>NC_140466.1:23033956-23423956 GCF_051167445.1 Perissodus microlepis | reverse complement strand
TGATCCCTGACAAAAATCCAGCCCGTTGAGGTGACACAGTACAAAGCGTTTTTACTACTTTACCAAGCTGACAAACCTAATTACTGTGGTAAAGTTCAAGGGATCAGTCTTAGATCAAGTCTCCTTAGTACTGTGAGCTGCACACCCAGTGTCCCTCAGGAAAGGCATATCTCAAGATTCCACTGATTTGCAGGATTCCTAAGCTTAAACACTGAGCATGTCACTGAAATTCCCATAGCTTTAACTTTACAGGTTTAGCTGTTACAGGGTAGAAAATGTCTGGTTTGCTTTTTGAGTTAGGCAAAATCTCTTTTGTCTATTTGTTATGCAGACTGCTGTAAAGGTTGAGGACCTCCGAGACTTAAATGTTTGTATCAAGGATATCTTATGGGATATGAAAAAAGCATATTAATGGCCTTTTTTTCCAACACAGTATGATTTGAGAGCTAAAAATAGACAGTTCCAGGCACCGTTTCTGGCTGAGCGTCAGAAGCTCACCCTTGTGCAGCAGTGGAATGAATTCCTCGGTATTATGACCACATCAGTTGCTTCAGCTCTTTGAAATAAATGCAGCACATAGTCCCTTTTTTTTTTGCTGTTATCAGAGCGTCAGCCCAGCCACCTTCTCCCTTTATGGTCATGTTTTGCTAATCTTGCTACTGGCCTGCATGTTTTAAGTTGAAACAGGTGTTGCAGTTAGAACACAATCTTGTATTATTGCAAGCACCTCAGCGCATACTCCTACAAAAGCTGTGTTTTCTTTACAGATTCCTTTCTTGGCCATGACGCCGGCACCTTGTTTCAGATGAGTTAGAGACTGAAAGAAAGGGGAACATTAAATTTGGTTTGATATGGGTGACATTTTATATATCGACTTGCTAGGGGTTAGATATACTCGTCAGTGCTCCAGAAAGCATCCATGTGCTCACACTAAACCAGTCAAGACTAAAGTCACGTTCAGTGTGAGTCACAGCTCATCATTTCTTTCTTTCTTTTTCCCCTCTATCTGTGTGCGTGTTAGCAGGTAGGTGAGTGTTACTGTCTGCCTTAAAATCAAAGAGATATAAAGTAGCCTAAAAATCAATCTGGCACAAGACCCAGCGAAGGTTTCGGCTTTGGTCCCCTCAGCCACCCTCCTCTCTCTTGCCTTTTCTTCCATTTTTATGTCTTAGGATAGAGAGATTAAAGGGAGGGCATGTCTCAACCCTGAAGAACTACCATCAGTCAAAGATGAGCAGTGCCAAGCTCCTCTCTGTCTCCTCTTTCTCTGTCTCTCTATCTGTTGAATACACAGCTTCCCCTGGCGCTCTTTGGCCCCTCTCTTCATCCATAGCCCACTCGCACACACATCACACCCATGATTTACTGTCATAAACTCTCATCTGTGTGCCTTTATGCATGGATGTGAGTCAGTCTGTGTGCATGTGTGTGTACATATGTGATCTTTGCATGGCAGCAGCCACATCAAATACACTAAAGAAGCACTCCTCTGAGACATTACCCCATCCATTCACATCCCCCCACAGTGATTCCAATGCAGCAAAAAAATAAAATAAAATAAAAGTCAAACATTTCAAAACCTGAAAAAAATAATAAATAAAAGAAAAGGCAGACTACATCTGGCACAATGTCTGCACTTAAGTTTTCCAAGTATGTGTCTGGGGAGGAGATCTAGTGGGACGGAGCCCGAGTCGGCTTGGAAGCAGTAGAAACGGATGTCACACTGGAAATTTATATAGTGCGGTTCAGGGAGCAACGGCTGTAAATTGACAAGTGATGCTTGTGAGCAGCGTTACCCGTCTGCTTTCTTTTCTCTCATCTTCTATCTTTTTTCCACCCATCTTTTCTTCTCTTAGCGTAGCTGTTACCTTTTTACATCTGTGCACGCCCTGAGTGTTATTGTTAACCGGTGAGAGACAAAAACACACCAAAAGGGTAAAGGGGGGCTGGGCTCTGTGCATAGCCATGGGGGAAAATTACCTGTATTCCCAGCGTGACATGAAGTCATGACAGACAAAGGCACATCTGAAGCAATCATCTGATTAGCGTCACTCTTATGTCTTTTAGAGATGATCAGAGTGTGAAAAGACGGGGAGCTGTAATACAACAATATGAAAACAAAGTCGCCATGGGAACCTGAAAATGTCAGAAAAAATGTGCTTTAAAAAAATCTGATCAGCTTTAACTACAATTCCTGTCATTTCCTTCTGGAAATTGTTTAATGTGGCCCACACTCTGAGTGTGTGTATACATCTGTGCTGATGTTTGATCGTGTCATTTTACTGTATTAATGTCGGTAATGGCAGCACTCTTCTTCAATAATGCAAGACCTTTTCTCTGTCCCTCCTCCACATCGCATCATGTTTGGAGTGACAGCCAGCGTCCCCTTTCCGCTTAGGCCAACTAAACACGCAGTAACAATTACAAGACTAGAACACGGGAGGAGGACATTACACTGAAACAGATATACAAAAAGAAGAAACACAACTTACAAATTTGTAGTAATTTGTCAAATTAAGAATTTTTTGGAGGAAGAGGGGGAGTGAGTTAAACAAGAGCCTCAAGACAAAGACCAGTCATGTTGTTGTGATTCACCAAATTAAAGATTTGATTTGGCCAACATTTTATTCTTCCCTTCCTGAGAGAATAACCATGCATTACACTACAAAAAAAGTCATTTCAAAATAAAACTCCTTAGTTTTTATAGACCTTTACAATGTAAAAGCACAGGTCTGAACATTTGTCTTACTAAAATAAAAAATATCCTGGTCACAAAATAACAGACACAAACAAAACACTAACATAAAAGTGTTCTAATACTACACAATGTGTTGCAGGAGTTTGAGGAGGATCGCAAAGCTGCAGTTAGCCAAGTACTCCACAGTTTGACAGTTACAGATTTCAAATGAACATTTTATTAACTGAAAATAATTTTTTATTTTCAAATATAAAAATCCACGAAAATCTTTCTGTGAGCAGCAGTCTTCCTGGTCACACTGCCTTATGGTGTGAGCCAGAGCGAAATGTTCAGCCACAGCATCTGGTAGATTGTGATTTTCATTCACTAACAACGACACACACCAATTGAGAACAGACAGATGCCAAGACGACCATGCAGCTCTGTTTTGCTTTGGGAAACATGCTGTCACATCTTGGCCTTCCAGAGAAAGAAAAAAATGGGCAGAAGCATCACTTGGGCGCAGACACGCGACCTCTCTCGCAGTCGCTCCCGTGCGCATGCACGTGAAATGTCACAGGCCTGAACGTCAGTGCGGGTGCCAAGAGGATGATGCCCCCTCAGGGTGACTGCTTGATAAGAAGGCTGAATTATACTGTAGCACCCGTGCAGCATGACATGAGTTACTTGCCACCCCTACCTTCTCTCTTCCGCTCTCTCTCTCTCACCCCTCTCATTAACCTCCAGTCTGATTGCCCCCAGGACTCCCTCGTGCTAATTAGAGGGGGAAATATGTCTACGATGCATGCGCCCCTGTACAAACGCGAGCGCACAGTTTTGCGCAGCTGACAGAAAGGCTGCTGTAAAGTGTAGGTGTGAGAATCAAAGGCTCGTCTGCTATTGTTTCATGTATGTTCTGAAAGTGTTGGCAACCGCAGGGTTAACCCCAGCAGGTGACGGTAAGCAGCACTGTTGATCCCCCTTTTTTCTCTTTTTACACAGACAGCCTTCATCTCTGGAGTGCTCACTTCTTGATTTAGCTGCGCTTGTCTCAACATGACACAATTAGGGATGAAAGGGATATGAAACTGTGAATTGATCATTTTCACCCTGTCAGTCGCTCTCATTACAAAGGCCATTGCTACAGTACAAACAATTTAATAACAGTTTTTGATGACTAACTCAAATAAGATCTGCAAATTAAACGCACTCGGAAAACATATAATTAACGTAATTCCTGCATGTTTTAATGAGGATTGACCTGTGGTGGTGAGATACTCAGCAGGATGCAGATTATCTGATGGCTGGGGGAATCACTTCACACACACACACACAGACAAAGGCTCACACAATGACTGTTCCCAGCTCCTTGGCGAATTAAAGCCTATTGACAGAGCGGCAGTGCGGCGTCCTCCGGCGCAGACGTTTCTAATAGCACTTTGACATCTCCATTTAGGAGTCCTTTTGTGTCCTAGGGAGCAATTTATGAATAACGAAAGGGCCTATTTTCTTCTTTTGTTTTACATGCTGTTAGGGACAAGCATGAGCTGACACAAACATGTTTTGGGAGTTGTACAGCAAATAGCCATTTGTACCTGGACTGGAGCTGGGGACAACTGGGGAAGGAATAAAAGAGTGGCCGGTATGGACCGAGAGAGGCGCGAGGGAGTGCGTGGAGCGGCCGGGTAAAAGGGAGGGTATATAAGAGCACTTGAGTGCCAGCATAGATGTAGTCACTTCTCCCTGTGGACAAAAACAGGCCCCTCTGCACCATGGCATGATTTTTCACTTTAGCAGGCAGCACTCAGTACTCCTCCTTCAGTCCTCCTCTTCTTTCTCCTCTTCTCTCAGTCCCTGCGTGCTTCAATGATTCCATCATTCCCTTTCATTCACTCTTGACTACAAGGGGCACAAGTGCACGCTCTTGCACACACACACACAAACACACTTTGACCCATTTGCCCCCCCACCCGCCTTGGGTAGTAAATAATTCCATTGTGAGGGCCATTAGCGAGTATATCAAGGGTTAAGAGGGGAAATGCACAGGCAGTCAGATGGGCGATTAGACAATAAGAAGATGAAATGTCTACTATTGTTGTGTTGCTTATTGTTTCACAGAGCTCACATTAGACCTGTGGCTAATTCATAAGCTTAATGTCCTTTTATCTGCCCCCTTTTTTTTGTCAGCTACATGCTGCAATGATGAAGACATTTACACACACCCGTACACAGACACACATTGTTTTGTAGTGCGACCTTATTCGCATATGGCAGCCGGTTTCTGCCAAAATCTAATGATCAACAGACCTGCTTCCCATCACCATGTAGAATTCAACATCCCTTCAGACTAAAGGAAACGTAAGCTCCAATTGTGTAAAGCACAGAGGACGGAGCCAAAACATGTCGTCTGTCCTCCTGCATTCCTGCGGCAAAACCATGCTGTTTCACGTTAATGCTCTGCGTTCCCGCACGAGGATGAGGGCTTACAACAACGCCATATTAGTCGAAGACTGCACCTTACATGACTACACCACAGTCTTTAAAAGTGACATAGCCCTTAAAGAATTAGTGTCACCAAGCCAGAAACCTCACTACAAAGACCGAGTCTGAACCCTACGGTGAATCTTAATTGTGTGTAGATGTGTGCTAGCGCATGACCCGCGTGTTTGTGTTTCTGTATCGCAGAAACGGCCTGCAGTGAATCCTATGCACATGAACTTGTAGACACCCTAACTGGTCCTCTGAGCCTTTAGTTCAGCCACTGTCAGAGGGATCCTTGTATTTTTCCACAGGCATGTCAGAGGATTACACAGTCCCTCTGCTGTTTCACTGACCTCCCCCTTACACACACACACACACACACACACACACACACACACACACACACACACACATCAAAGCAGCCCAGCGTATAGTGCCCAGCACTGAGGCACACTTGCCCATTCACTCAGCAGGCCGCTGGCACACACTCCACATCTGCCTGCAGGGATTGCCAATGGCAAGTATGGCCTCTGTGAGTGCATGTGTGTATAATGTGAGTTTGCTTACAAGGAAAACACAACATATGCTTTTTGTCTGGCGCATGTGAGAAGAGAGTGTTTACAACTAGTGATGCGACACATTTTGTGCAAGCAAGTGGAAGTGGAAAAAAAAAAAGAAGAGGAAAAACCCCCAACTTTCTTTTGTTTTTTTCAAAGTGTCATATTGTAGCCATTTCAGCCGAACAAACAAACAAAAAAGAAGGCCTCAGTTTCTATTTCGTTGTAGTCTGCCAAAATATGGGGCTAGAAAACAAGCATTTATCATGGAGTGTAACACATTTATTCCAAAACCAGGTTCCAATCATTTTATTTAATAATCACAATGTTGCGTAAACAGGAAATTGTGTCTCTCTCTGAAAGCAGCATAAGGATCAGACAATTCCCAGCACTATTAACAATCAAACGTGTTTATAATCACTAGTTTGCTATATAGGAGGGAAAATTGGATGCAGAAAGGTGTTTTGGACTCAGCCAAATAGGTACATACAGTATAAACAGGTACAGGGTGGATATGTACTAGATTTATATGCAACATAAATTATTAAACACCGAGGCACATTGGTTGAGGGGAAGATAATATGTGAATAATCTCTGATCAATATATAGAGTTTAATGGTAACGTGGTTTCTAATTACGCCCCCATTTGACCACACACTCACCTCTTCGCCCACCTTTTTGTTTTCTTCGCCTTTCTAAGCTCTGCTCCCATCCCACTCTTCCCCTGTCAGCCGCTTTGGCCTACACACAGGGCAACTATGCGAGCACAATACAAATCAATGGGTTCACACATTAACACGCAGACACACAGCAGACAAGGTAAGCGCTCCAAGACCTCTAACCCAAAAACCTCTAGCCCTCCAGGTTGATCAATAGCCAGAAAAAAAGCATTAACGGCCCCTCGCACTCTTTCCATCTCTCTTATTCTGCACTAATCACTTTCTCGATGTTGCCTCCCTCGCCCTTTCCCCCTTTCTTCTGCTGTAGGGAGGAAAGTTTATTTCCCAGAGCTCCTTAGAAATCCCAGAAGCCTGCATGCCCCCATCTCACCTCCAAGCCACAGCCAGACACCCAGTTAGATGCTATTACTATCGTCAGCTCCCCCCTTCCTCCATCCCAACAAGACGCAGACAGAACCTGGACATTAGTTAATCCATACTTATTGCATCTGGGTTCCTCTCACAGCCTTGTAATTCATATGGAGAGACATATTAGCGCGACATATTAGGTTGGCACAGGTCTATGAGGTGAGATGCTAGGCTGACACTAAATCGACTTAGCCGAAGCCTCACGGGATGTTGTAGGGCACTGCTGCTAGCTGACGACTAGGGCACGGTCTGCCTGTATTGAGTTTCAGTGATGGCTGTTTAGCTTGTAGTGCTACACGGGAAAGAGAGAGGGATGGGGAATGGAAGGTGCTCTGGCTCATTGCGTTTACTGACAGGAACCCTGTGGACCGCAAGGCTAAAGAGATCAATAGCATTGCACTGCACAGCACTACCAGACCAGGGCAGACCCAAACACAGGAAGATTGGATTACACTTAAATCAAGAGAAGCTTACGCCGTTATCAACACAGCACAAACACATTCAATTTGCACTTAAATTTTAAATAACTATTTAATATTCTGATATGCTATCATATCCCATTTCTAAATGTTTTCTATGCAAATTTCTGCTGTATATTTGTGCAAAAACAAATGTGCAATCTGTCCCAACTTTTGATAGACACGCGCTCACAGGTTATCATTATTATTATTATTATTTTTTGGTCTGGCGATCCTGGAGCTGAGCCTCCAGGTGGTCCTACATCCCCTCTCTGAACAAACAAAACAGTGGTTTGCTCCACTTCCCTCATGTCACCGGGGCCACGTGCAGACATTGTCTGGCCCACCCGGCCTGCCAGGGATTTGCTGCTGGGTCACAGAGTTGACATTTATTAAAGGAAGTTGCATGGAGAGTTACGGGGAGTTGACAGTCCTCTCATCACGTTGCACTGTAGAATTCAGAGACTTACGTGGTACACACCCGTCTCTGTTTTCAACAATGAAAGAAACAACGACTCCGTTAAGCACTGTATGACCCCCCTGAGAATGACAGCTTCCATTTCCCCTGAACAGTGCCACTGGGTTTAGAGTACAAGATTTAGGGTATAAACCATTTTAAAAAGAGCCCAAACTTGCAGCTAAGTATAAAATATGTTTGATTAGAAGGCAAAAAAGGTCAAATCCTAAGAATACAAATAATGTGAAAATCTAAATTACTCTAACTGGTCAGTATGAATGATGGTGAATGAATATTTGTGGGCCGCAAGGGGAAATGCAGAGTTTAGTGAACCATGAGGAACAATGAAAATCTAAAAAGGAGAAGTTGAGTGAAATGGATTGAGTGTGTTGAGGACCAGATGTGCTGTGGATGGATCAAACATCTGCTGGCTTTGAGTCCTGAATGCCCCCTCCCAATCATCCACCCGTTCTCTCCATGCTTCATGATAAACTTTCGCACTTTGCTATATATAAGCCGTCACATCTTTTAACTGTTTAGCTTCACCCCGAGCACTAGAAATGAAAGTTATTCGCTTGAGGTGTGACACGGCATATATCCACAAACATGTACGGAGAATTTTAAAAAAAAGAAAGAAAAGAAAAGAAGTGCGCTGAAATTTTAGAGTGCATATTTGATTCTCTTTTTCTGTTATTGTTCTCCATTTTGTATGTTTTGATGGTCTAGAGCTTTTCTTGGTGTATAAGTTACAGTACAAAGAGGCAGCAGCAGATGGTAATGGTGTTTATTTTTGCAGTAAGTAATCACCATTCTGGAACTTATGACAGTAGACAGGCCCAGGGACCTGGAACCATTCCCCGTGAGACCTGAGCACCACTTCCTGTTGTACCCACATAATCGCAGACGCAGACATACACAATCATACACAATCATACACACGCACAAAAAAACCTCCTCTGGGCCAATGGCTTTGTGAGCCCCTGGGCCACAGGGATAGATGTGCTCTGGCACATAGGTTGGGGTAGTGTAAATTACACTGCAGCCACACTGGCACCATTCACGTCCAAGATGAATGAGCCAAGTTACATGCCAGGCAACAATTCTAGTGAGGGAGTTTAAAAGAGGAAGACCGCGCCGTTTGCAAGTGGGGAGCATTTTACTTTGTCGGGATGTTATTTCACTCGCAAAAACAATATTCTAAACATACTTACAGACGTCCGTCATAATTACGGAAGTGCTACTAGCGTTTTCCACTCTCAGATACTTGCCTTTGACGTCTCATGTCATCTCACTCTAATAACAAAGCACAGTTTAAAAATGTCTGTTTCGCTCACATGATTATTCAGTTTAACTGACAACCAAACAAATCAGCATACCACAACTACGTTCAGCCTTTTTTCTTCAGTTTACAAAACACATTTCTAAATGGTTTTCATTTTTAATTTGTGCGTTGATGCAGTCACTGTTCTCCCACTCACCCCTCAACTATACACACGTAAAAACAATTAAAAATATATTTTCAGTCTTGAAAAACTGTGACACCGCAAAAGACTTCAAATACAGATTTATACAGGAATACCCTGCAGAAGGCCCTCCACTTTCTTCTTCTTCTTCTTTATTTTTTATAAACCGTCCCTTCAAAGATTAACTGTTGGCCCGTCTGCTTTATTAGACAGTTCAAAGTAAAAACAAACAGAAAGAATGTGACAGTATCTGAGAGAGTAATAACAGTTGATTTAAACCCCAGGATTTCGAATTTGCATGGTCAGCTGCGAAGCCAACTAAAACATAAAAACGCACTGAAAAATACGAAAAAATCCGAGCCCTTATCCAGCAGTTACTGATATGTGTTCCTCCTTTATTTTTTGAAGGCCAGCATAATATACTGGTGCTATAAGTGATTTATAATTACAGAGTCCCGAGCAACATTTTGTTGCCAGTTCCAAACAGCCTGTATCATAGATTCTTAGTTAATATGACAGACACGGATTCCTTTGGGGCACTCAGACCCCCTAGTGGTCCTTGCTCCATATGTGATTCAGTCTGGCAGTGAAATACTGTCAGGGAAAGGAGTGGGGTGGAGGGGAAGGTACCAGAGAGAGATAGGCTCGAGTTAATGGTCTTGCATCTTCCTGGCAGCATGTCAATAATGGCTCTGATCACATTAAATAAAGAGTCCATTAGCTTATTCTCTTTCCTCCTGCATGCTCCACAGCAGAAGCACAGGAGAAAGCTGAAAAGCTCTTCTAATGCAGTGTGTCTGCACGTTACAGACACCTCTATCTGTTTCCAGCTAGACCAAAAGAAAATGACTTGGGAAGTTTACCTGCAATCCATTATCTGTTCTCTGCTTCCTTTTACACGCTAACGTGGAAGTGATGTGTTGATTATGTTGTTGAGACTTTTGCTGACATTTTGGGACGTAGGTCATATACCTATGTGGACAAGTTATCATATATTGATTGTATTAGCTGCAGACCCTTTACGTTTAAGCTTTACTTGAGTTTAAGTGTGTTTACTAACCTACAGTAGCGATAGAATGTGATAATGTGTGTTACACAAAAGAAGAAAAGATTTATACATCAAGACACAGTGCAATAATATAAGCATGTAGCCAAAGAGCAAATTGTGAGCATATGTTAATACACCTTCTACATGCCTGCTTCCTGCCAAAATAGTAATCAAGACAAAGGAGATGTGATATAAGACTGAAATGAAAGCATTTCGACCAATACACACACACTGGACAGACAGAGCATTTCTCAGCCGCCTCACTGCTCTCCATTGGCCCTGGAGGGAGCGCAGAGGCCCCCACATCTGTCTCCCAGGCCCACGACAGACCTGGCTGCTGTAGCCCGACCCAGGAGATCACACGAATCATCCTCAATTAATGTGAACCATCAGGCATCCCCTCGCTGCCTCTATCACTCCACCCTTCTTCTCTGAGGCGTCCCCTCTAGCTCAGTGCTGGGTCTGCTGAGTTTTACGCATTGACCACAGCTACGGTTCCTTAGCACAGCTGGGTGAAGTAAGCCAGTGTTTTTTGTGTGTGTTATTGTGCACTTTGTGCAAAGAGACAGGGAATCAATACATCAGCCCAGTCCCAAATGCTGCTTACATGTAAGTGCTGCGAGGCGGTTCTTCAGAGGTTCTGAACTTAGAGAACAGCCGACATTGCTCTGCAGTGCACCGGGGCCTGAAATGGCTTCCATGTGCTGCCCCATCTGCACCTCTGCTGGGCTGTGGCCAAAGGACTGTCCTTTCCATTTTTTTAAAGACACTGAGTGCCGGCTTTTAACAAGCACAATGGTGGTGGTGGTGGATGTCAGGAGAGTTAGATGAGTCAGAGGTTAGGAGACCTAAAATGACGGATTTGTTTTCAAAAACAGATAATGAAAAAAGACAAGTCGGCGGAGAGAGAAATGGAAACTGTTTACTGAAAGCCACCTGGAACATTGTATGTGCCAGGTTGTGACTCACTGTCTGTGGTAAAGTATTCTATAATAACCCCCCCCCACGTTCCCCTCACCCTCCATCCTCGTCATCCGCAACACTATAAATCTTACTCCAGTCGATTAGTGTGCCCTTAGCAACAACCAACACGCAGTCATGAATTTTTAACCAAAGCCTGAGTTAAATCAGGTTGAAAGGTGAAGGAAGGGTATCTTGTGGCCTGCTGCTTGATCAGTGTGTCTGGTATAGCTAAATAAGCCCCGTGGCCTCTTCATATTTACTCACACCAGAGCCCGGCAAACAGCGCTCTCGGCCAGTGATGAGAATTATATTGACCAAGGCAATGCCCTTTGCACGGTTGTTAATTATATGATAAAGCAGGCATAAAACTTGAACAGATATGTTCCAAGTTCTAATCAGTAATGTAAGTTGGTGCAAAAGGTCTCATCTGGATTTTCTTGAATCAATCGCTTGTCTTTTGGATTTAGTACTTCTAGCTTTTTTTTTCTGAAAAAAAAAAAAAAAAAAATCAAGCCTAGTAAAATCTAACATTCTTTTAATCAGATCTTTGGATCCAGTATTTTATTCCAAACTAAGCTGGTACTTATGAAAATTATTTTTATTTAGCCATTTCTAAAGTATCCCAGTAAAGCTGTTTGTGAAATTCCAGTCACATGAATGGATGCTGTTTACATTTTGCAGTCTGAAGCTGTCATACACATTACATACATATATTACTCTTCTTTGTGAAATGCCTGTCCCTGCAATAAGCATGCACTGATTTCTGATTGCTCCACCAGAATACTGCTGTGTGTCTACTTATATTAATAAATATATAGTAGTGCATTCACTAACTTTCACCATATAAGATGCAAGTCAAGCTTCTGCAGCATTGAAAACATCAAGCATATAGGGCGCATACACGTGGTCAAAATAAATTCTTCTGATCTGCAGATCATAAATGAGGAAATTACCAAGATCACAGAGTTCAAATTTCCACCTCTAAGATTCTTTGAAATGTCCTCCACCCACGTCTGGACGTAGCTACTGTTACTGATTTCCCTGTGGTTCATCACAGGGGAAGAAGTAGAGCTGGTTGTTCACACATGACCTCTGACCTACCATTGGGAAGCCAATGGGGAAGCGTCCTGTGTCTTGGGAGCTCTTGCCCTCTGATGTGATGGCTCCAGGCAGTGGGCTTTGCGTGAACCCATCACCCATGGCACTGCTTGCCACTAGATATGCTGCATTATTCATACAGCCCAATATAGGGTGGGGAGAGAAAGAGAATATGGAAAAGGAAGCATGAAGGTTCAAGACCTTCTCAGATCACAAGGAACTTCTGCTTAACCTCCATTGAAGTGGCGGACACAGGAATAGAGCAGGGTTTTTTTTTTTTTGAAAAAGAACTGGATCTGAAAGCAGGACTGGAGATCAATGGGGATTCCCTCGAGGTTAAATGGAGATTGCATTCACTGTAAGGTGATTGGTGAATCAATGTGGTTCCCATGGTTTGGTTTGCCATTGTGAAAATTGATCCTGACTAATACAAGCAAATGCTCTTATGATCAGTACAGATATTTTAGTGAACAAGTGTAGCCATCTTTATGCACAGACTCTACATTAAAGAGTGGGCTATACGAGGGTAGGCATCCTCCCATTTAAGTTAGTACACACTATAGTGCTTTGGTTAACCCAATTATCTAATCTTTGATGAATCAGTTGCAAACAGGGACAGAAAAATCATCACATTATCTCTAGATAGCAGATGGTGGTATTATATTCTACCTGCTTATTAGCCTATGGATACTAAACATAATTACTAATTATTTGCAGCACATGAAATCATTTTAACCTTTTTAGATCAGAATAACGGTCTGTCGAGTTGACCAATGAGCTCCTGCCCCTCTTTATGTGATATTAAGTGGTGATCCCTGCCCAAAAACTAGTAGCTTACTTTCTGCAGCTCCTTTACTCAGTAGGGATCGCCACAATGGGTCGCTGCTGATTTGCACCAGATTTGCACCTTTCCTGATGCAGCAGTAAATGGATTTATGTCTTCTCCCGGGATCAAACCGGGGAGCTTTTGCTTGCTAGGGAAATGCGTAAACCACTACACTGTGTATCCACTCTGCCCAAGAACTAGTAATAATATGAATCCAGCCTCATCTCTAGAGCAATAAATTCAACAATTCCCAAACAGGATATTTTTTGCACCGTGATCTGCACGCTCTTAACAAATTATACAATCCCTTTTCCGCCAAATTAAGGTAGCGATTACACTAAACAGTCATTAAATGTGGGCTAAACATCAAGTGTGTTAGACCTAGCTGTCTCCATTAAGTTTCCCAAAACTGAAAAAATGGTTGGAGTTTTATCTACACCCTCTTCACAGTTAGTACAAAAAGGGTATTTTCTTCTGACTGTCAAAAAGAATGAATTTTTTTCCTCATTACAGTAACACTGCAGAACATCAGCAGTAATAATATGTCAGTAAACCAATCAAGCAGTCGACCTGAATCCCTTCTCCGTCTCTACTGTATACAAAAGTATAAGTGTAACACTGTGTATTTGTAACATTCCCCCTTTTTCCCAAAGCCTGGCTCTCTCTCTTTCTCTCTCGCTCTACTGCTTTCTGAAGAGACTCGGTCAGTGAGTATGATAGGTGATGATTAGTGAAAAGCATATACATGTTAAGCTGTTAATCCCTAATGCACACCATCCACTATAACAATGCTGCTCACCCCAGCTTTTAATACAGCCCAGCACATAAACTTCTAATTGCATAATTGCCTGATTTGTTTTAACTGACACTGGTACTGGCCCATGACAAGGCCATCATTTGCTCATCCTCATTGTCAGCAATCTGCAAGGTAGATGCCCAACTACACACCCATTACACAACATCCAGCACCACCACGGTAATAGAGGCGGCGGTGAATTAAGAATGCGTTGCGGCAGTGCAGAGATGAATAAATACAGCAGTTGCCAGATTAATTCTGAGAGACGTGGAGGGAGGCAGATAAAATAAACTAACAGCAGAAGCTGTCCACCAGATAAAGTGGGTACCCCATCGTCTCTCTGCTGTAATTATTGGCTAATAGTCATTAACCTGGCAAACAGAGGTTTAGCTGCATTGTTTAAAGGACTCTGGGATGGATAATGACAGACTAATATGTCATAGCACTAGGGGAGATGGGGGAGGGGTGGATTAATGAGATTTTACTGGAGGGAGTGTACAAGAAGAGGTGGGGCACGACTGGAAAATATAGGGGGAAGAGGGCCACATTAAGCTAATTGGAAGATGAGTGCCTACTTGTAAAAGTGCTTCTAATGGCATATTTGTTTCTCTCACAGCATCAGAGGGCTAATGCAGGGGAGTGGAGTTGTGACACTTACGGCAGTGAGGAATACAGGGGACTGTGGTTGTCTGCAAATGTGCGTCCACACACATTAGATGCTCGTTTTAATATAGGAAATCTGTTTTTATTAAAATCATCGATTGTCACTGTTAAATTTTTGGTTCAAATGGATTTTTTTGCTGTGATATTTGCAAAATATGTTTTTTCATCAGTTACAATCTGCAGTGGCTTTTTAAAACACACACACACACAAAACTTTTGTTGAATGTTTTTTCTTGGCTTAAAGATACATAGCTGCACGTACATGAAGTGAACTTCAGTCAAGTGTGTCCCCTTGCATCTTTTTCTCATCAGATTTATCCCAGTTGTGGATTTGTGTTGACGCTGCACCAAGGCTGACCCAGCCCAAACGCATGTTGACTGGCCTCCAAAAGTCAATTGACCAGTGAACGAGGAAGGCCTGGATAGCCTCCACTCAGACAGGGTCCAGTGCATAGCAGAACTGCTGACCTGTTCTGACAGCTGGCTGGCCCTAATGGGTTGCAGTTTGGCCTGTGTCATTGTGTTTGGCTTTTGTTTGTGGGGAAGTGAATGCACATGGTTGGACTAGCAGAGACTTAAATCCATGTCTAAGTTCTGTTTTACTCAATCAATGATTGAGATGGTCAGAAAATCGTAACCCACTGAGGCTTATGAACCTGTAAATTTTAGCAGCTTTATTTAATGATATTGCTAACAGCTTCAGACTGTTTCCTGGCATTTATTAATCAGACTTCCATTAGAATTACCTCCTTGTTATTAACTTATCATTCTCATGAATCTTATTTTAATCATGAACTGAACATCAAAGTGGAGAAAATAGGAAACTGATATTTTCATTTTAATTTAATTTAATTAAACATTGCCTGGCTGTAATCCATAAAATGCAAATATTCTTTTGCTGTTTACTGCTCACAAAACAGGCAACATTCAAACTAATGCAACATTAAAACTGCATTTAAAATATTTCCTGCCTGCAATCAGAGGTGTAACTGTAGGTTACCTTGATGTGTTTCAACATATAACAAACATATATAGTTTTTGCCACTAGGAAATATGAATACACCACAGCACTTCTTAGAACTACAATTACTTAAGAAACATCCTGGTTGTGTAACTATTTAAAGATTCACTTTCTAATTTGCTTTCATTTTTTGTTTCAATTAAATCAGATGGAAGTACTAATGCCCAGATGGCCATGCAGTATGAAATAATAGTGTCCAGGCTAGAATTTAAAGTCATACCTCCAGGCTAAAACTCCAGAGCGCACACAGAATGAAAGTGTAAAGTGTTTTTTAATGTATATTTAACAACAAATACCCCAGTGACTATTGATGTTTCGTCTCAGAAGAATCTATTTCTACAGTATATCTGAGGGCATGATATGAAACCACTCACACTTTTATTTTCTCTGCGCTTCTGCTCTTCTTCCTCTGTGTCTCTCCCGTGCTCTCTCTCTCTCTCTTTAGCTGTCTCTCTTTAAACATTTATCTTCTGTTTTCTCCTTACAGGCCCTTTGTGCTTTGTGATGTTGGTTTTTACAGCTTTTTACTCACTAGAGTTGCCATTTATCTTTTATAGATGCCAGCAGCTAGGAGCTCTAAAGAAATGTTACCATTTCAGTGTGACTAATTGTCATCACTTGTGTTGCTCCCTTGATGTCACTTGCGCCTGGTCCCTCAGGAACCAGTGTGTGAACTGCAGTATTTACACTTTCTCTTTCTTTCAACCTGACTATTTCCATCTTGTTCACACAAATATCACATTTTAGAACAACAGCAGAGGAGGCATTAGTGACGAACGCTGTCATTAGTGCTTCAAACCAGAAAGACATAACGGTTCACAGAAGAGGACAAAAGTACAGGGTCGTACTTTCATTTTCAAGATTTGACAAGATTCTTCTTCCAAAGTCCTTCACCGTCTTTTGACATGTGACAGTGTGCACACTTGCAACGAGTCTGAGTTTCTTATTAATGTTCAGCCATTAATAGCACATCTCCAAAAGACACTAGCCAAGCAAAGTGCTCTAGTTGGAGTAAAGCCCATTTCCCACTGGAGCGGTTCTGGTATCCTAGGATGGAAACATGTTTCTCATCATTCCCAGACCTCTAAAAACACAAGAACTGGAAATGACATGGGATGAAATAAATGAATAAATTATCTATTGTTAAATATTGTTATTTTACACTTTTGCTATTTTCATTGGGAGATATTGTCAAATGAATAATTGGTTAAAGACTGACAACAACATGGATATTTATTACACAGGATTTCACCTTCAGTATTTTAAGTAAAAGAAGCTGTGTATTCCTCCAATCTCATTGAAATATTGATCAGATTTCCATTTATAGTTCCGTAGGTTGCACAACATTTAAAACGACTGGCATAAACACATGATAAATAACTACACTGCCCAATGATAGGAACACGATCTCAATGCCGCTATCAAGGCATCATCAAGCACCTTGAAGAAACACGAGTTTTTATCTCTTTTATTTGAGCATCCAAACCCATTCCTTAAATGCATAGTGTCTTCCCTCAAGCATTTCATTGCCTTGGAAATAGAGAAAGCACTAAGTAAATTGCATGTGAACTACAGCATGGTAGTGAGTTGCATTAATTATTCTATTATTTCTTCTTTTCTTTTTTTTCTTTCTGGCTCCCACAGTTTTGTAAACATCCCTAGGTGTAGTTTGTGTACAGAGGGAGTCCCTGCAAGAGTTCAGTTCTTTCTCTCAGATTAATATGCCTCCAATGCTTTGAGTCACAGAGACTTGCTAAAAAGACCCACCTCAGTGCTTTTGATTTGTTTGCTTAAAACGTTATTGAACTTGTTACTCTCATCACGGTGTGATTAGTGGGCAGATTTTCAGGAAAGATTTCTTCTTAAAAATGAATATGTGAAGAGTAGATGGAAAAGAGGGACAGTGGAGGAGGGAGGTTTTCAACAAAGCTCTGTTAGTTACTTGTCGCTCCAGGGGCCTCTGAATTTCATGAGCAGAAATGCTCGCTCTCACAAACTAACCCTTGCTCTGTCTTCTCCTTTGACCACACTGATTATTCACGATCAATAAAGTATTTTTGTCTTCTCTCTTGTCTCTTCTGGGGCATCTAGGATGCTGCAGGCAAGGTGCTGGACCGCTGGACCATCATGTCCAGAGAAGAAGAGATCATCACCCTCCAGCAGTTCCTGCGCTTTGGTGAGACCAAGTCCATTGTGGAGCTGATGGCCATTCAGGAGAAGGAAGGTCAGGCAGTTACAGTTCCTTCTTCCAAGACAGACTCCGGGATAAGGACATTCATTGAAAGTAACAACAGGACCCGTAGCCCGGGGCTCCTTACACATCTGGAAAATAGTAGCCCATCCAGCATCCACCATTTTGAAAATATCCCCAACAGCTTAGCTTTCCTGTTGCCCTTCCAGTACATCAACCCAGTCTCTGCCCCCATGCTTGGCTTGCCCCCCAATGGCCTCCCAATGGAGCAATCTGGCCTGCGGCTCCGGGAGCCCAGCCTGCCAAACCAAGGAGAACAAGTGGAAACCAGCGAGTCAGAAGTGTCCCTATCACCATTCCGCACAGGTCCAAGTCCTAGTCGTGGAGCGCTGGGAGCCATTAACAACAACGCCGAACCCAAGACAGAGCCCAACAACCGGGCATCTCCCATCTCACCAACCCCTTCCACCCAGCAGGCTCAACAGCAGCAACAGCAGACACAGCTTCAGCAGCAACAGCCACAGGGCCAACAGCAGTCCCAAAATCAACCTCAGCAACCTAACAGCTTGAGTGACCACCCGGTCCACCACCATTTCATAAAGGACGAGCAGTCAAAAACAATCACCCATCCTTCCTTTTCCTCCAAGATGCATCGCATGCGCCGCATGGGAGCCACCTCACGCAAGGGTCGCGTTGTCTGCAACTCTTGTGGAAAAACCTTTTATGATAAAGGCACACTTAAGATACATTATAATGCTGTACACTTGAAGATTAAACACCGTTGCACCATCGAGGGCTGCAATATGGTGTTCAGCTCACTACGCAGCCGCAATCGTCACAGTGCAAATCCCAATCCGCGGTTGCACATGCCCATGCTGCGCAATAACCGTGACAAGGACCTCATCCGTGCCAATTCTACCACTGGCACACCTGTCATCTCGAGCACCAAGAACGGTGGTTTCACACTCACTAGCCCTGGAAGGCCACCACTGGGCTTCACCACTCCACCTGTAGACCCTATGCTTCAGTCGCCTCTGCAAAGTCCACTGGTGTTCCCCTCCTTGAAATCAGTGCAGCCAGTTCAACCAGTGCCCCCATTCTACCGAACACTACTGTCCCCTGCAGACCTTGTTAGTCCTCCAGTGTCACTGCCCACCAGCCCCATCATGCCCACCACTACCAACAGCACTACTCTGATGGACCAGCAACAGCAGATCCTGGCTGCTGCAGCTGTGGCCTCTCATAATAATGTTCATGTGTCAGATGTAGGACCCATGTCCCACCGTTTACCAACACCTAGTGCCAATCACGACCTCACCAATGGCAGCAGTGACCCCACGCCCAAAAAGAAACCTCGTAAATCAAGCATGCCAGTAAAGATTGAGAAAGAAGTCATCGATGTGGCTGATGAATATGACGACAAAGACGATGATGACGACGATAACATGCACCATAATCACCACCATCACCAGTCATCTCTTCTTCACAACAATGTCAAAATTAACGGAAATTGTAATAGCAACAACAACAGCGCTAGTGGAAATGGGAACCACAGTGGTGGAAGCGGGCAGCAATCCCCTTCCCAGGATGAGATGAGCCCTGGTTTAGCTCTGAGAGGAATGATGAGACAAAGCGAAGATGAATGCCACGAAGGAAATGGTAGTGACAGCAGAGGTGGAGCTGCTGATCTACGCTGCATGGACAGCTTTACCTCTGAGGATCAGGACCACGAGAGAGACTTTGAGAATGAGTCTGAAAACTCGGATTCAAAGATGTTTTACCGTGATGAGCTGATGGATGTGGAGGATCAGCAAAAGCACAGCAGGGTTGGAAGGAGACTGGAAAAGGAACAAGATGATGAGGGTAGCGAGGAAGCTCATTTGAGAAAGGAAATGGAAGGAAAGGGCAACTCCTCACCTTCCCCTCATCACCCTCCCATCAAGATCAAAGAAGAACTCAACGATCCAACTTATGACATGTTCTGCATGGGCCAGTATGGCTTCTATAATGGGGGCATGGCAGCGGCTGCTGCCACTGCTGCAAGCATGGCTGCGCTTCACGAGAGCTTCATCACTTCGATGGGCTATGGTTCCAGCCCACCCAAATTCCTTTCTTCTCGATCACCAGAGGGAGATCCATGTTCAAGTCCTGACCCCAAGATCTGCTATGTCTGTAAGAAGAGCTTCAAGAGCTCCTATAGCATGAAACTTCACTACAAGAACGTGCACCTCAAAGAGATGCATGTGTGCACTGTGGCTGGCTGCAATGCTGCTTTCCCTTCCCGGCGGAGCAGAGACAGGTTAGTGGCACAACTTTGAAAAGTTACTATATATTTTTTAACATTGGCAATCACAGGTAGGTTGGATTCTTATCATCTAATAATTACCTACAGTAGTACCTACAGTCTAAGGCTTTGTTTTATAAGGATCAAACCATGTTAATTAAAAAGACATTGCTTTAAAATGTAGTTCAGTTGTTGTGAGAGATATTTATTTTCATTTCGTGTTAACATAAGAGTGAAATGCAGTATTTCAGTACTATATGACATTATCCTCGTTGGCCTCCACTTAACATCTGTTCGCTAACTTGAAACTAAAATGGATTCGTGAACATCTGCTCAGTGTCAAGTCAAAGTTTAGAAAAGCAGGAACACATACACAGACATTTAAACACACACTACCTATCAAGCTTCCAGCTTCAGTGTGTTGTTTACCTGCCCTCACTACCTCACCTTGTCACCGGGAGATGAAGGCGCATACATTAACAGACAGCGGTTTGTCAAACCACTGCATTTATTAGCGCATTAAAAGGTGAGGCTAGCTTTACTCACCTGGGCTTGTTAGCACATATCAGTGGCACACATGAACTGTGCATATATGCAGTAGAAACACTGACAGGTGGAGGTACATAACATCACTAGTGTCCTGGTTAAGGAATGGCTCCCAGGAAAAGACATAGAAATCTTTTTTGCAACAACTTTTGAATTTTAAATTTAACGAGTGGCTTTTATATACAGGTTGAAATCATTTTCATTATATGTCTGTGAAGGTTCTCAGTCATCCAGGTCATCGTAGTCAAAGGAGCTTGCAAAGAAAAGCGTCTGGACTTCTTTAAGTTTACTTGAAGACGTTTCACCTCTCATCCGAGAAGCTTCTTCAGTTCTAAGGTCAAATGGTGGAGAGTCCCAGATATAAACCTAGTGGGAGTATCCCCCCACAGAGGGACAAAAGGACCCCCTGATGATCTTCTAATCGCCTGAGCCAAGGTGTGAAACTGGGTGTGGGTCCCAATCAGCCAGAGTTTCGGGTGTGTTCATTGTGAAACCTGGCCCCACCTTATCATGCGAATTCCTGAGGTCAGATGGCCCAGGATGTGAGTGGGCGTTAAGGCGTCTGGGAAGGGATCTCAAAACTGGATTATAGATGGCAGAGAGTTGGTGTCGTAAACCCCCGCCTCTGTTCAAAGATGGTCGCTCACAGTGGACATAGATGGCTTCTTTCACTCCTCTTTCAAACCATCTGTCCTCTCTGTCCAAAATGTGAACATTGGCATCCTCGAAAGAGTGTCCTTTATCCTTAAGATGCAGATGGACTGCTGAGTCTTGTCCTGTGGAGGTGGCTCTTCTGTGTTGTGCCATGCGCTTGTGAAGTGGCTGTTTGGTCTCTCCAATGTAGAGGTCTGGGCATTCCTCGCTGCACTGTACCAAACAGTACCAAACAGACCAAACAGCCACTTCACAAGCGCATGGCACAACACAGAAGAGCCACCTCCACAGGACAAGACTCAGCAGTCCATCTGCATCTTAAGGATAAAGGACACTCTTTCGAGGATGCCAATGTTCACATTTTGGACAGAGAGGACAGATGGTTTGAAAGAGGAGTGAAAGAAGCCATCTATGTCCACTGTGAGCGACCATCTTTGAACAGAGGCGGGGGTTTACGACACCAACTCTCTGCCATCTATAATCCAGTTTTGAGATCCCTTCCCAGACGCCTTAACGCCCACTCACATCCTGGGCCATCTGACCTCAGGAATTCGCATGATAAGGTGGGGCCAGGTTTCACAATGAACACACCCGAAACTCTGGCTGATTGGGACCCACACCCAGTTTCACACCTTGGCTCAGGCGATTAGAAGATCATCAGGGGGTCCTTTTGTCCCTCTGTGGGGGGATACTCCCACTAGGTTTATATCTGGGACTCTCCACCATTTGACCTTAGAACTGAAGAAGCTTCTCGGATGAGAGGTGAAACGTCTTCAAGTAAACTTAAAGAAGTCCAGACGCTTTTCTTTGCAAGCTCCTTTGACCATTTTCATTATACATAAATATCAGCGGTCCATGAATTCATATTTCTGGTGACTGGAAATTGGCCAGTGAACTAATCAACTATATTCACTTGGGCAAGTTATGCACTCATTCAAAATAAAGTATAAAATGACCCTTAAATATAATTCCAACTCAAACAAAAAACTCCAGCATTTTCAGTCTTAACCAGTTGCATGCGTTCATATACTGTATCTTTGATAAAAACCCATCTGCTATATATACCAGGGTTACTCATTCTGTTCTGCAATGGAGATAGTGATGAAAAACGTTATTATCCAGTATCCGCAACAAGTAAAGCTGACTGCAATTGTAAAATTCATTCTTTCCAGAGGGACTTTTACATTTTTCCTCACAGTTTTGTCTCTCTCACACAATCCCTTCATCACTCGCTCTGTCGCTCCACCAAACTCTCCCCTCCTTTTCTACCCTAAGCTGTTTCTGTGGCATCTGTTCTGAGCACTTTTTGTTAATTAGCAGCATGTAAATAAGGCAGGAGATCCTGGGACTCTATTAGAATAGGTGTGAGAGGAGAACAGAGGCAGGAGAACATGAGGCAAGTTAGCGTCCGCAAAGGTGCAAACCTGCTGCTTACCTGATGCAGCTGTGCAGACAGCAGCGAGATGACAGAACGTGTTATCGTAACATGCGTTGCCTCGGTGTGGTGCACTGCCACCAGTGAGTGCGTTAGCTCCCTTCTCCTGCCCAAGGCAGGACTGTTCTGCTGTGCAGCATTTGCACTTTCACACGTTCACACTCTCTTGCACACATAAGGGAATATACAAATAGATAAAAGGAAAAGCATTTGCTCTGATACATATTACATCTAAGTATTTAACCACTTAATGATGCAAAGTGTATGACAAAAACAACCGAGTAATTTATCTGAACTTTCAAAAGCTGAAATAAAACTTCACAGACCTTTTATTAGGGGAATCTAACACAAGAAAATGCTCTGATTTTAAACAGATGTCACAGAAGTAAGCAAAAAAGAAACCGTGCCACTGATAATCTGCAGATATTGCCCAGATTTTTGTTTTTGTTTAGTTGTTTTTTGATCAATAATGTAATTGAATCCCTTCATACTGGAATTTGTTGACACAACCACATAATAGTTTTGACAGCAGACGACAGACTTCTGTGAAGTAAATGAGGTGACAACAGTGAGGAGAATAATGAAAAAAAACAGGAGGAACGCTTGTGTGGGGAAGGTGTCTTTTCACAAATACACAGTTTGATACAAAAGCCTGGGTTGAATTTGGTGCTATAACAAGCTCAAAGATGACTTCACAAAGAAAAGATAGCATCTATATGTGAACTCTTCCCTCTTCCTGTGTCAGAATGAATGTGTGCATGTGTGTGTGAAACAGTTTGACACCAACATATACAGTAAATGTCATTCCAACACATACATATATACGACAGATATCATTTGCAGCAAGTACTAAGTAAAAATAGTGCATCTAAGCCAAGGGTGCACAGTACAGCTGTAGATGTGTAATACACTATTATTTCCATATTTTTCCTGATAGCATGTGAGGCGAATTACTTTGCCGCAGGTTCAAACAGGGAATAAAACAACAGACAGAAGAGCACCGCATAGCTCGAGAAATCCTTGAGCTTTGAGACGAGTCAATACACAAGCCGTGCTCTCATCAGATCTGTCCCTGGGTAATCCTTTAATGACATAATGTATGTTTGAGTTTAATGGTAGCAATAAAACGGGAATATAATTTAGCTGTTTTCATCAGAGCATTTGCTCTGATAAGATTAAGAAACTGCACGTACAAATGTATTTGCTCAAAATAATATCTCAAACATTTATTACTAGTAAATTTAATAAGTCAAACTACATTCGTTCTCCTAATTAGATTTTTTTTTTTTTTTTTATGCAGACACAATCGGTAATAACAATTAATAAGCAGCTCTTTCGGGTGGCTCGCTTTAGACTTGCTAAAACAATACTTAACCCACTGCGAAAAATAAGCAGTGGTTATTTATTTATTGCTTTACAGCAGAGATTACGACATGATACAGCAAAAGGAAAGTCCTCTGCATCTCTGATAAGTCCACTCACCGAGTGAAAAGCCACATGCGCGTAAACGCAGCATCAGACACCAGTATCAAAAGCTTGTGCATCAAAGTAAAGAAGAAAACAGAGGTGAGGTCATTTGATCTGCAGAGTCGATGACACTCAGAGCAGGATTCAATGCGAATGCACCACCACATAAAAACAGCGAGACATACAAATCCACATGAAAACATCCCTGCTCGTGGATGCTGTACATACATATTGAACAGGATCATTTAAAGTGCCCTTGAGCAAGCATGTAATGTGTGTGTTTTTAAGTGTTAAACAGAGCAATATACAGTGCGTGTGTGCATATGCGTGTGCGAGAGTGATTTTAAAGCGGGGTGTTTTCCCTCAGCCTCCTGGCTGCCTGCTGCACGGGGGTAAATGATTGCATATTTATTGTGGGGAGTGAGCAGCGTCGGCATAAGTGTTGAAGAAGCTGCATAATTAACTGCTTGAAAGGCAGGTACCAGTAATCATCACCATTATTAGCCTTTTTAATCATCATTTTTAACTGGTGACAAGATTGCCGTACCTTTCTTTTTTCTTTTTTTAAATAAAAATCATCCCACACTAGTTTTATTTTAAACCTTCACCTGAAACATTTTAACCTGCTCCTTCTTTGTCGCTGCAGCAAGCAGGTGATCTCCCTCGTTCGCATTCCCATGGTGCAACCATGCGCAGCACATGGTCCCTGCATGGGCCACTGCAAATGGAGAGAGTGAAGGTTAATTATGTTGGAGAGTTTCTTTCCTCCCCTCTTCTTCCTCTCTCTGTCTCCCTCCTTTTCCCTTGGTCCCCTCACAGCATGTGGGCCTGGCTCCTCTGCTCCACAATCAGCTTTCTGTTTGTCTCCTTATAAACAAAGGGCATGCTGCTAATAGAGAGAATATGTTAGCAAAAGCCACTTACATTAAACTATCTGCTGAATAAAAAGCTTCAAGCATTACATCCCCTTGGTTTATACTGACAGCTTAATTGTGATTCATTTTGAGGAGAATAAAGGGAAATTATTTTATTCTTAGATGAATAACACAGAGACGCCCATGCAAGCTGACTGTCATCATCAGAACGAGTTCTAAAACTGCAAGCGATTTCAAGCTGAAACATGAACATGTACAATAAATTGTTGTTTTTATCTGGTATCAAATGCATATTTAATTTCCACTCACTCATTTCTTCAGGAATACTCAAAATCATTGTGTGCAGCTTGCGCCGTTCGAGAGGCTGGAGCGGTGCAATATAACCGTGACAGAGAGTGATAAATGTTACTAAAACTCTTGTCCTCCCACTTACACCCAAAACCTCATAATGCACCCCAAATGACAGGAAAGACAAAGAACCACTGGTGCCAGTTTAATACCACTCAGCCTTCTATCTCATTTACACATTATGAGTCATTTAGACAAACATACACACGTGTATATACACACATAAGCGCTGACACAAAAGCAAGGGCAAGGGCCATCAGATGAACCTAAAGATGATTAACGCCGATTGGGACAGGCACACTCTCACTCTGCCTCCTCTGCACAGTCAAAAATGGGCTCTCTGGAGGCCTCCCCCGTCTTTTGGGCGAAGATGAGACTGTCAAATTGGTTTGCAAGCCACATTACTGGCCAACAGGGAGGTGGAGATGGAGGAAGGAGGGAACTGAGGAGTTGGTTTTGGGGGAGGAAAAATAGAGCACAGTGAAGAGGAGTGATGGAGGTGGAGGGACGGAGGGGAGTGGGAAATGGGGCAGAAAGTCTAAATCTGATAAATTAAGGGATGAGGGCATTATGTCCACTGTGTGTGGATTCAGCTGACTTATGTTGAGTATTTAGGGCAAGGAGGCACTGCAAACAAAAGGGTTAAATAATAATGAAGATGAACTTGGCTCTTTTTCTCCTCTACAGTTCTTGTAATTTTGTAAATGGTTACAAATGACCCAACGTGACAGTTTAATTTATTTGAGGATTTCAGTAAAATGGATAAGATTCTAGTGGTAATTGTCAATATTTTTCATTTAACTGCTATAGCTTTAAAGAGATTTGGTGTAGCTAATTTTGCAGTCTACTTACTGCATGTATGACTAGATAGCCATGGTTAATTTAGAGCTTATTAGCAGTGAGAAGGTGTTGTAATACAGATGGAGACATGTTGCAAAGGACCTGCCTACCTGAGCATCATCAACAGCATTCTTAACCTCAGGCTTAACAGAGCAAATCTGTGTGGCCCCTCTTCACATCTCAGTGTTGTTTGGCACCCTTGCACAAACTGTGGCCTTTTTCCAGATTACACTGATCACTGATTACAGCATTTTTTATTTATTTTTTTGCTGTACGCAGAAACACTGTGGTCTCTCACAGACAAACATCCACACATGCGTTTTAGAGACGCAGACACTGAATCACGACGGCCGTATTTTAGCCATTAGTTAAACGCCATATGGGTACAACTGCATATTCAAAGGATAAAAAAAAGAACAAGGGATGTATAAAATCTTTTTGATTGCAGGACGTGGAAAACGGAATATATTTTCTGTTTTTCTACACGCACAAACAGAGATAGGAACGTGCAAAGACGCACACGGTCACACACAGTGAGAGCCACAGCCAATCGATTTGCCACGCTCTCCACAATGCTGACGATGCTCGAGTGGACGGGCTCCTGGTTGCTTGGTTCACAGAAAAGGGTCCCTCAAATGAATGTATTTTTACCTCTTGCAGGACAATGTCGGATAGGGAAGTAAATAATTAAAGGAAAGGGACCCTTTTTGACTGCATCAACCCTGCCACTGCTGGTAAGCTCTACTATCCATTGTGACTCCATTTTTGCCCGTCCTGCTAAGGACGACCTTTTTTTTCCTTTTCTTTTCAATTTTTGTGTTGTTTTACACACATGTGCCCTCCCTGCATGGAAACCCTTCACATTAAAGGCACTGAGTGATTGCATATTTTTATTTTAATTAATTGCTGGCCTGATGTGAGAAGAGAGGCCGTGTGTATGCTATATGATGGCACTGGTAATTGGGTCCTTAAATTTCTTTTCTGTGTTACACAGTTTTATTGTGACGTGTGTGCTGTTGGTCCCCTTTCTCATGGTGTCACTTTGCAACTGTGAAATAGGAGCTTAAAGGGAATAAATAGAATAAAGGGAATACATTTGATTTTCAAGCCCATTTCACTTTGCATCCTCTAGCATGGCCTTGTGTGCTAACTGAAATCCCCACTAATTGTATCCTGGCTTAAGCATGGCACTTGTTACTTGGTTTCCTTCATGAGCTGTAGCACCTTGTTTTTGGGAAAAATGCCCATCTTAATTAAATCCAAGGCTACATAAAGACATGTTCATTGAGGTGCTCGATTAAGCCACCTCCAATAGGGAACGAATGCGATAATCCTGTCAGGGCCTAGTGCTAATATGCTATCCAGTTCCCCTCGATTATCACATTACCACAGCTCGAATCAATTGATAAACTCCCATTCAATATGGTGGAGTATTTAATTGAGTCAGACTCTATTGGATTTGAGGGCTGTGCAGTGCAGACATGCTGACAGTGGTAAACACTAGCAGGATGCTCTCTCTCATTGCTATGTTAGTACACTTTTTCAGTGGAGAGCTATCGGATGGATTTCTGTCTGTGTGCGGGCCTTTTTTTGTACCTTTCCTGACAGAAACAATAATTACAGACAGAGCGCTTCCAAAGATATTGAATCTTCTAAGCTTGGCACCATTTCACAGAAGTAAAATAACTTGTATCTAAAATATGTGACTGTAAATACAAATGCGTGTATTTCAACTGTGTTCCTATTTCTATTTGAGATGTAATCTACATTATTGATACACTGGCAGCATTCTGAGTTATATCTCTAATTGTCCCCCTGCACATTAGGCACAGCTCCAACATCAACCTGCACCGCAAACTGCTGACCAAAGAGCTGGACGACATTGTCCTGGACCCCCAACTCACGCCACTGCCCAAGGACCTGCGAGCTGAGTTACTGGCCAAGATCTACGCTGGACACTACATGGGCTTGGACCCCATGGCCGGCATGGGCCTCGGAGGTGCCAGTCTCGGGCCTGCCGGGCTGAACCACATTCCCCATTCCCCCATGAGCAATGATCATCCTCACCATCCTCTCAACCAAGACTTTCGAAACCACCACACCAACGGCTTCTCTCGGAGCCAGCCAGACGACTACATGGTTTTGGACCTGAGTACCACATCCAGCGTTCAATCGAGCAGCAGCATCCACTCCTCACACGAGTCAGATGAGGGCAGCGATGAAGGCATCCTATTGGATGACCTGGAGGAAGAGGGAGAAGAGGATGAGGGCAACAGCGAGGGAGAGGACTTCTCCCAGCGTGCCATCGGGCGGGCTGATAGGGCATATCGGGATGAGACGAGAGAACTAAAAGATGGACAAAGTGAGGGGTTGGACCCTTCCTCCTCACCATTCCTCCTTTCGTCCTCTGGAGGCAGTAATGGCAGCAGCAGTGGGATCCTCTGTAACATCTGCCACAAAATGTACAGCAACAAAGGGACCCTGCGTGTGCACTACAAGACTGTGCACCTACGCGAAATGCACAAGTGCAAAATCCCCGGTTGCAACATGGTGTTCAGCTCTGTACGCAGCCGCAACCGACACTCTCAGAACCCGAACCTCCATAAAAACATGCCCTTCTCTACAATAATAGACTAAAGAAATGACTTGTCACTCTGCCCTCCTGTCAGAATGCCCGCTACTCCCTTCATTCCTCATCCTTATTCCTCCTCAAATTAGCTTTTAACCCCAGCCCAAGACCATCAAATACAAGCTAAATGCCTGTATGACCGTCCTTTGAACGTCATTGCGAGACATTTCTATCTCCATGTATAACATTAATTGACTCTAAATACAGTTTATTATTGTGTCCTTTGACTTTTCCTTCTTTGGAAGAACAGGATAACACTCTAGAGCATGGAGAGTTGTGTTTTCATAAGCCCCCTCCATCCTTTCCTTTCTAACTTCTCCCACTTTGTGTTTATTTCCATCTCCAAAGGATCCATTCAAACTCTTATTTGTGACTTTGCCTTCAGATATGATAGTATTGAAAAAAAAACTTAAAATGTTCTCGTTGTATTTGTGTAATGATAGCTTTTAAATGAACCCCTTACAAAAGCATGATAGCTTCATTTGTAAATAATGTCCCAAAAGGCTTTTGGTGTAAAAGAGTTGTGTTGATGGTTGTTTGCTTCTTTTTTTTCTCCCTTTTTGGGATTTTATGTTACAGTCCAGTAAAATACTTCCAGCTATAGGCAAGAAAGCGGTAGCATCTTACTAGCTTGACTCATTTATGTTAGCTTCAAAGACACATTTTAAACTGAGTCCTAAGAAAAAAAAATGAATATCACGTGACTTGTTTTATCTACTTGTTAGATATTCAGAGGTTGCCGGCATGCTTTTTTAGGCTCCTACACTGATATCATTCTCTGTATTTCTATTGATTTTTTTTTTTTGTCTGTTATGTTTATGAGCTTTAGTATACCAATTCAGTTTTTGCACTTTGCATCTATACAAGGGGATGTGTAATATTAATATAATGAGGATTTTTTGCAATGCTGAGTTTTAGGTGTTGTTTGGGGTCATCGATGGCTGCGGTGCCAATGGAAGTGACAGTACCTTCAACATTCAACTTGTGCCAGTTTCTTTTTGCACGCGTTTCAATGTCAAACCCAGTTTGATGACAGAAAACATCTCGCCTCCCTGAACAAAACCTGAGATCTGCCCTCATTGCTGAACCATTTATTCAGAAGGTGACAAAAGTGACTTAAAAACAAAACCAGGTTTGATCATTATGAACTGCTGTTTCATAAACACAAGGGAGTAAATATTGATAAAGTCCCTCTTTCCTTAAAAGAAGCAATGTGGGGTTTAACGCTTGCTTTCTGTAGAAGAAAGCATGTTAGTCAGTGCAAGAGCTGGTGTTTGTTCTTACAAAAAGCATCCTAATGGAACATACAGTCCCACAGATTTTTTAAAAAAAAAAAGAAGAGGAAAAACGAAAATAGTCCTTCAACTGTGACCAAAAGATAAGTGTTTGCTAAAAAAGAAAAAGAAAAAAGAAGCTCTTTCAGTGTGACATTGTACTTAAATCATGCCCTGTTTGATTAATATGATGCACTTGAGTCTTAAAACATTTTGCTGTGATATTGCGCCATTGGTTTCCATTGCTGAGCATAAAAATGTTGCCATGTTTTGTTTTGTTTTTTTGGCTGTTAGTTGCACCGATTTGTAACATGTCCATGAGTGTCTTACGGTACAACTATTTCCAGTAATTGGGCAAAGTAGCCAAGGGAAGGGGTATTTATTAGAGGGTGATGTATCTCCATAGAAATGTTTTTTGTCCGCTATATTTTTCTTTGTAAAAAGACAAAAAAGTAGAGATCGTTCCTCAGTTTGACTTATTTCTCAATGTATTAGCAATGCCATGTGTTACTGTACAAGGAGATCAACTCTTACTTGACTGGTGCTACACACAGTGGGAAAATATGTAGTGTTATGCGGTGTGCTGTACAGTATTCACAACACCTTACATCCATAACAGTGCTCAGTTCCACTTATTTCATACTTAGGCCATTTTGCAATACAGACATGACCTATTCTATTGAAATATTTCATGTCTTTTTTAAGACTCCACCCATATGACACATGCAGTTTTTAGTTCTCTCTTCTCAGAGATAAAAAACACGAGACAGAGAGAGCTGAGTCTGATGGAAAGGTTGCGGAGGTGGAAGGCTGACTAGGGAGGAAAGGATGACAGAAACGATCATTAAAAATGTGCTGTTTCTCTGTTACCTGGAGGCGTCCCGCCATTCCTGCTTCTTCTGTCTAATAACTCACTTGTCACTACGTTACACTGCCAGACGCCAAGGTTGCTGACAAGACTGTGACACTGACGGGAGAAAAAGAAGAAAGAGCGTGCTTTGAACAATTTAATTTGACTCATTCACTTAAGTGTAATTCAATTCATCTGATCATTTTCTTTGCACGCTTATTCTTAGTCAAGGTCGCCGGTAATTCAATTCCTTTCTCTCACTCTGTTTTTCTCTTTGTCTGTCAGAGCGTAGGCATTTAACAACCGCCTTACCCATTTCTTCAGTCCGCCACTCACTTACCACCTCTACACGCCACAGCGCAGATCCTACAGGGACACACGCTAATAGTGTATGCTTAAGTTCACTGGACGGCCATGGCATAGGAAAAAGGGATGGGTAATTGCCTGTTTATCCCAAGTGAAGGGAAAATTGAGTACAGGAACCCCTGCCTTCTCCCAGGAGTGGGTTTCACTGAGGCACTTGCTGCCTCATTCACTCATTCAATCCCAGCGGCCCTCACTCTGCCAGAAATAAAAAAGTGCTACTCCAGGAACCCTGCTGACAGCTGTCTCTCTAACACACAACCACACACGCAGATGAAAGTGGCACACACGCAGAAACACAACAAGACCTAGGTGACTTGTTAACCTCTAGTGAAAGACAAAAAAGGGGCATAGAAACATATTCTCACAGCAGAAATGACACACTATTGATGCAAGTTGGAATAAAGTCTAACACAGACAATATGAATCTCCTGAAAACATTATTTTTTTAAGTCTATTTCAGAGGTCAGCAAGCTGACAGACTGATTTGAATTCAGTAGAATCATCAAACATCACAATGTGCTCTTGTCACCAACCTCAGCTTCAGACTAACATGTTCCTTAAGTTCTGCTCTATATTGTCCATTTCTTAATCATCTGTCTCACATACAAAAAAAACTGAACATCAGAAGAAGTTCCCCTAGTACACCGTCCACTAACTACTTCAGGCTCTGTCAGAGTCTTGGATGGTTGCAGCTATGTCAGCAGAGGTTCAAGGGTCATGAAACAGGGCTGAAATAAAAAAAATGCAAATGACTGTGCTGTCCCCAGCTGAACAGATAAGGGCGGGATGCTGGAGAGGGAATTGGGTTTAAAAAGTGGTGAGGCTGGACCTTGCAGCAGTCACTTAACAAAGCAGGGTAAAAAGTTTAAGACAAAAGAAAAAAGCTCCCCAGGACTCGTTGCTAGGTTCTTCTTCATTGCCTGTTGGAGAGCAGTCGATCCACCCCTCTCCTGTACACTCTGCTCTCCTCTCCTTTCTGTCTTCAGAGAAATCCAGTCTTTGAATTTCTTAATTCTTTAACCACATGGGTCTGGGTGCACTGTGCTACCTAGTGGCCATGCTTTGGGACAGCAGGAACACATCACTTAGATTGCTCATCGGCCCAGACCGCTGGAGCGAATCTTAAATATTTGATAAGAGCAGCATCAGTCATCAATTATTCTGCAATTCTACCGAGCACACTGAGGGGGAAAAGGATGGCAAAGGGCGGAAATGCCTGACCCGTTAATCGCTGTCCATTGTGTTCACGTCACAGAGTGATAGAGTAGAAGGTGCGAGCTGAGAGAACGAGCGGTGACAACGCGTGCAACCTGTTCAGTTAATGTAGCTTATGGAACAAAGTGAGGTTAAAATATTTAACAGGATGTCATTAGAAATATGCAGTTAGATGAAAATTACACACACGTGGGTTTGTATAGATGCTTCAGTCTCATGTCTTATGTTCTAAAAAGGATGCCCTCGTTAATTTGAACTGGAACCTGTGAAATGTCAGTTATCCTGAACAAAAAAAAAATGCTGTAAATCCATAAAATGTTGTCCATTGTATTTTCAAATATATTTTACAGTCTTAAAGTATAAATAGCTTGAAGAGCTAGTGAACTTAGATTTTAACTTTCACTTGTTTTTTTTGTTTTTTGTGTGTGTGTGTGTATCTAATGCATTTGTGTCTGTGTCTTAAGAAGCCCGTGTTGCAGCACGGGCACTCAACAGCATTGCATGGCTACATGGTCGCACTGCAAAGAACAAACAGAGCAAAGGAGCTTGTGTCACTTTGGTGTTAAAGTGGTGATTTGGAAGCCTCATGAATACTGTATGTTACCTAAAGAGGTGTTCCCCATTAGCAGACAGACAGAAGGAAAAAAAAAGATCCTTTTTAAGAGACTTCTTTTTCTTTCTTTTAAGCCTTTCTTGTATTTGTTTCTGTATCATAACTGTCTATGGTTTTTGCATAAAATGCATAAGGGTTTTGGGATGTAAATGGAATTTTATTCATATTTTGTCCAAATACCTCTTGTAATTTGTATCAGAATTCTTGTACAATTTTTATATTAAAGATTTATCATTCACTGGCATTTTGTCATTGCATATTTTCAAAGGCGAAGGACGTAGTCTTGTTAAAAATAGTATCATTTTTAAATGATATTAAACAGTTACCTAAAGTAGCTCAAATGAAGCATGCTACAAAGTGAAAAATGGCAGCCCAGAAACAATGTGTCAATCAAGCCATTTTAACAAGACACTGTGATTTCAGCTTTACCACGCTCATTAATTACCCCATGATAAAAATCATTAGGGAAAAGGCTATCTTGACCAATTAGTAGACGATTAGATTAATAGAGTTAAATATGTACGGGCATGAGGAGAAGGTACTGCTGGTGTTAGCAAATTAAGTAAGATGGTCACTTAAAGAGAAAAATAAAAGACACACTGTAGCTTTGTCTGATCATATGCTGAAATTAAATTAAAAGAGAACAGCTGATGGAATTACTAATGGGATGAAATACATAATAGAGCAGCTTAAAACTTAACGTAGAGAAGAATATTTACTTCTGTGAATGTGTACAACAGACAAAAGCAAAACATTTAAATGGCACAGCATTGGATAACCGATAGGAGCACTGGACAAATGCGGCGTTGTTTTGCACAAGCAACCTGTGCTGACATTTTCTGATGTGACCGAGGGTCGAATTACAAATTGATATGAGCTCCAGCAGGGATGTCGTGTTTGCTCTGGTAACCAACAAGAACATAATGCCTCCTCCCTCCCGTCTGTGAAAGTGCAGGAGTGACACAGGCCTTATTGACCTTGAATTAGACACCAGTCCTCTTTGTCACACACCAGCTTTTTGATTCCCTTGCTGTTAATAAGTGCACCACGCACATGCACTTTTCAGAATAATAGCTTTGAAATGTATTGATTATATGCAGGGTTAGTAAGTGATACCCACCTGCTTCGGACAGATATCCACCCATGTTTAACGCACACACACACACGCATGCGGTCCCTTTCTTGGTGATGATCTTTCACCATGTCGCAAAGAGGTCACTAGGCTGACTCCGCTACATAACTGAGCACATTTCCGGGCGCGACAGGCCATCGATTGGCCTGACAAACACAGCAGCCCTCTGCTAACCTTTGAGACGCAGAGACAGAAAGAGAGCCAGGGTGAGCTTAGCTGTGTCTAAACTGTAAAATGTGGAACAGCTGACAAGGCAAGGATGTCCATCACCTCATTTGTCTGTCTGACGATAAAAATTCTGTGATTAGTAATTAGTTAGTCCAGTGTGTAGCCAAATGCTTTGAGATTTCAAAGAAACCAGGCAGACATTTTAAGGCTGACTAAGGTTGACTTTGGTTTTTAAGGGGTTATAAACATGTGCAAACCACATGGATGAATATAAACACTGATTTCTTTTCCAACCACCAAATACCAGAGGAAATTCAAATGACTTAGGTATGACTCTGTGTTTTACGTGTCTTTTCAAAGATGCAATGAAAATTTCTGCATGTAGTTCACCGGGTTTCTGGTTTGTCACACTCGAATGTCTTTGGACTGTGGGAGGTTGTCTAAGATGTCAGAGGGAACCAACCTTAACACAGACAGAACATGCAAACGCCACATATTAAAGGTTTGGTAGAAGAGTCAGGATTCAACAGTGTTCTGGTTGTGTGGCAGCTAGCTGATAGATGATATGTGCACTATCACTGACAGTAACATTCGAGGCAGAAAAATGATGCAGTACAGTTACACGTGTAGCCAAATTGATATTCATGCTTTTATCAGGTGATTGTTTTATATTTATTTATATATTCAGCACTGACATGCTATACACAGAAGATAAAAGAGAAGCCAGACTCACTATCTGTGTCAGGTTGATACCATTTAAAAAGCAGTTCAGGCAACTAAAATACTGTGTTAGACTTAAAATTGGTTCCAAATTTTAAGGTAAGAATAGAATACAGTAGAACCGAATGTGCCTGCTCAAAGAAAGAAATCAGAGTCTGAGCTGTAAACTTAGTAGTAGAATTGTCTTTTCTACAGGGTACATCAACATAGTCCAAAGGAAAACTTTGTGTAAAATGTGTAAAAAATGTGTAAAAAAAAATGTCCTAAAAGACCTATATGATTAATTCAACTTAAGACACACTTAATGATTCTTTTATGGCACCACAGCTGTGCCCATTTTAGTAGTTTGCCTACGGAGAGCCTACAAAGAAAGATTTTCAACCCATGCCAATGTGCTCCTGTACAGTCCTGTGAAAACCCATCAGTGCATAGCGTAGGTCAAATGCTGATTGGCTGACAGGTAAAGAAATGACAGCAGAGTTCACCAAAAACATTAAAGATTTAAAAAAGTACATGAAATGAACAAACTGTGGCTAAAGCAGACACTTTTCATGGTTTTTAGTGCCATCTCAGCTTTGGTATAACTTTGCTCTCTTCTCCACAGGTGGCTGCTTTAACAACAAAAGCACAAGCAAGCATTTCCCACAGAGGACTGGTTGAACCACATACTTTGGGCGCTGCATCGATTTGGCAGCAGATGCTCTCAGCAGCTAGACACGCTGTCCCTAGTTCCTTACGGCCTGCCAGCGCACTGCCAGTGGAGAATGGTGTTGGGCCCAGATGGGGCTCCATACTGATGTAGCAAAGCAAAGACCTTGGAAAGTCATTAACATTCGGCAACTTCAAGTGACCTTAGGTGAAATAGGAGCATCAAGGAAAGCAACTGAAGTGATTACCAAGGACCTCAAATGATCCAGTTTATTAACATATATAACAAGGTGGAAAATAGAGGGTTGTCTAGTCAACTAGAGCCCTGAATGTCCGATCATCAGCGACAAAGTGATGCAGGATGAGCAAATCGCTTCCTCTGTGGATGCTCCTTTCATTCAATTTGGTGAACAAATAACTAACCCCAGTTTCTTTTGTTTTTTTTAAACAATGCAATTTGGTCCTACTCACTTTTAATGCACAACATTAATTATATAATTATTTTGCGTGTTATTGTCCTGATCAGTATCTAATCACTTTGTGGGAGATGGCTGCCCCTCTCTGAGCCTAGTTGTGCTCGAGGTTACATCCTGTTTTGTGCCAAACTCCAAGTCATTTAGTTTATTCTTGGTTTGTGCATTTTGTTTCTTTTAAATTTTTGTTCCACCGCTGGAAGGATGCCTTTTTTTTATAGCTGTGGCTCACCAGTGCGTTGCAATAGCAGGGTTAACTACAGAAAGGGCTTATTTTATTAATAATGTATTTATTCACGCTTAGGTTTTAGAAATATTCATAACTTCTTTGTTTTCATTCAGAAGCTGAGGGTCTGAAAGTGACATTGGCTGGCTGCTTTTGGAATTTTTTGTATGCTGTGGTTAATCACGCACTCCTGGCCTGAACTGCACCTTAGTGTGAGTGTGTTACACCTATGAAATGAACTTGATTCGATTGCATCTCCTCTTGGTAGCCCATCTTTACACTGGTAAGCCACATATGTCGAATGGATTAACAGCTCTGAATCTTTTTCTAAGTAAATGTTAATAAACCAGTTTCTTAATGACCTCACACACACATCTCTAAGTATAATGAACCTGAAGGCCTTTCTGAATGTAACTGTTTCCCAAACAGTTCCCAGGGTTGCACTGTCAGATTTGACCTCTTAGCAGTAGAGGTCTCAAGCTCTCTATCCCCACACCACTGGTGGGTTTTTTTGTTTTGTTTTTTTTTCCCACAATAGAACCAAATCTCCTGCTGGAAAATTTTGGATCCTGACATTCATGTTACTCATGTAACACCCACCTATACTGTTGCAGACCCATGGCAATGGCATAATCCAATGGCAATCATTTCCTACCATAAAGACAGCTGAAGGTTGTGTAAACATGACAAACAACCCAATCAATCAATCAAGGCTTTATTTGCCACGTGCAGGTTGCCCTGCAGTGAAATAGGACCCCCCTATAGTGTAAACATGACAAACAACCCAAGGCTCTGATGAAGCATCCAAACTTCAGAATCTGACGGAGCATCCCGGAGATGCAGTGGAATAGGCCCAATCTACAGAACCCAAAGGATCATCTGCCAGACAACAAAAAACACCTCCACAAGTTTCATATTCATGCCTTGGCCTACAAAATATTTGTCAAGTGGTTTTAACATTGTGGCTGTCACTGTTATAGTTTAAATAAGACCCTATATTGAATGTAATTTTACTTTTTACAGGATGTGAATCCAATACCATCCTGCCATAGCCTTGAAATAGAAATCAATTTTCATTGAGGACTAATTGAAGAAATTAAAAAATAAACAAGTAAATGACCAGAATTTAAAGACTAAAGGCAGAAACCATTTTATATGTCAATGCACACCTGCAAAATTGAAATTTAGAGTAACACACCAACATTTCTTTTTGAAAGCATTATGGAGACTGGGTAATTGTAAGCAGAAACTATTTTTTTATTTATTTAATTTCTTTTGAACTGCTTAGGAAATGTGGAATTAGGGAATGAAATAGATGGCTACTCCTCAATTCTTATAAAAACTCATCTGTGGTAACATGAGCATTGGCAGAAATGGACTGCATACACGTTTAAGACTTTTTACTGAGCCTTATTGATTTGGTTCTACACCAGTGAGGCCTGCAATGCTGGCTAATGCTATTGACGAGCCATCAGTCTTGTCCAGAAGTGTGGAGGCATGCAGCTCTTTTTCCAAGACCAACCAAGGAAGGAGAGAGGATGAGGAGAAAAGAAAGAGAGGGGAAAAACATCAATGGACAGTGATGGAGAGTAGGGAGGAGGGCGAAGCTGCAAGCACAGCAGACAGACTCAGACCCCTGTCCATGGTTTGGGAACACTAAATTAGAAAAAAGACAAAAGGGATGAGAGAGGGAGAAACTGTAAACAGCCGCATCGATCCAACTAGTGTTGGGCAAATCAAACCATTACAGCCAGATTCTCATGCCCCAGCGTTGAGGGAGATAGTGTGAATATCTATGTACCTCCCCAGCCAAGAGAAAAGTTTGCACCAGCAGACTCTGGATCTCTGTTGGAATTGTTGGACTTACTAAGGCTTTTAGTCTGCCCCACCCGCTAAATAACGAGCTGGAAGTGTAGGAGGACAGGAAGGGGTTAACTCAGAAGAGGGTGGAAGGGAGGATGAAAAAAGCCCTCTGGCAACCCAGGGACAGAGGGAACGCTGAACTCATCACAAACCCCTCTCCTGGCGTCCGCCAGTACATAATGACCCCAACAAGACGGGAATCCCTTTTAATTAAAGTGAAGGGAGATCAGTTAAGCAGATGGTTGCCGACAAATATTAGGGGAAATAGAATGTTTAATGGTCTGTGCACTTATCGCAGGCTATTTTCCACACCCAGCCCCAAACTGATAAACAGGACAGGACCTTGTTAATCAACCTTACAACCTTTAAAGCCCAAGATAAGAGAATAATTTGGGATCTTTGTAAATTAGCTTGAGATGTGGCTAAGACTCTGGCCCTGAGCATGCGAGGGGCCAGACTGTCGAGGAGGGAGAAGAATTTCTATCAGTGTAATAGCCCTGTGCCATGGTGAAGAAGTTTAAGGGGGTAAAAGTACTTTTTTTCCTGAGGATAAAGCGATTTTTTTAAACTATTTTTATTTCCCTTGTGGTTTGACCCTCTTGCCACCACCCCACTGCGCTCTTATCAGTGACACAGGAGAGTCACCCGCCTCCGTGGAAATAATCTAAACAGAGAGGCGGGAATTGGCAGCCCCAGCCGGTGGCCTGCGAGAGCAGGTTAACAGGTCCTCGCCCCTCTAAGTCGGGCACAGGTGGGGGTTTCTTGTGTTTATTTTGCAGATGATGGATAGAAGAAGACGGGATTATTGACAGCAGCAGCAACCATGTGAAAACAGCAGCAGGTACCGTTTTGCTAAAAGAAAAGAAGACTTGAAAATGGGTCTCCCACTAAAGGTTTATAATATTAATTTGTTATTCTAATTTCCCTGCTGCTTATTTGGAAAGTTTTTTATGTGTGTTTGTGTGTGTGTGTGTGTGTGTGTGTCTGTCTAAAAATACTGTTTCATCATGTGTGATATCACCCAGAAAATAACACAAGAGTCTTTTAAATATCAAAAAAACAAACAAACAAAAAAACCTGACTTCATTAGTGTTGTTGATGTCTTTGGTAAAACATTTACCCTGTGACACCAAGGGTATCACACTTAATATGGAGGTTTTTGTGACCTCTACATCATCAGTGTGAATGTTTTCCCTGAAACACTAAATAAATTGCACAAATATCTCAGATGTAGCAGAAATGATACAAATTAAAGCTCATACATGCAAATTGATTTATTTTTCCTTTTTTTAAGGGTTTGATAATTTTTTTTTCCTGGCAATTACTTTATGGTTCAGGCTTTACAGGTTTGGATAACTGTAATTATGGTTTTGTGTTTCTTCTAATTTATATATAAATGCTAAGTGAATTCACTTAAGGATTATACCAAAGTTGTTGTTTTTTTATTAGTATATTTTTGTTGATATTAAGTTGATTACATCATCATACATCATACTACAGGAAATAGACAATAAAATGTAAAAACCCAAAGGCTTAAAACTCGCCTCAGTGAGCATACATTTTTTTAATCATGCAAATTTCCCATAGTGTGTTTTTTTAAAGTGAAAAACACATTAGGTGAACTAAGGTCTACCCATGTCCTCCTTATTCTTCTCCATTGTAAAGTCACGCACATCTGAGCCATACTTCATTTAGCCAGCATTCAAACCATTTATGGGTTTTTTTTTTGTATTAGTTAAGCTTTGTTGCTCTGTGTTTCCTTCCTGGCTTCTTGGAAAGGGGACAGCAGATTAAAGCTAATTACATAAAGAAATTCAGACATTTATCAGTGCTTGTGGTTTGGGACCTTAAATGTTCCTGCTGACAATTTTCCCTTATACTAGGCCACTGTGGAGCTGGCAGGTTCTTTTTAGAGCCCCAACGCTGGGCTTGAAGGCTCAGAGTGCTGCCATATGTTGGACCTCGGTGGTGCCAGCAGCAAATGTGCTGAACGGTGCGACTCTAACCATGAACTCCGTGCCTTGGCAGACTGTTTGTGCATAGGCTACTTCCATTAGTGAAGTATGGAGTTCACAAAAATTATTGCACAAGTACACTTTGTGTGTCCACAAATACACTTTGTCTACCTGTGTGCCTGTCCAGTGTCAGATCGAAAACACATCCGCCTATTTTCTCCACACACATGTGCACACACATGCGTACTCATATTAGTCTGAATATCCATGGAGAACATCCCAGATTGCAATGGGTCACACCTGGTTATGCTTCTTCCCCAACTCCCCTCTCGCTCTACTCCCCAGTTCCCACACCGGAGGCATCTGGAACCTATTGGCAGCAGAGTCACACCGAGCCATAAAGCCCTCAAAGGCTCACAAACGCACTAGGGGTAGAACGTCAAACAATGTTGGCCCAACAAGCTGCCAACAGACACAATGCATCGTGAACCTGAACAAAACCCACTGCTCATTTTTTATCCTCTCCGTCTCTCTTTATGTCTCTCTAAACTTTTCCACTCTTTCCCTCTCACACACACACACCACCTGGGAATGAGTCAAAGGCGAATTTTACATTTTTACCCCTAAATGGAATTGGTACTGATGCTAAGCGAGCTTAATGCAGCTCAGGCGACTGAGACCGTGAAGAAGCAGGCACTGATGAAGCCAGAAACTCGCTGTCAAAGCAGCTTGTAATAAAACAGAACACTCCAATGTATTCATATCGGTCATTGGCTGAATTTCTTTAAGTTTCAGTCAAATGTCCTTGACAGTCTGCCTAGGCTGTCGCCACGGGGTTAATGAGCGATTGTGCCACACCGCAGATTATGTGAGCTGTCCTGGATAGGATCTAATGGCTATGAGTGAGACGCAGTGTCACACAGCCACCCTTTTAGACATGAGAGGAGAGGGCACGGAGGCCATTCTGTCACAGCCTTGTAATGCTCTTATCGATTCTCCATATCTGTTACGGAGGCTTGGAAGCATGTCCCAAATTCGATATGCTTCTAATAGAGGGCCAAGTTCTCCAAACAATGCAGCGCCGATCACAATGGAAAAATAACTAAGAAGATGACAGCAGCAAGAACAAAGTCTCCGCAATTGAGCAATTAAATAAAACCGAAGTACGTTACGGGTAGTTTGTCTGGCTGTTCCCTTACACGCATTATATATTGCCTTCCCTCTCCCAGCCATCTCTCTGCTTTTTGATTTCTGTGGCATAAAAAATGTTGGCCAGTGTTTGAGCACAAAAATCTGCGTTGGAGCTATTTCAAACCAGGATTTTATTGTTAACAAATGCTGCCTTTGATACTGGCTGCAATAGGCGATACTTCACTGTTTGTTTGTGCTGGAGGTGAAAATGAGTTGCTAACATTTGGAAGGGAAGGCTTGTGAAGTATTACACAGCAACAACACATACACACAAAAATGGCACTCTTTAATGTCGTGCAGGCGAAATGTTTTTCCACTCATTAGAGGGACTTTGAAGTGTGTGTCTGAAACCTTAGCATGGGAAATCTGAGTGAGACAAGATTGCGGTGCGCACTTTCTACTCCAAGAACACCGCGTTTCAAGGTAACATATCCACATCCTATTGCTTTGCGGTAAACTCACCAATTGGATGCAGACACACTGTGGTATTAGACAGCGCAGAATTTGATCATGTTGCCCATAGTATAAAATACAGTTTTACTTGAGGGGATAAATACAACTCTGTCAAATATAATTTCACCTCACAACTATGAACACAACAGCCTTATTAAAAAAGGGGATTGGGGGGGTAGGGGGTGGATAAATAGCTAGATAAGTACTCTGTGGGGGCTCAAGTCCTAAGGACTCCGAACGAGGAGTGGTTCAAAGTCTTGCCTCTTCCCTGTCAGACCCCAGAGTGTAGTCTAAATTAACTGGGACGAGTGGATTGTTGCAGGGATGACCCTTTCCCTATTCACCCGGTTCCTCCTTCACACACACGCATTTCATCACACATACACACTCTGAACGTCAACCGCTAAGCCTCAATAAATCTGATAAGCCACCCTGGTGGCTTCTGTGGCCAATCCGCGCAGAGAACAACATGGCCGGTATCAGGCAGCTGCAAAGCCCTCGTCAAGCGGGACTTCAAAGTGCTCTGAAGGGCCACGCTCGCACCCCTGAAAACTGTCCGGTCTCTCGGCTCTCCCTTACCCTACCCCCTACCCCCATAACTGGGTGATGTCATTATTGAAGTCTTTGGCGTGCTATCCGAGGAGTAAGTTACCATTGACAGGTTCAGAGCCTGGCTAGCTCGCCCATGAGGATTCATGACTTTGAAGCTATTGGCCTTAAGCTGCAAATTATTCTTTTCAGGCTCTCTCTCTGCTCTACCTACAGCTTTAATCCACACCCTCCTTTCCCTCAGTACACTAGAGCCTCACCAGACAGCACCCACTAGCACGGCTACACTGGATTGCACCCGCACACAGATACTCCAAATAGAGGTATGCAGACACCTAAAGGTAGAAGGAGAAGAGCAAATGCAAAGGCATGCTTGCTCACCAACTTTCCTGTATTTCTGTGAATACACACTTTGCTGAATAGCCTCAGCGCTCCCCTCCTCTGTACTGTAAAGTTAATAACAGCAGCAGAGGCTAGCAGTACCAGGCTCCAGCCGCACCAGCAAAGATCCTCTTAGGCCCCAGCCCATCCATTCCTCACTCCCTCCATCAGCACTTAGTGGACATCTGTGCAGTGCCAGCCCTCTCCATATGCCATGGCAGTCAGAAGACAAACGACCATGTCAGTGCAGTGGATCGCCTGTATGTCTGATGCCATGCATGGGGTGGGTCCGGTGAGGGACAGAGATAGGAAGAAGGCCAGAGCCTGTTAGAAATGGGCTGGGTGTAAAAGGCTGCCAGCATGGGGCAATAAGAAGTTATCTAAACTGTAGACACATGAAATACCCAAACTATGCGATGAATAATGTGGCTAACGAGGTCTGGGGGACAAAGAGAAAGTCATAAAGACCTGCATGCTCTGTAGAGATGCTTTTGTTTGTTATGATCTTTTTAACTACATATACAAATGATATATGTTGTGCTCAGTGTTCCGTCATGTTGTGAGAAATGAATGGCTTATGGAATTTTCTCACTTTTGGATGTTTATATGGCAAGGCTTTGGTTTCAGAAAATATGTTTCACTAATGCCTCTTTGATGGACCATCATAAAGAGAGCTGTCCCAACACACAACTGGATAAAGATATTTTTCTTGCCAAATAAACAAATGAATGAATCACCATCACGGATCACCTGTCTTAAGTATCTGCTAGGTGATTATAATATGAGAAGGAGCTAATCAGCTGGAAAACATGATGCCAACTTGGAATCCAGAGGTGTCATGACATTTAATTCCACTAGCAATGGAAATACAGTAACTAGACTAAAATATATTTGGTTATACTTATAGCACATTAGTATTGTAGTTTTATAATAAAGGAACAAAGCTGCCTAAAAATAAAAACAGCAACCCACTTTCCACTGTGCCAAATAAATGTAATGAGATTAACTAGATTGAAAGGTGACTACAATAATTCAGGAACACATACGGCTTGAGTTTAAGTGTAACGCGATGTCTCACATATCACCCTCACGCTCCAAAAACAAAAAAATCTGTGTCCGGCCCAGGCTGAAGAGAGAAAGATTGAAAGTGTGGAAGGAGAGGGGGGGGGGAGATGAGAGAAGGTGTGTGCAGAAAAGTAGGGGAGGAACAGCAGTATTCCCTGGGTAACTGGCTCTGGCGAAGGAACTGAGAGGTGTTTTGGCTTGTGTTGCATTCAGGGAGAGTGTAGTGTCTCCCAGAAGGAGGCTATAAAAAGACAAAAGAGGCAGGAGGCCATGTGGAGAGACTGTTTAAAGGGAGCTAACACCCACTCCATAATCCCACCAATGCCACCATCATCACCAATGGGGAAGAGAAAGAAATGCACGCTGAGACCGAGATCAAATTAAATTGCTTTTGCAAACAGGCGCACACTGTAATACAGTGCTAGCTGAAGATCAAGCTTAAGCTTTATTGTGCCTAGTGGTTATTTGCAAGAATAAAAACACAGAATTATATCAAGCAAATAACACTGACAGCCACAATAAATAACTTGTAGACAGCAACACTACAAGGATTTGATGAAGAGCTCAGGCAGGCAGCATAAAACAAATAGGTTTGCATGTATACACAGTTCACAAAGTTAACAGCGCCAATTAAATATGTTAGAAAATCTAAATAAAACAGTGCAAGAACAAGTGGACACGCAGCTACACACAATGGTCTCTGAGGCATCAAAGCCCATACACACTCGTCATCATTCACAAAAAGAAACAAGCCCTCTGGACTTAAGTCACCACTGACAGTTCGACGGACGTATGCAGAAATATACAAAACCAGACACACACAAAACATATGCTGCTTTCGCAGTAGGAGTGTTAAACATGCGCTCCTCCTGCCTGCCCGCAAATATTTGAACCATGAGGTAAAGCTGGCTGTCCTTTGTGAACAACAGGCATAAAATTTTAGAATTTCTGATGCAATACAAATCAAAACCCCAAAGTCTTCTTTTGCTTTGGTTTTTTACTCCTGTGTTGGCCACCGTGGCCAACATGTTGAGTCAAAACACAGGAGGCTGATCGGAGTGATTGAGATGATACATGTGAGAAAAAGAGGAAAAAAGAGGACAAAGGAAAAAAGGAGGGAATGTGCCACATTCAATTCTGATTATTTACGTATAAAATGTGTTCTGCAGTTCTCTCCCCATGAAGGTCCATGGGAATGCAATGCACTGGCCCTTTGCCTGGGTAAATGTGTTCCCTATGTGTGGGCTCTCCAGCCCTCTGTGTTGTCTTCACCAGAAAGCAAGGTGCAAGAGAAAGGTGCCTCTGGTTAAAGAGGCTTTTTTTTTTAACACTTACACATATGGTACGAGCAAAAGAAAGAGAGAGAGAGAGAAGCAGAGGTGGGGTGGGGCAAAATAGAAAAGCCATGGCTCTGTGGTTGAACCTAAGTGTGGGAGGTCCAGAAATCCCCCCACCACCTCCTCCACCACTACTATTAAATACCTTTGGAACATCCCGACTGGCTTTTAAACAGAGCTGCAGAGGGTAACTGGTGGATATGGAGGAAACTAAGCATGCCCAGAAGGGGGGGATGTTGTGAATCGCTGGGTGTCCATGACCTGGCACTGCTCTAGCCCCCCAGCTCATTGTTCTAGGCCCAAGAAATCCTTTATAAGCCCATTACAGTGTGAATTTTACCAATCAAATTGGAGTGTCTAGTACTAACAAATGCTAGCATTGGATTTTATTGCTGCCTGAGCGGCATGTTGCAAGCCTTATGGACTATGTGGTCAAGCTGTTAGCCATTACATTGACAGGCATGCACACGTTTCTACATCTGGCCCTCTGAAGCTTTAACGCACCGAGCCAATTACATGTTGTTGTTCTTTTTGACATATAATGTTTTTCATAATCAGATAATTGTTCGACCTTTCAAAATCCCCCTAAACTGCTGTATTTCCTCTCGATCGCTACAATGTGCCAAAACTGCTTCATCAAAACGTGCTATGAAAAAGTTATTTTTCTGCACTTATATATACGTGTGCTGCATTTAAGCAACATATCTTTCAGGACAGTACAATTCTTAGCAAGGAGCAAAAGGATGAAAGTTGAAAAAAAAAAAATATATATATATATATGTATACTGGATATCCACAAATCAGAATTTGAACACAGAACCCCACTTTCAAAAGTGTGCACATATGCAGAGGAGATTTCCTGAAGCACATTCTCCATGACAAGAATCTGTCAGTTCCTAAATACTTGCACGTGAAAACAACCGCAAAGTATGCTGAATGTGTCAAAACCTTGATGAGGGGAGGAGATCTCCTGATTGAGTCATGTGGTTGCATATTATCCCTCAAATCAACCAGCATATGCTCTGGATTCACATCTGCCCAGAACAATCTATGCCACACCACATCTCTGCCATTTAGTCCAAAATACTTCACACCCTCTTAAGGACATAAACATTATTGTTGGAAGACATGTAAGTGAAATATAATCTAATGGCCAGAGTAAAACCATGATCTGACTTTAACAACAGACCTTCCTTCTTCTGAGAATTTAAACATTTTGCACTCGGAGAACAGTATCAAAAACCTCAGGACACTTCCCCCTGTGGGATTTTGATATTTTCCCCCAACCTACCAGCAGTTATATTATTGTGTGTGACCACATGCAGAGCTGCAGAATTACATGTAAAAACATATACAACAGCAATACAGCAGATCCCTTTGTATTTTATATGCATATCTTCTGCTTTATATTAGTCCTCTCATTAGGAGCAATTGCCATCTGCACATAAAGCTACCCAGTGGCTGAGATAATTGTACGGCTAATTGTCATGTGGTGTCTGCCGGTTGCCAAGAATAGACAGTGCCATGTGGCCCGGTGTCTTGGGGTTTGTTTCTGGCCTTGATAACTTGATAGGGAAGATGGGAGGGCATTGGTCTCCCAGAATTGAATTAAACAGTAAATACTGTTTGTGTTTTTGTCACGATTTCCTGTTTGTTAGCAGTCCCATTAGGGGTTTCTCTTGGAGCGTTTACTCTCTTACACAGCCTACCCCTCTGTCTGTTTTTGCACTCCCTTGCTCCCACTCTCTCGCATAAACACACACGCACACAGGAAAGGCACAGTGTCTATTTTATGTTCTACAGATGAAACGCATTAGCAAATGCATGGCAAGGGACACTCGTGGAGGGGCAAAAAAAAAAAAAAACCTCTTCAGTTCCAGCGACATCAGCATTTTTTCGCAAATTTGCAATTAGTCTTAAGGGCCAGTGTAAATTAGGTCTCTTGACGAATGAGCTATCGGGACAGGACATGAAGTTTCAATAAATCTGAGAGGCTGCTTAGGGCATTTGGGTCCTCTTTCTCTACAGCATCAAGAGATACTCCCAATAGACAGCAGGGGGAGAACCATGGAATAAGCCCAGGGAGGAGCACTCACCATTGGGATTCACACTCCTGAGCTCTTGCCTCTCTCCTCTCTCTCTCTCTCTCTCAAAGCTGCATGGGGGAGACCACTCAATAGAAAAACAAAGTATTTCATGATGGAGATGTGAGAAGGGGATGGGTCTCCAAAGCCCCAATAAGGAGTCTTTAATGTGGGTAAACTAGCACCGGTGTCTGTGTCTACACTCATAACTTCATAGATGAGACCACTTTACACCAAGATACTGGGAATGAGAGTGCCGTGGTCCCATTCAGGGGAGTCTAGAGTTGCGTCTCATCAGTGTTTAAACATATTAGCGTGGGGCCTCCGCTGTTGCTGATTTGATCTGCTGCCTCAGTGGAAAGACGTAAAATATAAGGTTTTACTTTTTAAAGACTTTGCAGTTCTCTCTGCATGGCTATTGATGATGCATCAACTTACACATTTGGCCATTGCACTGGAGCGCGTCTGGACAAGTATGACAGTTAATGGAGTTGGCTGAGGAAGCCTGTGCAAGGATCAGGTTCAAATGGATTCCTAGTTACTGTCCATTTAATCCAATTCGACAAAATAACACGCCACAATAAAGTGCTGCTTAAGGTCGAGAAATTCGTTTAAAGAAGAGGCAAACTGATGACAAAGCGAGGGAATGTAGGATGGGACTGTGAATAGCATTAAAGCCCCATTTGTCTGCATTACCTGTGTAGAAGGGAGCTGAAACTTCCACGAGAAGGAACAGTGATGGGAGAAAACAATAATGTGGTGGCAGGAGGGACTGCTTACTAGATTACACACAGATGTAACCCAAGATTGGATTGCTAACAATTGGGATACTTGGAAAGTACAGATAGAGACATCTGCACTTGGAAAGTACAGATAGAGACATCTGCCTCATGTTACAGCATGATGCGTATAGTATCACATTATGTGACAATGTACTGACCATTTGATCAGTTTCACGGCGCTGGATTAGGTGCTGCAGCCATTCCTAAAGCTATGTGGGCATTGAACAGCATACTATTGGGTTTCTGGAAATATTGTAAAAATTGGAAATAATAATAATAATAAAAATAACAAGTATCACAAATATGGCAAAAACTGCAGTTCTGTGAATGGCCACTTGAGGCTGGCTCAAAAGGAAGTGACTCTCCACAGGCTCATGCAAAATCCCAAAATCTGGAGCATTAAAGGTTTACAGCTCTGTACAATTTTAATTTGTCCTTAATTTCCCCTTTTTGGCAGTTGTACTGAGAATGAATTTTGGTTCACAACACCTATTCAAATTCTATAAAGACACAGCTGGGTGTTAACCAGCCTTCTACTTGCTGCTTGACGTCACCTCAGTCATGTTTGTCGTGCTGAGTCTTTGGGATATTTAAAAGTAGTTTGGGAGGCAGAGCCTTCAGCTTTCAGGCCCCTCTTTTGTGAAACCAGCTCCCAGTTTGGATTCGGATGACAGACCCTGTCTCTACGTATAATGTTAGGCCAAGAACTCAGGTTTCGGATAAAGTTCATAGTTAAGTGGCCCCTGAACCCTCCCTTAAACGTGTTGCAAGAGGCCTAGGCTTCTATTTTTATTTGTATACTCTAATTTGTAGGTATCTATGTCTTTATTATAGATGCGCCTTGCTAACCGAGCACTTTCTCATGGAATAAAATCCTTTAATAAAGACACATATTTTCTAAGACACATCCACTAACATATTTTTAAGCCATTTCCTTAAGCATCGGAGTTGATTTATTTGAAGTTTCTTTCAGTTTCTCATCCGTTCAAGAGAACTTAGCCAACAACACCAATAAAAGACACTGCCATATGACAAGTGTGGCTGCTCAGCTGTAAATTCAAACACATTCAGAGCAAAACTGGGACAGGGCGAGATCAGTATCTAAACAAAGGAAAGCGGAGAGGGAGGCAGGTATTGGAGGGAGAGGAAACATGGGGACAATATGTTGAATCAAAGATAAGTGTGTTCTTCCTCTCCAGAGAAAACTATCTGCAGCCCTGGATTCTTGGCTGCTGCTGTGCAGCCACTATTGACACAAAATAAAGCTGATAATTAAATTACATGTGTTGTGTCAGTCCTGAGATAGTCTGAATCATTAGCACATGTAGAGGGAGGGAGGAGTAAGTCAAGAGAGACAGCGTGCATGCTCAGATCAAGCTGCTTCCCATGTTTCTACTGTGGAATAAGTAATAAAGCTTAATGACAAACAAACCGTTAATGATGGTGGTGTATAAAAGACAGGAAGCTGGTGATTCCAGTAAACCTGACCACTGATTCACTGACATACTTTCTGGACATGGTCCCACACATCAGTTTCATGAGGGAGAAATAAAAGAGGGAAGGGAAAACATCAAGAGTTTTCCAGTTTGGCATCTGCCCATCCATTATAACTATAAAAGCTTTCACACAATTCCTTTGATGCGCATCACTGATACATGCTTTAGGGGCTTGTACTGCTCGCATGGGAACAGTCTATCTAAGTGACAGCTCCACGAGCTCTCTGCAAACAGGGACATACCCACACACACATGCGCGCGTGTATATACACACATGAGAAAGACAGTTGGTCAAAACCATTACATCTTGTTTGGCGTTGAGATACAAAAATGTTTCCAGATACTAAATGTTGGTATGATGCCACGTCCCTTTAACTTATAAAAGACATTTAAATGCAACTAACAGTGCAGTTCTGCAGCACATTAACCCGCAGTTTAGGGATAAAATCTCTCTATCTCCCTCTCTGACTCTGGGCTCACTAGTCCAGTCCCCGTCCTAATTGAGTCAGCTCTTCTCTGCTGCTCAGACGTTATCGTATCACGCGTTCTAATTGACCTGCGCTGCTTCATAAGACAATGCACCAGGAGCTTGACAAAAGTTATTAATTTTCACTTTGTCCAAGGCTCTGTCCCAATTAGGTCCCCTGGCTGGGGCCAACAGGGCGGCTAACGTGATTACAGGACAAGCTTATTAGTCTGCAGCAGCATTGAGGAGCAGGAGGAAGACCCTAAATGAGAACACGCAACATAGTGGGTGATTACTAGAAGTCAAGAGCACACTGGGCTTTATTTTTGTTTAACTTCTGACCCAATACACATGCACAAACTTGCCACATTTGATAATGTTATGTGTATTCATACAAAAAAAAAAATCACAGTTTGCAGTCTTAAAACTTAAATTGTACATTTGCTGTTCGTATTTCTTAGTCTACGCTGTCATTTCCAAAAGGTATGCAGCTGTAACTGTGAACTCGGAGGCATTGAGGCAGTAGTCACAGTGAGGGTTAGTTAAGAAGAAACCATGTGAGGGAGAAGTGCACAGTAAAAGTTCACCGGATGCCAGGAGCAATGGCATCACTCCAGTGCTGACTCCCAGCCAAGTCACTCTCAACTGGGAGTGAGTGGACAAGCTTTAAGGGAACCAGTCGGCCCCAATTATGTATAATTGCCCCGAGTCCATCATGGTTTGGTGTGAAGCCCTTATTTCTGTTTTCCCCACCTTGGTCCTTCAATTTGTACAGCCTACTACTGGTTTTCAGAAAGTAAAAAAATGGGTTTTTTTAAAAAAAAAACCCTTCTTTAAGGCAATTAAAAGCTGCCCTTTTTGTCCTGCATACGTGATGGCGCATGATGAAAGAGTCGATTTTTCAGTGTCGAGGATTTCAGCAAAATGTTGTTGCTTAAACTTCCTGAAAAAGGGCTGATGATACTTCCAAAGAAAGCCACAGCAGCATGTATTTTTTTGAGGCCCCTTTAAAGTTTAGTTACAGTGCTGTCATGTTCAATCAAACAGTGTTCTGAGGATTAAGATGGGAGAGATTTGAAGCTAGCTTGTTGAAAAGAAAAAAAGAAAGCAGTGATTCTTTAGATGGCGACTTCAATAGCCCTGAGTGCAAAATTACTAGCGCACTACCATGGCCGTGGGGGCCGTTTTAATGACAGCTCACAAAGATTGGCTTCACACTCCACGATTAAGGTTACCCGTCATGATCAGAGGCAGAGCAAAACAAACAGTTAGTCCAGGAAAACAAGTAAGAGGTCTGACACAAAGACACCTGCCCACTCAGCAACTCCGTGTACAGTTTCAGCCACGGGGCCTCGCCTGTAGCTACCTGGCTAACAAGTCCAAAGTCCTGTGGATGATAGGAGAGTGACAGCGGCCTGGCAAGCTACCTCTGTCTGATTAATATTTCATCTTGGAACTTTGGCCCTAAGATGTATCATACGTCTGAGTCTTAGATGACTTTGTGCTGAGACTACAAAACCGGGGACTTCAACCCTATTTAAAATCTCCCTTACAACTTTTTTTTTTGCCAGCACGTCAAATATTTTCAACAGCAAAACAACTGCCTGTGTTGCTGTATACAACACTGTATTAAGTTTGTATTAAAAAATACACAACCTCCACTACGCTGTGGAGAGAAAGAATTAAGATATGCAGCGATTCAAAATTGTCTGGAAATTTAGACACAGAGAAAATTTCCATTGTGTATTTCTGGCCCAAAATTGCAGTGTCTGGCAAATTAGTGTTGCATTCTGTCTATTGCTCATCCATCATTGGCTGTTTACTGGCAGAACTCTGGAGGTAAATATTTCTCTTATCAGATTTTCCTGGCAAGCATGCCTGGCATATAGCACAATTCATCACATCGACTTACGGCGCAACGTAATGAGGCATTAAAAAAGGAGGCAAAGCCTCATTGGATTATTTTACTTTTGTGGAAACATTTATTTTTGAGGGAAAAAAATGTCCTTTTCAGAGACCAACTGGTAAGAACTGTGTCTCTGTTTTGTGTCCTGGCCTTTGTTAAAGTGTAATACAATTAAACGTGAAATGAAAGAAAACAAATACTGACACGTATTCTGTGTTTAGAACTGCTTGTACCATCACCTGTCTCACCACGTCTCTTATTGTGTGTCAGGATGTTGAGCAACAGTCAGAGAAACATCTTGCATTCTGTGAGTTTTTTGCCCAAATGGTTTTATGAGTAAATTTGCCCACACAGTTCTGTCACTTCAGAAGAAGAGGATGCACAATCAATAAGCAGCAAAGGCAAAGCCCAATTATGTAAAAGTGTAAATTATAGATTTGGTGTGATGCCAAGGACACTCTAGTGCTTCTCTTGCTTATACACACACTTTCTTTGTTTCGCTCTGTCTTTCCCATGCACGCACAGAAGCAACTAAGAAGAGAAAATATGAAATTCTAATGTTTTGAGCCACAAGCTATTTCAAGTGCAGTGTGACTACATAGTGTACATGTGAGACCATATTCAAATTTGGACTCTTTAGCATCAGGGAGCACAGTTTCGCTGAAGGTTTATGAAAAATGCATCTATTAATTCATTATTTCGATTGAACCTGTATTATAAAACCCAACACTGAAACACAACAGTGATTCTGTCTGCCTCAAGTTTCTATTTCCATAATTTAATTGAGGTCACAAAAGCAGCTTTGAAGAAAGTCAAAAGTTATGGGGCACAGGCTTTGCCATATGTTTGCATTGACCTTTAATTTTGTGAAATGTGTGTTACACAATCCTCAGCTTCCATGGGTCAACACCAGTGATTATTCACAGTGAAAAACTAGCAGCTGTTGACTCTGACAGCCACATTCCTCTCTAGCCTCCTGCGTTTCAATTTGTCTTACAGCAAAAAGCCCTTCCGTTTTTAAATACCAAGCAGGGCTTTTTCCCACACAGGTCCTGCTGAGGTGAAGAATCCCACTCCTGCCACCACAACAGCAGATACGCCAAGGTCTTTTGAGAGGTTAAAACATTCTGCCGATGTTGGAGGAGGAGAGATGAAGAGACGGGGGGAGGCAGGAGAAGAGGGTCTCTCTGACAGTCAGAACAGTCCCTCACAGCGTTCGCCCCAGCCTCTGCTGCAAAAACAACACTTGAATTCCTAACAGCGAGTGCCAGGTGGTCACAAGATGAATTCATCAGGGCAATGCATAACGCAAAAGGCAGAGATTATCACATTGCAGCAGCCCTAGGGCCATGGTAGCGCAGGCTGATTGGAGACATGGAAGGAGGCCCATGAGAGGCGCTGGTCTTCCCTCTGGCCAGCGGAGAGGTGTCGGTCCACTCCTGGGAGAGATGGAGGAGTAAGGGAGAGAGGAGGGAGGGGGTGGGTGGTTCACAGTGATGGTTCACCTCGCTACAGGCAGCTCTCCCATTGGGGCAGGAGGAGGCTAGGAGAGGCCTGAAGGCCACACGCACACACACACACATAGAGAAACACACACTTGCATTTTGCTTTTCAAAAGACGCAAACACTGAGATCCTTCTCCCAGATCCTTGGCAACATTTTTCTTGTCATGGGACTAGCAGTCCCAACAAGATAAGGGTTAATATCAAACAGGAGTGCTCGTATGCTTTGCCACCGTAACCCTGCATTGTTTGAGTACTTGGGTCGTGTGTGTGTGCATGTGTTTTGTTTTCAAAGGTGATGGAAATCACAAATCATTTACGCTATCCAACAAAACAATACAGTGTAAAAACAAATACTACTGTCATTCAAGAGCTCATCAAAAATAGCCATATGGGAGATATGTAAAATCTAAGAGGCATCAACACTGAATATTTCTATAAACTCTGTCAGAGCGAGGGTAATATATTCAGTTATCTGCAAGATAAGAGCATTTATTTGTGAGGAGTCAAACTGCTTCACAGTAAGTCAGATCTCATACATGATAGTTAGTAGTCAAGGATTTCATTTCTGTCCAAGTTTTACTAATTTGGTATGATTTGTAATATGTAGTCATGCCATTTGTCTATCAGCACCTTATATGGTGGGTGAAAGCAAGCAGCCAGAAACAACAGAGCAACTTAGTAAAGGTTATTGCCAGTTGCATTATGTATGTGTAGAATGAATTCATTTAAATTTATATCACTTTGATACCCTCAACTATTAAACAGAGTGGAGTACACATAATTTGGTGTGACTGAACAAAAGAGGAGATACAAAAACAACATCCCCCATGCTCATAGAATCGAAAGCACTTCTCCTTCTAAATGTAAACTGGAAAGACAAAAATATGTACACATACACCTTAAAACTGAAATTACATAGCTGCAAACAATTTACTTGGGTGATAACAGTAGAGAGGGTTTGACACTGTGGGTTCTGTTCCTATTTGTCCATTATATCCTTATTAGATGCACTTGGGGAAAACAGAAAACCATAAACTGCACCCAAAGCAGGACACGAGGGGGGAAAAAGATGGAAAATCTCTCAAGTAATTTTGACGAATACTTCACCCATATATACTTACAGCACACTGGTTTCAAATTAAGGGCTTCATTAGAAAATCAAAACTCACTTTGTTAGTTTTTATGTTAGATGATTGATTTAATTCTGAAGTTCCTGTGTCTGTGATCTGGAGAAAGACAGTAAAATAAAGGAAATTGTGTTGTGAAACATGAACAGTTAAAACAGGAGTGTTTTGAATGGGGGAAAATGACCGTGTCGGGGTTTGTGTCAGTGTAACTTCTGGATGTTTCCTCACTTTGCTGTTGCTTGTACTCTGAAAGCATCAAAGTATCAAACACATGAACATAATAAACTGAATTTGCAGTAACAGCAAAACCAGAAGTGCAGCAGATCAGAGCTTCTATTGGATTGTGCTAAAACAACAAAAACAATAAAACAGTTTTGGCTGTTTAAAAAAAATTTAGACAACAGAATGAAGAGATGCTAATAAAATTACTAAAACAATGTTACATATATTACAGCACATAAAAAGATTATAAATACAGATTAAATATTATACAAAAATTTTGTATCTGAAGTTATTATAAAAAATATCTTAGCATAGCATGGCAAAAACCTTAAAGTGTAACCATAAAAAAGTGGAATTTACTCAATTATTACATTCAAGAGCAAAATATATACATGCATAGACACATTTCCTGATAATAAACAAATTAATATGTCAAGTTTTCCCTTAAATATATGATCATTCACAGAAAAGGTTCATTTTTTCAGTCAAATATGAGCTCTAATGGATAAGGGAACAATAAAAGCTAAAGATTAACACTGACCCAAACATTCTGACCTTTTTATGGCAACAATCAAACCCACCAGTAATTTGTACGTCGCTGCCATTTCCATGCTGTGTAGTGTTCACTTTTCTGTCAGTGTTCCTTTCTCTTTGCTTATTCTACATAAATTATTGACTGGCTAATTTGGTCTGCAAGCCCAGTGAGACGCTGCAGCATCGGCATGACAGCTTTATCTATTAGACTGAGCCCAATGACAGCCTTGTTCCGGCAGTGTGTGCCTCCCTGTGTACGTGTGCGACTGTTCATGCATATATGTGTGTGCCATGTGTCTGTGTGTCAGTGTTGGTGTCAGTGTGCGAGTGGAGTGGAGTGGGGGAGGTCAGGCTCATTCTCAGTTGCATTAGCACAGGAGCAGGACTGGGACACATCAACATCTTAATCAATACGCGAGAGTCAATTACTGAGGAAGCGCGTGCTTAAGCAAGATCTGATTATTGGGTTCATGTTCAGTCCACCAAATGGACCGAATCAATGCGATGCGATATGTGCTATGTACACCCCTTCTACACACACACACAGTCTCATCCCTCCTCCATTCCCCTCCTGTCACCTCACCCCTGTGCTCCCTCTCCACCAACTGTCCCCCGCCCTCTCTCGCATTCCTAACGGACACTTGAGGAAGGGAAGAGAGGGCTGATCAAAGTGACAAAGGGAAAGGATTTATGTTCTGGTGCGGCAAATAACAGGACTGCACTGAACTTGTCCAGACAGCACAAGTGTATCGAGATGAAAAGGCTGAAGGAGCTTCAGGTTCTCTTAAATAAGTCATATTTGGGCATGATTTACGGAGATATAACAGGATAAAGGCAGTGAATATTACCTTAGATGACATCTGAATATCTCCACTCCACTCTCCTAAACTGCAAAACACAACCTTATAGTGAATCTGGGTTTCACTACTCAGAGGATGGCTTTGATAAGTCTCGTTTTAGCTCACGGAGACTCAGCGGAAGCTTATTCCAATTTCTTGTGTATTTTCTTTTGAGCTCCATGAATTTTTCCATGTATGAAATTTTCCAGTTGTGCTACTATTCACATTATCTCAGGGCTGCGTAACGACATCTGCACCTCTTCTCCACCACGCAGTTCAATAGCGAGTGAAACACTAGCGCAGAGATCCTTCTTCCACCGTAGTATTTCCGACGGCTTTGTCTTTGCGGTATCGGTGGGTGTGTGTTTTCTCTTTTCAATATATGGCTGTCATATTTGCTTTTATTGCGGATTTCACTTGGTGCACTGCTCCTCCTGTCTATAGCCCATCATCTTATCAGCGGGTTGCCTTCCTCACAGAGAGAAACCTCGCCACACCTCAGGCCCCTCCTTGGCCCGACACCCCACCTCACTGTCGGACCACTTCTTTATTTACCTGACTGAAATATTACACATGGAACACGGAGGACACAACAAAGGAGGGAGGGAGGAAAAGCAGGACGATGAGAAGCTGGGTGGTAGGTAGAGGACCAACAAGGCAAGAAATCAATAGCCGAGAGATTTTTAACTAAGGGTTTTTTTTCCTCTCACTCTCTGTCTTTTTTCTTTCTTTTTTTTTTATCTCATAAGCTGCCAAACATCACCAGTGAAACTTGCACGAGGCAGTCGTTGCCAGAGGGTGAATCATAGCAATATTGATTTGATTATGTAAAAGCTCAGTGGAACCTCAAGCCAGATGCAGAAATAACTCCTCACCTAAGTCCTGCGGGAGAGTACACACACTGGTTTGGAGGAGAAAGAGAGAGACAGAGAGGATAGAATGAGAAAAATAGAAATATATATTGTTGCGGATAAAAGCATAATTACTTCCCTCACAGCTAAAATGCACTTTTCCTATTTTCTCAATAGCTCTTCCTAGCATGGCCCCCTGCTTCCCTTTCTCCTGGATGATAATTAACACTGCTGTGCTGTGCTGAATTAGGAGCTGACGGTTATGAACTCTGAGAAGAAAAGGAGCACGTTACCCTAGTTGATCAGATCTGTGTGTGAGTGTATGTGTGTGCTGCCCAGCAGCACCATGATAGAAAGGAATGCAAAAGAAAAGGAAGCGTACACTTGGATTCTGATCTATGGCACCCTCTTCTGGATCAACAATCTCTGTCTATCCTGTCCGCACAAGAAAACTTGAAACAAATTTCCATTGTGTGGTGCGTTGCATCACCTTACTTTTGACCAACGAATAAACTCCCTTTAAATGAAAAAGCAAGTTTTTTTTCACACTATTTTTACATAAGATGATATATTATGTATCATCTTTTAGTGTATTATCACCTATTTTTTGAAATAAAAATATAGGTAATAAAAAAATTTTCTTTAAAAAAATCTTCTAAAATAAAAGGTCACAAAAAGAAAGATTAAAATAAGATTTCCTCCCAGGCTTCAGTGACTAATCATTGCACTGGAGCAGGCGAAGCCAAGCTAGACAAAAATCTCTCTTAGGTAGGCACTAAATGGGCCACTGTGTTTTTTTCTTTTCTTTTACAGTGCATTATGGGAGCCACTGATCCAGAGGTCTGTCTTTAACTGCCCTAAATTATGATTCCACCTCAGTGAATCTCCACCCCATCAAATGACTGGAACATTCTGGTCAGCTCTCATAATTGGCCCGGTCTGGCATCTCATGTAAAATACTAATCAGATCACATGAGTGGTGGGAGTGTCTTCAAAGGGAGATGGGGTTTCACAGAATCTATTTGAGCATGTGATTAGGTGGGTATAAAATAGGCCAGAATTACAGCTCTCAATTGGCTGGACTGTATGCCTACAGTCGCTTTTTGTTTCTCTTCCTGCCCGTTTTGCTCATCTGGACTTCCTGTGTTAAAAAAAAGAATCCATCTGTGTTCTTCAGAGCAATAGAAATGTGCTGTTGCTTCCACTATTAGAGAACAATAAATGTGTGTTGTTGTTTTTGTTTTTACATGTGGTGAACAGATTGTTTCTGATTTTTTTCATGTGTTGATTTTGCACTTCATTTTAATGAGTCATTAAAATTACATATTTTCCCCAGTTGTTTTGCAGTTTTAACCACTGCATTACCCTATATTATGCCCCCCCCCCTCTTTTTATCACCACTGTTACAAGACAGCTAAATTACCTAACTTAAAATAGAACTGTAGAACAAGAACTGTAACAGGAATAAATAGCAAACAGTAGAAATATAGACAATCAAGAGGGATATATACAAAAATAAGAGAAAGGGACGCAGATAACAAAATTTTCGTAAAGCGCTGTGAATTCGTGCAAAGAAAAGACTTGGTCGGTGTGTGAGCGGCCTGAGTGATGAAAATCATGACTAGAAAATTTCAAATGAATTAAAGGTTAATTCAGATCCATTACTTTAGAACCAACAAACTAATTTTCAGATTAAAAGAAGAAGAAAAAAAACCCAGTCCAACATGCTTTCTAGTGTTGAGAGAAAACTGGAAAAGCAACCAATAATTTAAACTGAGTTTGTCACCAACTGAATTTCTCCCTCATTCTGGATGATTAAGTATTAATGTGATTTAGTGTGAAGGAATGCATGGTTTCGTACCTAAATGGCATTGACTGGATTAAAAGCAAACGTCAATTCCAAAAGCACATAATCATATTACCAGGCTAATCAGAATAGATTTTTAACCCAGATCGAGGCAACAGAAAAGGTTGCATGCAAATAAAATAAAAAGGCATTTTAACCATGAAAAGCACGGAGAACCTCAAGGACAAGTCGCACACAAAAAATAAGTTTGAAAATAAATTTGTTCCTCAGTTCAAACTGATAAAAAATACTGAATCTGATACTGTATCCAGGTAACTTCACTCACACAGGAATCACCCTACATCACAGACCTTTTGCTTGATAATAACTCCAGAGCTCTTAATTAAGGTCTGTTTCAGTGAGAAGCCCTCATTCCTGTAAGCCCCCTCTCCAGAATAAGGATAATTCCCATTCATTTAGAGGATCTCTTAATGATCACTCCCACACTGGACTCAACCTCCAAATAATACCATGCCTCAATCAGCATATTCCACAATCAATTGTGAATGGATTTCCTTTGCTGCTGATTACTTTAATAACTTCAAAATATCTATTAGCAAATGGGCATGTGAATCTTTGAGATGATTATCACTTAGATATGAAAGGGGAGGGGTGTAATTTAATTAGGGTCCGATATTGCTTTGCTCCATTACGCTCCAGCAATTTGTGTACCTTTTTATTATCCAAATTGTTGTTTCGAATCAGTTAAAATTTTTTAAAAATAAATAAATTGGAAGTAAAATGACTTTGACTGTGATGTCGGATGAAGTCGTGCTTGCTGCTTTGTTCACAAAGAAAAGACCACGATAATGTGCTATGTGAACCAATTTCTAATTACATCAGTGTTGCTCGTAAGACTTGAGCTCTGCAAGGGCACGCACACTCCAGTGGGTACACGCTCTTCTAATGAGTTCGGAGCGCAGGATATAGACATATTTTACAGGGAACTGAAACCTTGGAGGGAGGAATTTCTTGGATATAATCCCACAAAGCTTAGATTTGCTCTAAACTTTGAATCTAACTCTATGTCATATCTACTGAAAGACAAAAAAAAAACTATCCCGCTCTTCTATTTTAATGTTTCAAACTCAAGAAAAAGTTATTAGTTCAAGTACAGGCTGTTACAACCTTTGTAACTTTAATATTAAAAGCAAAACACTGCGTGGCATACTGACAACCTAGGTGAAAAAACAGAGGCAGTTACATTTGGAATTGCTCTTATTTCATATTATAGAAGAATTTATGAGCGTGAGCCGACTGAACGTACCACGCCCAGGTGGCCACGAAGATGCTACAACAATTGTTAAATTGTGTAATAAATTAAATGATCTGTAGCGTTATTAAAATATTACATGTTGTCATGCTTGATCAGAATCACAAATTAAAATGAGCTTTGTCAGCACAGCTTATTTGACTCTTTAGGGCACAAGAATGAATGAAACGAACTGATCAAACATTTCAATACTTTTCTGACCAACCCTGATGCTGATCTTGCTATCGTACATACATCACTGTTACTGTCTGATTTGGAAGGGTGTAAATAAATGTTATTAAATCAAATAAATCCATAACTTTGCTTTATATTTGAAGAATCCAGCCAAATTACCAGAAACGGGCAGCTGCTGTCACTCAGCAGTCATGCTTCAGCCTCCCCCGCATACAAACACAGTAGCTATATTTGTCATCTCTGCTGACAGAAGCAACCAGAGAGGATGTGAAAATGCACATTTGTCATGGCACGTGCTGATTTGTCATGAGACCATCATTCATAGTTCATAATGCGCTCCCTCTCTCTGCCTATCCAGCAACATTAATGTTGTTTAAATGCCCGGTGGAACTGCGCGGCACCAGATAACATCCATCTCCAACAATCAGTCAGTCAGTACCTGGGAGAGCCCCAGAGAGCTCCAGATTAGGCCAGTTAGGGTGTTCTCTGGTCTAGTTAGTGGATTAAGACCTTCTCTCGAAAGGCTCAATCGAGCAAGCCACACAAGAAAGGTGGTGTGGCTGAAAAGTAGCATTTCCTCTGAAATGTATTTGTGGCTTGTGGTCTCAAATGTGTTCTTAATTCCTAGGACAGATGTAATTGTTGTACTGTCGGGTGAATGTGGTCGGGTCCTGTGTGGAGTGAGTCTGTGTTGTATTACAATTCATCACTGAAAAGCCGGGAGAAATGAGTTGTATTTAAACACAGAGCACAGCTGGATGTGATCACATAAAAAGCAATGTATGGAATTCAGGTTATTTTTCCATAAATCCAAATAAACAGTAGAAAATGCAAATATTCAGGTTTGACAGCTTAACGCGAACAATCAGGATTTCAGATCCAAAGATCGTTATCGTATCAGCTGATCATTTATCCTTTCTGCTGCATTAAAAAAGTAAAATATACAAATCATCTTTTGGTCGAAAGAAAACACAACAACAACAAAAAAAAATTCACACAGACTTTCCTTTCTTTCATGGGTCAGCAAGTACACGCAGACTTCAGACTTACAGGCTATCCCGCAATTAAATTAGCACCAATTATGAGTTTAATTTTTCGAAGAGCCTCATATTCTGCTGCTCCCCTTGTCCTAAGCTCTGTGGGGAATCCCAGGAGAGGAGATTTTAAGATAGGACACATCACTGTGTTGGGGGAACTCATGGGTTCATTGAAGGTACACAGGCTTTTTCCCCCCTGACGCATACAAGCATTCAGAAATTAAAAACACTGCAAGGAAAAACAAGCAAATGCTGCAATTAAAGCCCAATCCTCCTCATATAAAGCAAAATAAAAGCACTGTACAAATGGCAATAAACTCCGGATAATGACCTCAGGATGCCAAAGTAATATTTTTTTCCCCACTTTTAATTGTAGTTGTATTCGCCCTCACCGTTTCATGTTATGAGGTCGGGCTTTTTAAACTTTTCACAGCTGCGTGGAAGGGAAGGGGACAGCATCCTGAGGCGCTTTCAGGCCCTGGTGAGGGGAGTCGCTGTGCCAGCTCCCAAGACTTGGATTCATTAGCCGTTTTAGCAGCGCAAACATTACCTTAAATGGCGAGGCCATGTGCTGGCAAGGAACCGCTCTCGCCTTGTTTCAATTACATGGAATCAAACATCGCAGGTATTCTAGGCACAGGGTCTTTATTGAAAAAGGGAAAGGCAGGGAGAAAGTGGTTTACAAAGTCTTTGCCCTCCCTCGCCTCTGAAAGCCGGCCTTGTTTTATTTGAAAACTATTGTAAACCAAAGGAAAGTGGTAGTTTGGCAACAGTAACAATGTGATTTATTTTTTCTTACAATAAAGCTGTGCTAACTATTATATGCTGTGTTTTATGGCGAGGTTGCTTTGATTTTACGTGACTTGTCAGCCTCGTTAAAACGTCTGAAAAGATTAGAGCCGGATTATACGTGTCACTCCCCACATGTATGTGTTTCATTATGAACGCTGGACTGATCTTCAATATGCTGAGCAGCGTTCTGTCTTTTCTTTTTTGCATTCTTTTGTTTTTTTCCCGGGACTCCTGGAGTGCCCACGGCTGCTGCCGAAATGAAGCCTTTTACCTCACTGCCCCGTTCCACCGCTAAACAGCTCTAATGTGCTCACACATCTACCAGGGGTCTTTACAGTTAATGAGGTCACTGCATTGGAAAGGGATCGCGAACACATTTCTATAATCTGAATCAACTGGAAGGAATTAAAAGGCATGGCAAGTCAGTACAGTGCAAAACAATAAAAAGAAAAAAGAAATCACTCTCAGATTCGGCACAAGGTGCAAAGTGATGAGTTCATATAATATATAAAATGGCACCTTTATGGTAAGGTGCTGAGAGCAGCACAAAGCTAGTCGTCAACTGTTGAAGCAAAGCGAGCAGCGTTATTGTAAACCTTATAAGGAAAGACTATGAATTCTTAATACAACGGGCTGTTTTAGGAATTAATTATTTCACGACATCCTAAAGCCCTACAACCTAACATGAACGCCTTTCTTTCACTCTCTCTCTTGGTTAACTCTGCCTCGCTTGTGATGTGTTGACTCGAAAGGGCCAAACAAAACAGACCTTTAAGAAACATCCAAACACTGAGGAAAATTTTTAGTTTCCAAATAGTTCACAGTGCGTGGCAGCACTGTTGCAAAGAGCAAAACACACCAAGTTCCAACCTGGACTCTCTTCAGCTGACTGACAGGCCTTCAAACACATGGCATATCGAAGTACTTAAATGTTTGTGCTCTTTGAAACACAAACAGTGAATTCAGTGTGAGCTGTGTTGTTGCTGTACTCTCAGTTTTTATTCACGTGTTGGACTGTGGGGAGGGTTAAGTGGCCTTTTATGTATTAGTTTGTTAGTAGATGCAAAAAATACTGAAGCCTATTAGATAAACAAATGGTTTAGGAGCTTGAAATGTACATAGTTTATTTGTCATAAGAGCTAACTTACTGGTAGTGTGTCTTCAGGAGACACCTGATAAGGTTATTTCCTGTAAATAAACAAACGCGACACAGACCCCAAGGATAATTTGGGTGAAGACCGTTAGAGGATCACTTTGTGTAAGTTTTAGACTGATTACATTCTGACTGATACTATAAGAGAAGTAGTATTTTGGAGAAACAATGGTAGCCTCACCGTGTCATAAGCTCATCAGTCCTCCTTTCAGATGGGCTAAAACTGTGAGCACTTTGTGGAGATAACAATGACTTTTTCCCAGTTCTTTTCAATCCCATTTAGTTTGTCTTTACAAACATTTGTGAAAGAATGGTTTGCTCTGAAGAGCTCACTAAATTTGAGTTTGGAGGATGCCGTCATTCCAACAAGTCAGTTTGTGAAATTTCTTCCCTCCTTGATATTCCTCCTAGAGATCAGATGTAAGTGGTAATACTGCAGAGTGGAACAAGAGCAACTCAGCAACACATTGGCAGACCACATGAAGTTACAGAGCAGGGTTGCTGACTGCTGAGGCAAATAAAAAGTCACCAGCGCTCTGCTGACTCAATAACTGCAGAGTTTCAAACCTCCTCTGGCATTAACATCAGCACGGAAACTGTGCGCTGGGACTTTCATGCCGTCACTTCTCAGGGCCAAGCACCTCCTGTAGGTGTAATGTGTAAGTGGCCCAAAACCTTTGCCCATGTCATGTATTTTCTATTAAAAGAACTTAAAGATAAAGCAAAAAGGCTCCTTGCTGTCTACAGCAATCGCCCATTTCTTTGCACAGCCATGAAGTCTTGAATATCTATGACTGCATAGTGTTTGTTCCTTGGTTAAAGGTCTTGTTAGACGGCTGGTCAGGATCAGACAAAGTGTAAAAGAAAGAGTTCTCAGCACATATTTTTATTATATGACTATTTCAGAGCAAATGTTTACCTGCCAGTTTTGCTGGAGGGTTGCCTTCTGAGATTTGCCCGCCAAATGGAAAATCTACTCAGGTGTTAAGTTTGGACTCTGACTGTCAGTAGTGCTTACTTTTAATTTTCAAACTGTGGCTTTCTTTTTCTTTAGAAATAATCAAATCCCTTTCATTTTCTTCTGGCTATAGATACAATACTGTGATAACTGATCACCTGTTTTTTTTAGTTTTTCTTTTTAGTGATGTGTAATTTCTTTTTTAAAAATATTTTTGGTCAACAAGCAGTCAAAGACAAATGATTTAGTGACCAGCAGTGCTGTGATAACAAGAAAGGGTGAAGTGAAATCTGATAGGACTACAGAGGATTCACATTTGTTATTCCCTGCAGTCACTGTCATTTCTACATTATAATCAAATGTGTTAATTACAGCTATGACACTGTTATAAAAGTTTATAGAGTGTCTTGTCAGCTCTTTAGAAACATCACTTATACCTCACCACGCTATCCAAAATCAATACAATATTTTCTCCCAATAAATAATGTAACCCTGAAATAGGTCCAAATGCATGCATCGACAGTTGGCTGCAATTAGGAGGCGACGGCCGAAGTAACTGATGACAGTCCCTCCCTCCCTGCGGCTCACACAGGATCAGCAGAAAATGAAGACGCGGAGACCACTTTGTCACCGGCTGAGGGTGGACCTGGAAATGACTCCTAATGGAAAAAGGGCTCCCCGAGCCGCCGCTGCATCTGCTGCTCCAAGCACTTTCCCCGGGCCAATGGGCCAGCCCCAACCAGTTTCCAGCTCTCTTTATCTAAGCCTTTAATATGCTCTGGGCAGCCAGCAGCGACCACAAACTGAGGTTAGGAGGCCTTGGTGACTGAGTACGTGTGTGTCTCACCGCGCGTTTGTGTCTCTGTTGGGAGAATCTACCAGAGCAGAAAATGCTATGGATACCAGGCTACCGCATTTCAGAAACTGAGAGCTGTTTTTTGTCTTTGAAAAAGCAAAAAACTCAGTTTGTAACAGAATAGTGTCAGAAAAATGAGTTGTTTCCTAAATCAAAGGGCATTAATGTTTGCAGAGTATCAGATGTCTATATTCTACATTTACAACTGAATTAGTTTTTTATGATACATTAATAACAATTAAGAGCACTGGTAGAAAAAGCATTCTCTGTTCCTCTCGGTCTTATGGACGTGAGGATTTGCAGTGGTTGCATTGTGAGAATTACATATAAGTACGGGGAGTCTTTTAAAGCAACAGCCCCCAGAATATCAGCGGCTGAATGTGGTTCTTGGTTGGCAATGCGATGGTTGACCGCATGGAGCTACAGACCTGCAGAGAGCGTCTGTTGCCAGACGGAGGCAGTGTACCAAATATGTGGTGCAACTGGTCTGTAAGATACTCTTGCTTGTGCTGTTGTTGGTTTTTCAGACAGACGAGAAGAGCAAAGTTATAACATACAAAGTGCAGAAGTACATCATATAGTGTATGTGTAACCGAAGAAGGAAAAATACTCCTCACTGTGTGTGTGTGTGTGTGTGTGTGTGTGTGTGAATGTTGATAATGTTGTACCACTGAACTGGTACCACAAGGTATTTCCACATTAGGCATTTAATGGTTCTTAACTTGCACGATGCTAGAACGGCTAAACGATGAAGTACTGCTGGATACAACTTCTACTGGCACTTAGGAAACTAAACTTTTTCAGTTTTCAAGACGTCTTATCTGACACCAGTGGCTCCCAAGAATATGAGTCTCAGAAGACTTTTTTTAAGCTCTCCAATTACTTCAAGAAATTTGATAAGAGATAAAAGTAAGAACCAAAGCAGTCAGAGATTATGTGCCCTACCTATAGCATACTACATTATGGGACTAACGTTCAAAACAGCCTGTTCTGAGAGGTGGGTGACAGAGATAGTGGAATAGAGCCTCCCTCTGAGTCGCTGTGAACCGGCCTGTAGGTGTCTTGAAGTGATGGAGAGGGCTTTGGGAAACATTTATATCTCAAATCCACTTTATCGACCGTGCCGCTGTCAGAGCGGAGCTAGCAGTGGTACGAGGGCTGGAGGAGAGCAAGTGGTTCTTAGCACACACGCTGACACTGAAGGAGCCCTCTTTAGCTGTATGTCTGGAACCTCTTTATGGTGATTGTTTTATCAGCGGTCCTGTCCATCCCCCAGGAGGATCAGGCCCAAGGAGGATGACCCTCATTTTCTGAAAGCAAAGTGTTCAGTATTGATCAGCACGGATGAGGTGCCCATGACACAGGTTAATTTACTGGACCTAGGAAGGTTCATTGTTTCCTGTCATTCTTGAACTCATCACACTGACCTTTGCTGCACTGTCCTGCTATACAATGTGTGCACACATAGTAGTGCAAACATACAGAGACACATACGTACTGCTTAGATGACTCCACTGCTTGAACACAGGAAAGATAAATGTTAAAGTGACACACGGATGAAGACACACAAAGACAAAGAAGAGAAGTGAAGAAAACTGTTAAACTCAATCAAACACCACTATCGTTACAGAAGGTACACCTCTCTACTTATTACTGATTTGCATAGTTTATAGATCAAGAGAAATTGGGATGAAGACTAATAAATAAATACATTGTAAATTAGAATAAGTTAAATAGTCAAAATCTGATTGTATTATAAAACATTCAGAAATATAGTCTATAGAAATATAGAGATTCTTCATTAAAAATAAAATCCATTCTATCCTTCATAAACTGAAAACAGTTCAATATCTTAACGTCTTTAAGGGAAGATATAATCAATACTAAATTCATAACCTGTGCTCAGAGCACTGAGAATGACACAGGTCAAAGGTGTATGTCTTTGGGTGAAAAGGCCAGTTTAGTTACATCGAAAGGTCAAAGCCTTAATGTGAAGCTCAATTGCAAAACTTATTAGGGGGCATGGCCTAACAACCAGACTACATAATGTGGGGTTATATCATCCTGTATAATGCAAACTAAATCTAAACAAAAAGAAAGAATTGTTTTTGATGAAGAACTCAACTTCTAGTCTTATAACATGTTCAGCTGCTTTAAAATAAAAATCTAGTTTCATCCAGATTGTGTGCTTGTATAAACTGTGTTCGTAGACAGTTTCCAAAGCATTACTTTCATGCGCGTTGCACACACTTCTACAGGAGGTAATACAGTACCATGCGGTCTTGAACTACCCCTCATTTCTTTGTATTTTGGTAGGGAAAAGAAGAAAAATTGTAGCAACTTATTAAAATGTGTACAAACACACTTGGAATTCAGTATTTAAGATAAAAATAGTTCTTACAATTCTGATGAGCTTGAAAGTCAAGATTTGCTATGACCACCTAAGTCTTCAAAACAGCCTGAACACTCTTAGGCAAGCTTTCTTGTAATTGAGTGAAGTAGTCTTCAGGAAAAAAAACTAAAAAAAACTCCAGCCTTCTCAAAGCTCTTCTTTGGATGCTGTGCCCTTTTGCTCCATTCTGTCAAGATGGAGCTGCCAATCACACTCTTTCCACATGGTATTGCACGGTGGATCAAAATCTGGTACTTTTCTACATTCAGAATTTCTTCAGTTTTGACAACATCCCCAACACTACTGACTGAAATGCAGCCCCAAACGTGACAGAGCCTCTACCGTGTTTACAGATGGCTTTTACAGTCCACTCACTTGTTGGACTTCTCTGCTCCAATGAGACCATTTCTCATGAAGCTTCAGTGAACAGTAGATGGAGTGACTGAAGGGCCAGCTTGGTCCTGTGTCAGGGCTTTCCCGTATGTTTTCCTAGTTCTTATGAATCATCAGCTGGAGATTTTTATTGATGTATCACTTCTTTTCTCTTCTACTCGTTCAGTTTACTCAAATGTTTTAAGAACACACTGCACACCATGCCAAGAGATGCCAAGTTTTCAGTGAATAACTCAAGAAAATACTTTCTTGAAACAAAAATACTATTTTATTACTGTTATCTTTGGTATTTTTTGATGATTTAGCTAAAAAAAAAAGGGGAACATATTGTGTATTTTTGCAAGAACCTGTTTAAACCAGTGTTTAAAGAAAGAATTTAAAATTGGCTCTTTCCTAAGTTGTCTTTTATGTTTAGGTGCAACACTGGTTCATGAATTAAGTGACTTTTTCATGTTTGACTGATTCATAGTTCAATGTTAATGGGCTTAAGAAACAAACAAATGAAAATAATTTTGGTGTAAATTTCCCAATTACAAGACCTAGGATTAAAATTAGTGTAAAAGCTTACAATGCCCAAAGAAAATTTTTTGAATATCTTCAGAAAGCCCGGAGAACTATTGGGAACGTATTTTTCAAGAACACTTGAAAAAATACAAGAAGCTCAGGCTCCTTATAAGTGAAACTTAAAGGAATGTGTGGTGACACAAGACTTTTGCACAGTATTGTATGACACGGTAGTTAAATCAATACTGAAAACAATAACTAGCTTAAAACCATTCATTTTAAACAGCTTTAATACTGTATCCTTCCTCTACCATGGTATAAAAACATATAAATGTTTTGGTAAGTATAGTGAGAGGAATATCAAATAAGAAGCCACAGTGACCATGAAAGCAGATCTTAATGCATCCACGCATAGCTGGGAAGCACAAAGGCAAAACACCGCTCAAGTAGTCTGAGCTTCTCTTGATTCAGACTTCCTAGGCTCTCATTTGCCATGTTTGGTTAACATGGTGGTTAGCTTTATTTATTTTGCCGATTTTATGCAGGATTCACCCAGCTTGGGATGGAGATTGGGAGGTAATAAATCCATGAGGTGTCATCTCACTCCCCTCCCCTTTGCCTGGCATAGCGAGTGCTACGCCACTTCTGATTAGTGCCGCCTTTCCCTCCCAGAAAGCCAGCAGACAGGAACAAACTGATTACTGCCCATCTTCGGGGGATTGGAGACACCTAACAGGAGGATTACATTAACATATTAACGGACTCCCCTCACCTGCAGCCCTCTTAATATCAGCTTCCTGCTCCTTTATTTTATTTTACTTTTTTCCTTTTTCTTGTGGGGGGGGGGGGGGGGGGGGGGGGGGGGGGGGGGGGGGGCAGTGTGTGATGTATTTCGTCTTTGATGGAGAGCAAATAAATAAAGAAAGATACTGATTCACTCTCTCTCCCAGGGTACGCTATCTGTCACTGATGATAGGTGAAGAGGAGAGGGGCGCCTTTGAAGTTTTTTGACATAAAAGGCGCAAATAAACGCAAACACATCCTTTCAGCTACTCACATGAAATTAGGACCTGCTGAAGACGGGGGTAGGAAGCTGGCCTCCGCAGCCACACCTAATCACTCAGACGGCAGCAAAGATGTCAGTCTCTGCTCTACTGGGAACATCGGAATTAAGAATGAGAAAAAAAAGTTGTTGTTTTTTTTAAAAAAAGGGCGCTTTAATCTGCCTCAGCTACTTTTTTACTGTTTTAACAATGTTCTGTTGAAACAAAACAACAAACAACAAGCAGAAAAAGGGAAAAGTTTCGCCGCCCTCTAAAATCAATATGAGGAAAATTTGAGTTGTCTGACAGAAGTGTGGATGAAGTTGACTCTGTGGCTGTGATATCTTCAGTCTTTGATATTTTCACTATGGAAAAATCCAACCGTGATCCTATGAATCAATTACAAGAGTGGATGGGATAGTCCCTCCTATGAAGTACCTCAGAGTACAGAGTAACAATGCAGACAGTGATAGTTATCAGAAGTGTAAGTATGCGGGGGCTATTCACATTATTATTTGAAGCACTGCTTCAGACAAAATGAGCTAACTGCCAAAGGAGCTAAAGGGATTTAGAGATTCAAAAGAATAGAGATTTAAAAATTAATGTTGGAAAGGATTTGCCTTCATGTTTCTACAACTTGTAAGCAGAAGACGACTTACAAAGAGTCAAGGAGACAAATTGGTTTTTAGTATAAAGTGATGGTGAAAGAGGGGAGGAAAAAAAAAAACAAGCTCTGAATATTTAATAGGCACCACAGCCTCTTCACAAACAAATCAATATGGTGATAGTAAGCATAAGGAGACTCATACTGTGGCATGCAGGCTGAGAGAGGAGGGAGGCCAGGTGTCAGTGGGCCTAGCCACAAGGTTTAGGTTTATCTTGACATTTCTGAAGGTTAAAAGATTGTAACTGTCTATCTGTGTCAATCACTTTGCTCAAAGGTCACAGCTAGTCTATTTTTCATTAATTATACCCTCAGACGTCTTCAGAACGTGCAAGCACCTAACAATCGCAACTTCCTAAACAACGGCCGCTGAAAGGTTGTAACTGAGGAATACATACATAAATTTATAATTCAGAATTAAATTGAAGGCTCGGTCAAATCTGCTTTCTCTTTTCTGGTGATGATTTTTAAACCTGTAGTTTGATTCCTTTGGCCAAGACAAAGGGAAAAAAGATATTGCGTAGCATTTTATTACTGGTCCTGCTTATGTTTGCATTCTTGTCTATCTTTTTTTTTTTAAACCAAAGAATCAAGTGCTACCTTTACATGCGAGAGGAAATCAAAAACTGGAAGCTGACAGCTCAAGACAGTAACCATCTTTATCTTGAGTCACAAAAGGCTCAGCAGGAAATGGAAATATAATTATATTCATGTAAATAAATTAGCTAAATTGTGTATCAGTTATTAAAAATTAGTGACTTGTGGATGACAGCATTTTGTATTTTGAGATTAAACCATCATTCAGTCAAGTTCTCATTATGCCTAAAGCAGGATTTTATCTAGCCCTGTGTTTAAATTTGTGGGACAAGATGCATAACGTCTGGAAAGATGAATAATAATAACATGATCTTTCATGTTGTGTTACATCTGAATAAATACTTTTTTAAAGGCCAAAGATATCTGCAAACATAAATATGGATCTATAATAATATCAGCAGCCATGAAACCCAGTGATTAGTCTGCATAGACACCTATGGGCACAGTCATATAACACCAGAAGACATTTTAAACCATTTTAAACTACCAGTTACACCTTACAATGCCATTTTCTCTCATAGCATACACATATTCCAGGAATTCAATTAAAGGTGTGGTCTAATGACCAGAATGCCTTTAATAGCCTCCCAAGTAATCAGATGTAAACATCATTAAAGTTTTATCAGATGCTCTGGAGTATGAGTACTGTATAAAAAGGGGACTTTCAAAGGCAAATAACAGTCCCTTTCCAATTAAAGTATTTAATTGTCTTATAATTTAAGCAGGCGCAGTATAGTAGGTGTTTATGACATTTAGTTTTATCCATGCATGTGGATAATCTGAATCAGTCTGTGATACGTTTTCAGAAAATGTATGTTGTAAGAGGCTCTGACATGAGGAAGAGAGGTTGAAGGTTATAATGAAAGAGATACTGCTGTTTAGATAGACATGATACAAAAAAACACCATTATCCATAAAATGGTAACATTTAAGTGGCCAAAGGAAACAGAGTCAAACCTATGGGGGTAATTCCCTGCCAAACTTAACACGCAAAACAGGTTTTACAGATTTCCTGCAAAATACACAAAGTAAATTTGAGTAGCTTTTGTTTGTGCTACCTTGCATGTCTCTTACCCTGTTTACCACATCTCCACCAAAAAACAAAAAAATCCATAAAAATTACACTTCATACAAAATTGCTAACATTTTATTGGGAGAGGAAATTAATTTAGATGTTTATCCATCCATTCTCTTCCACTTTTCCGTGTCCTTGAAGCGATTGGTCCGTCTTGAACAGACGTGGTGTTAGTGGAGCTTCCATGGTTGGTCACATCAGAGGGTGCTTACCATAGTGAAATACTGAGCGAGGTTTCAAAGAGAACTTACTGGATGAAACTCGGATAAAAACATCTTAAAAATCCATGTAAAACAGGCTCAGTAGTTGCTCAACTTAAGTAAGGCATTGGCAGAAACCCATCAGCACCATGAAAAAGTTTATTTATATAGTAGTCTTTCCTCCTTACCTCCATTGCATTAAATATTTCCCAAGTCAGTCTTTTAGCCTGTGATTTATTTGCCAGGTGGGTGTGATGATAGACTTTCATTGGCAGTACAGTGTCTTACAGTTCTGGTATTGAGAATATGTAGTTAGTGGCTATGTAAAACACTTAAGTAGAGATTAATTAATGGCCATAAAAGTAAAGATCTTTCTATACTTGTGAACTGAGAGCAAGACTCCCAAGAAACCCTGTTTTACCTGTTTCTGTTCTGAGTCCTGCGCACCCTTTTACACACAGGCTTTGGTCTCGATGGCCTTGAGGCTTATAAACGCAGCTGTAAAGTTTGCCGTACTTTACACATACGGCTGTAATTTAGATCGTATTTTGTGTATATTTTTTGCCGCGTGGGTCATATGAACAGGACTTTACGCTTTGGATGTCCATTACTCAGGGGTCACCTTTGACCTCCTCTGGAGAACTAAATGCTTTTCTTGTCTTACCATGCCAAACAAGGCTGAAATAACAACGCTTCTCTTCCGCTCAGGGGGCACGTAAGAAAATGGCACACAACCTGAAGTGAACAATGTATGTGCACTCAGAGCACCTCTCAGAGCATTCCCCAAGCAGGATGCTCCACTACTGTGACCAAGCCCTAAAGTGAGCACTGGACTCTTCTGAGGCATGAAATAATAATAACATCCCACTTCCGTCTCCCTGCTAGAGAGATGGGGAGGAAAGCATATGAGGGCCCTCTATTGTCACCGTTCACTAGAGAGACACCGGTATCCCTGAGACTTTAATGGGAAAGACAATAGGGCTGGCCTAAAAAGGCTTGCCATTAAAATTTAATGAGAGACTTTTGTCTCTCACTAAATGTGACGAAGTGTGTATGAGTGTGTCCTCCTCTATGTGTTTGAGAGAGTGTAAACGACTACAGGGACAGGTAACAGCACTCACAGCCCATCTTCATCCCCTCTTGTGTTGTTTGTTTCAAGCTCATCCCTTTCCTGTATCTTGGGAGAATTATTTCATTTTCTCCCAGGTGTGTCACTATCCTCCTTTAACCACCCAACCACATGGCAACTGCTCAAAAAAATGTTAAGGGCAAATTGGATTAACACCACAGTCTATGGTCTGGGCACTTAACAAACACGGATGCACTTAAGGGAGCCCACAGAATGATTTGTGACTGAACAAAGAACTGGAGAGATGGAGCCTGGGCATGACCACAGAACTGGTGTAATATGTCATCTACCGGAAGAGCTATCAGCTCAGCCTACTGGAAAAGGAGTAAACTCCCAAGTGCTCAAGGTAAATTATACAGTGTCAAGTGCTTCTGTCCTACTTTTGTGGCTGAAAAAAACAAGACTTTTGTTATAGTCAGATGACTTGTGTCCAACTTTTTTTGTTTGCAGTTTTGTATTCTCTTCAGTGGAGAAAAATGTGTATTGGCAAAACATGCCTCTGTTTGATTATGACAAAGTGTAGTATATAACATTTCTGCATGAAAATGTCTAAAACCAACACGATATATTTTAATGATTTTTGTTCTCAACACTATTCAAACCTAAACACTGCATTACATTTGTGCCACCTGCTAATGCAGAGGTATTTCTTTACTCATGCTGTGCACCATGGTACTGCATACAATAACAAAGTATGATTGTTATATTACTACTAGGCTGCTCCATATAATTATAGCTATGTCAGCTGTATCCACAGCACACAGCATGGACATATCCTACATAACCTGATGACACTCACTTTTTTTTTAAATTTCTGCCATCACTATCACAGTGTTTTGAAACAAGGATAATCTGGTTAATCCTCCTTAGAATTACCTAATTTTACATAGAAGGATCATAATGAGCAGCTAAGCCCATAAATTCAGTGGCAAATTCAGGTTCCACCAGAGGCCATTTTCCCATAGACTTGTATTTTCATTTGTATGTATGCATCACTTGTATTAACGCGTCAACACGTCACTGGATTATTAGAATAGTTATAAACTCTAATTAGACACTACAGGGATTAAGGAATAAAACCACTGTATTTAAGAAATGAGTGTCTATTAAATACTGGACTCTATTATATGGAGGAATATGTCTTATTCCTTATTCCTTATAAGGAATACGTCACTTTTGCCCACCTTTGTGCTGTCTTTAATTGCTCCTTAGTTCCTTTGTAGTTTGGGAAAAGCCATTAATAAAAGCTAACACTACAGGGCCCTATCAATTTCATCTGGTGACATTTCATGGTGAGGCTTGCCCATTGATTACCTCTCTATGCTTTGTAATTGTTTCTTCAAGGTACTGTGATCCCGTGCGCAAGTTAAGTTTCATGTATGGATTTCTTTCCAATTAAGGTTGGAATTATTCACAGGGGGGCTCACCCTTGACGGTCTGCAAACAATGACATAACATTGGAAAAACATTTTTGAACCAATCGATAAGAAACAACCAAATGATGTTGGCTGAATGATAAACAGCTCTCCTCCTGAACCTACGCCATCAGGCTCTTAAGAGGTCTAATGTCGAGCGATGCGCGTGCACACACACACACACACACACACACAAACAAACACACTATCCAACAGGCCTAATCTTCTCACAGACAGCTCGCCCTGCAAGGATTCGGCACCACCTAGAAACGGAGAATAAGCAGGTGGGGAGTCGAGACCTGTGGGGAACACTGTTCCAAAGGAATGGCTTTATGGAAATGAGGGTTAAAAGGGAGCATCGTCCGTCCTCTGATATGGAGTCTATGAAGCACTGACACGTGCCCCCCCCCCCCACCCCCACCCCACCCCACCCTCCACCACTCTCCAACATGAAACCATGTTATTTGAGAGGGGGTCACCGTTCACCCTAATCACGGCCGTGACATGACATGCTGTAGGTTGCCCCTCAGTGTTAAATATTTATGTCAGCACTACCGTACTGCCTTGATGGCTGTCAGGACTTTGACACATGCTTTCTCTATCTCTCTCTCTCTCTTTCTCTCTCTCTCTTTCTGTTTTCATTAAAATTCAACAAAACAGAACAGCAAGAAAACACAAAAACACAAAGGCACAAGTTAAAGCGAGAGCATTTAGTGTATTTATCACAGCAACTAGCATTTCTCCGTTTTCAATATTCCCATTAGAGATTATCCCAATTTTGAGTTGCACCTTCTAATAAATGACATTTAAGTTATATAAACTAAAATATACACGCAAAAAGCCAAAACATTACTTTATGACCTTTCTTGATCAACTTCTATCTTTTAGTGATGAGTGATTTCACTCACATGACCCAATCCATGAAATTTTAGAGGTGGGGGGGGGGAGACTAAGATCACTGGAGACCGTGCTCTCCTCCGCTAGCCTTTCTGGCTCCCCCATGATAGGTGTCAGAGATATTCTAATGAATGTCAGAGTACATTTCAGGGGGCCATGCTCCGTACAAACCACTGGAGTGGCCCATCTTATGGGGCTGCCAAATGCCCTCCACTCTGTGCCCCCCCACCCCCACCCCTCTCTTCATGTTCAAGAGGGTTAAGAAGATTAATCAATGTCAATGTCTTTTCCCTTTTGAAGCCAATAAGGTGCACACTGTCTGGCCATGCCCAACAGAACATCACTTTGTTCCGTCGCACAGCCGCCCCTTCGCTGCCCTCACTGACCCCCCGGCAGTCCCACTTGTCAAAGTCAAGGGGGCGTTTGGCGTTTGGTAGAGACTGGCCTTCCGGATAGCACTCAGCTCCGCCCTGCTTGACCTATTCTCTGATATTTGACCACTCGGTTGCAAGACACTTGCTCTTTCGAGCTGAAATGTCACTGGGGCATCTTGTCAGCTTACAGACACCTCGGCCTGACAAGCGATTTTACTTTGGTGTGCTACAAGGCAGAAAATATAGGGCCGTGGCCTTGACGCAACCAGTCAGCTAGCCAGCAGGGCTACTTGATACGGACTTACTGGCCGAGTGTTCAAACACAGAAATTGTGAGAAAAGAATAAGAAAAAAGAAAAAGACGGTGACTCAGACGTTATATCAATATGTGGAAAATCTTGGCCGTGCATGAGAAATGAAAGAGACGGCCCTGCTTTCTCTGGATTTCATATGAGATGGCACACAAGTGTTAGTAATAATTAATAAGATGATGACCAAATTACTAAAGCAGTTATTATAGGAGCTAGACAAAAATCAAAATGTCAGCTAATAACCTCTGACTTTCCCTAACCTAGCATCCACCTTTTTACCGCTCACACTTTCACTCTGTCCTCCCCATCCTTTACTTTCTTGTCGTCTCGCCCCCTCGTCTTGTCTACTCGCCTTAAAGGCTTTTTACTAAATCAGCATGTTCTTCAGTTAAATGAGGGAAAGCACATTCCTCTCTCCTTCCTTTGACCGCCAGTGGCATTGCAGCATGAAAGAGAAGGATGGGGATTGGAAGTAGCAGTCACATCATTTCTGGTTTGCGCAACCTGCTCAAAGTTTGCAACTAAATGCTTGTCTTCAGTCGAGCTGACAGGGGAGAAGTGGGCGCTCAGTGAACCATGGCCAGGCTGCCATGAAATGACAGGAATCATTGGCATACATTTCAAACAGCCTCGCGCTATCCTATTAAAGTGCCACATCCTCACTTTAAAACAGACAAGAAGGAATCCGCTTTGATAGATAGAGACTAAAATGGCTTATTGATTTTCCCACTCCTTTTTTCTTTGTTAGGAACTTTTAAAAATTACACCCCAAACTTGACTTTTTTTAATTACAAGAGATTTGGGGGGCACAATCTCCTGTGACCTCGTGGTACTCTGTTTAGATTATTAGGGCATTAAGAAAAGAAAGCACATTCTAGCGATAAAATGTCATGTTATTCAAGAATGATAATAAGGGGTAGGCAGTGTGATGAAATAAATATTATATGGCCTCATTTGAATGAGGCCATGACAAAACTGTTTTTATGCTCATTGCACTTGGTTACAGTGTCATGTGGAACTTTCTCCTAGTTTCAGTGGTGTATTAAGTTTCATTAAAGTTGAAGTAGATACACTTTTAATGTCATAATTTGCAAGCTTACCAAAAACAAAAAAGAGGAAAATATCAGCAAACCACTTAAGCTGCTAAAGTCAGAATAAGCTAAAAAAAAAAAATTTCTGTTTGTGCAGTAATTATTACTACTAATGATCTTTATCACTCAAAGTGAACGACTCATTAAAAAAAAAAATCATTATTAGCGTTTTGATTTTCCTGGAATGTATCGATGAAGAAAATATTGCCCGGTATTTATAGATATCCAAAAGGCGAGTTCTAATTTAATCATGCTGATTTCTCTCTTCATATAATAGCATCTGAATGATGAACGTTGAACAGAGCGCAGAAAGAAATGAAAACATATTTTATCAGAGTGGAATCGTTCAAGACTCGACCACTTATAACCTTTTATATTAACTGCTTGAGTTGACTGCTTATAGCACATTTAACCCACTATAAGAGAGGAAGTAAGGAGACGTAATGGTCCTTTAAGCAGTTTACAAAGCTGTTAGAAGAGGAGCGGGGAGTCATGAAGTAAAAACCAGACTGGTGGGGGCGAACATTTGGACAATGGTAGAAATGTTGGAAGAATTAGATTTAAAAGTGAAGCCGATTGCATTAAGCCGATGCTCAGGTTTTAGGTGATGCTCATGAGATTAACAACGTAAGGATAAGTTTGCGGTTTATATGAAACGCTCAGTAAGTGCTAAAGACCAATTAGAGGACTTCTCAAATGAAGCTTATCGAAATATTTGGTTTCAAAGAATATTTCTGGGATCGCTCTTCCTTTTAGAATTGAGAAATGTAGCTCTATGAGATGTGTTACCTCATAAATATTATACTGTTGGCAGGATAATTAAATTAACATAATTATTTCAAAAGTGCCCGAGGCATATGGTTCATCTGGGTGTCAAAGGGCTTGTGTCTAGCTTCAGGGTTGGATTTGATCAGTTATATCCCAAAGATTTTCACGGTAAAGTCAACAGCTTGATTTAATACAAAAAAAAAATTTAATAATAATAATAACTAATAAATCAATAATTTTTTAGGATAAAATTCAGCGCACCGTCTGTGGATTCAAACTTTCTATCCAAGGTTGATACAAACACAAATCCACAGAATTAGCCTAATCGGTGACTGTGGCCGGACAAAGTCCTAACAACCTTGTCAAATGCTTTGTGCCTTTCAGAATAGAGTCTGTGTTCTGGCCCATCAGTTTCATAAGGCCCACATTATGGGTCGTTGAGTATGTTGAGACACCCATAGCAGGGGATCTGCTGCCATGCTCGATTCCCACACTGCTCAGCACCAATATTACAGCCGCAGACATAACACGGTGTAAAACAAAATGATCTCGGGACCATAGCCATCCTCCTCTCTTATATCCTTCAATCCTCTCTAATTAGGGTCTTTTTGTCATTCTGAGAGAGGGGCACTGAGTAGCTCTTCTGGGGTGTGAATGGTACAAAAGAGAGGGTCTCATTTCCATCTGACAGTGTGATGGAGATTGAATGTGAGCTTTAAGAAGATAAATGGGCATCCAGCAAGCCCTCTACACGATCTGCGAAGCTGCTCTATAACCCTCCCCGGGGAATCACTTAAAGCTGAGTATTTGGGGCGTCTTTCGTTAAGTTCTGCCCGGTTTGTCAATAAGTTGTCACCCCCTCCCACCCACGCACACTTCCACCCCTCAGCTCTCACCCCCCATCATTGCTATTAAATTAGTGAATATATTGAGGGGGAAAAGGCAATCAAGCTACTGAAAATGGGGATGATGCTCTATGCAGACAAGGTGGTTAGAATACGGCGTGTATGAGCACGATATAAGCTGATTAACTAGCTGCATAAAATAGCATGTCATGATGTGACAATTCACAGCAAATTTTGGGGGCCAGAAATAGATCTTATAAAGACCGTCATACAATATCTTTGGTTTAGTTACACTATAAATACCTATTTTGATATACTAAATATTATAACTCATAATGCATTCATGAAAACCATGTCTGAATATTTGTCAGAAACATGCTCCTTTTAAAAATCTCTACTCCAAAATCACCATACACTGATTTTTGCCCCCAGTTAAAAAAAACAAAACACTGCAGTCATTTTATGTCATTTTAAAATCCTGATTCCCGACATTTGTTTTAAGACAAGGTGCTACTTTCTCACAAATAAACTTCATTTGTGACAGAGTGTGGGCGTGCACCAGAGGGGATGAGTGAATGTAATTGGGTGTACGTGTCAGTGTGTGCAGTGTGTTTGTGTATACGCGTGTGCGTTTATGGGTGTGCACGGAGGAGTCGGTCTCTCTCCCTAACAGCCCCAGCGGCCCTACTTTAGGCCCAGTGACAGGGCTCTGTCTCTCAGCCACACTTGACTGGGTCCCGCTGACACTCAACTGTCAAGCCGGCAAGCCCTCAACCACTGCCCTAACATGCTCTACAGCTTCACCCAATTAACTTGCTTTCACTTGACATCGCGGCAAAGAGCTTCATAATAGGTGGTCAAGGTGCAGTGTGTCTGCTTTCGCCCCTCTCTGACGACTAGCGGCGCGCATACACACACATTCATGCGTTGAACCCGACCCCCCCGCCTCCTCCCCCGACTACCTCTCAATGCTTTTGTGCCTCTCTAGGTTTTGCAGGCCTCTCTTGGTTGACTCTGCCTGTTCATTGCGGTGTGACAGCAGGAGAGCATTGATCCAGGAGAGAGGGATGCAGTGGGGTACAAACGGTCTTGCATGGAAACCTGCGCACGTTAATCCTACCGGACGACTCACTCTCCCCTCGCTATGAAATACGAAAACTTTATATGCAGATACGCACATTTGCGAGCATCTGGGCTTGCATGAAAGCTTGTCTTGACATGCATCCATGCGTGGTTTGTGGTTCGGTATATCTGTATGCGCATGATACCCGTGTATTTTCCAAACTACAACTGTGTGTGTGTGTGCGCGCGTGTGTTTAGGACATTGCATGGCTATCTCCAAGCTCTCCCTCTCTCGCTCGCTTAGACACTCACTAAGTTGGACACCAAGCCAGACTGGGCGAAGGAAGGAAAGCGATTTGACCCCCGACTGCGCGTTTAGGGAAGAGGGTCTTGAAGCATGTCAGCTCCACTCAGGCTCCACTTCCCCTCTGTGTCCTTCCTATTTTTTCCCTAGTGCCAGGCCCAAACTTTGAAAACATCCACCTTAATAGGACCTAGTCAGCGAGAGCTACTCTTCCGTCTATCAAACTGTGATCCAAGGTGTCAGCCTGGGCCAGCTTTGACAGAATGTCTCCAAACGAACAGTACAATGGTGTTTCCCTCCCCAGCACTCGGCTGCTCTAGTGTAGCCCACTGGCTGCCTGGCCTCTCCATCTCACTACACCACCTCTCCCTTAGTTCGCCTGCTTGATTTCACCTCATAGAACACCTTGCAACAGTGGGTTGACTGACAGCCACAAGCCGGCCTAATTGTCTTCTTTTCCAATTTAGAGCTCACCTGGAAGCTTCAGTCTTATTTCCCTTCTTAAGGAGATGAAGTTCTTCCAGAAATATGATGTAGCCCATCATTATTTAATCACAGCGGGTTATCCAAACACAGACTGAAAGAAGGTGTGGTGATAAAAGGCAAGAAAAAGAAGAGAAAAAAACCCCCTCTATATAGCAGCATTGTATATTTCTATATTATATGTGGTGTTGTAACAGAATTTAGGAGCAAAAGTTTTATGCGCCTGGGGTGATTTCAATGAAAAACAAAAGTCTTATACCCCCTAACTCAAACTTGTGTATGTACAGAAAGAAAATATTGGGATTAAATTCCCAAAACATAACAATTCCAGTTCATCCATTCTTTACTCTGCCCAAAATAATACAATTCATAGCTGTCAGGCCCTATGGCACCCCGAAATTTGAAGCATCGATTGAGGATATTGACCATTCACCAGATGCAACTCCCTGTGTTTTAACGCAGAGTGCTGAAATTATGTCTGCCCTTCCTATTAAACAATAAGCTCCCCCGGTGGAGAGTAACTACATGATAAGTAAAAACAAATATAGGAGAAGAAAATTAATATTAGCAACTATTAGACATGCATGTTTTTATTTTTTCATTTTTTTGCACCACAAAAGAAAATTGCTAAAATGTTAATGAAGAGAAATCTTCCATGATGTGATAACACCACCTCATTTTGTTCCAATTTTCTAATACTTATTAGTCCTGAAACTTTATATCGTCAATGCTGCGCCCCCAGGCATCTTGTTCACTGCAGACATCCTCTGCAAAGACTGAGAAAAGAGTAAAGCAGGAGGGTCATGAAGAGGGATGCCTAGGTGTTGTTTGGTTTGGTTTTCTGATTGTGATGCCGAGTTTTAACTATTAATAGGCAGTGCGAGCTGCATTAGAGTATGCCTGCATTTCTGGTTTGCCTCTGATGACTTCCACGGGTGAGGTTTTGTCCAATAAATTAAAAATAACACGGTCAGCTATGTGTGGATGAGAGCTTCTTTTGCACCCCAGACCATTTTAGGTAAGGGAAAATAAAGTCCTTTCTCAAGGCCCCAAAGTCCAGAGGTGTGACTGGAGAATATGCATGTGGTTTCATCCAGCACACCTTAGCTGCACTGTAGCTCTGGTCCCAGCCTCTGTTCTCTCCTCAACCTAACGCAGCCATTTGGCTGCCAGCTTAGTTTGTCATTCAAATTGTATGAAACTATTGTGGATTACCATGAGGAGGAGAAATTGCACTCCAGCTATACACAGTAGCCTCTTAAAAGCACTACTCAGTGTTGTTTTCTGTGTGTGTGTGTGTGTGTGTGTCTGTGTGTGTGTGTGTATGTGTGTGTCTGTCTGTCTCCCACTCGACTGTGCTGGTGTTAAGATGGCAACACTTGCCCCTCTAACCATCACTGAGTCAACAAATGAGTCCACACTCGGTACTATTGGAGCAGCTCCCAGTGGTTTCCCAAGTTCCTGCCAGAGCTGGTGGAAGCACACATGCATGCACACACATATACACACACACACACATTTATGCACACACTTACACGTACACGCGCACACACAAATACACAGACTCACACAAACCAGTTAGTCCCAAGGACACTCATGCGGTTTCACATCTAGTCAACCACCCAAAAAGACCATTTTGGGCTTCCAGTTCACTTTAACATCCATATCCACACACACGCACAAAAAGGACTGGCACTATATTAATAACACTTAATCATTTCCTCTGACCTAAATGATTTCTTTATGGTGCAGTGGAAACAGCAACCAGAGTCATGAATATGGTCTTAATCTGGCTGAATGTCAGAACTGTCTTCAGCGAGCGCACATGCACCCACGACGCACATGAACACTCATTCACGTACAATGCCACACACAGCAGCCACATAATAAAATATTCTCCTGGCGGAGTATGAGATTTCGCTACATTCACCTTCTAGTTTTTCCTCAGGGCTCAAATATGTAAAGCGAGTAAACAATTATCAGACTAACTTTTAATAGCAAAGCTGGAACCGAGTGTAAACATATCTGCATTGCTGCTCCAGTGTTTTCCCCCGTTTACGTTTTATGCTTCAAATTTCATGCCATGACTGCTTCCTTTAGCGAATATTCAATTCATATCAGTATAAGCAGTCTGTTCTCAAGAGTGCCATTAGAATAAGATAAGTATTTAGCTCCAAGGAAAAAGCCTTTAAAATGATGCCCTTGCTGTAATAGTAGCGGTAGCAACGTATCAGAGCGGGAAAGTCTCATTATGTTTTGCAGCATTACGAGGCTGAGAACAATTTCAGGACAGATGTTACATGGAAGGGTCTATATGTGTGCACCGTTCTTACTGCTGAATCACACTGCTCACTTCACCCACTGTGTTACATGTTATGTTACTCCAGCTGAGTTATTTATTTCACTGATGGAAAAAAACACAAATATATGAGAACACGTTCGTTTGTGACCTGGCTACGACCATTTTTGAAAAGAAGGAAATAGCAGCCTGGAAAGGACTTAAGCAAGAGACAGACTAAGGAAGGGAGACAGACGGGCGTGAATGGGAAAAGAGGAGGAGGGGGCAGTATTTTAATGCCTGTTGTCACCACGTAATGTCCTCACTACGACAAAATGCTGAAGCAGAGAAACTGGAGAAGACTTTTATAAAATCCCCCTGCTGCCTCTAACATATCTCGGGGATATTCCAAGAGCAAAACGTATAAATCTGGGTCTTTTCACATCCAAGTCCTGCTCGTGAACACTGAATTCACACGCACAAACACACACACACACTGACACGCACTAAGTCCCTTAAGGCCCATGAGTGCAGTTTGAATACATAGTGCACACTACTGGGCCCTTGTTGGAGCCAGCGCTGGCAGGGTTATACTGAGACTATAATAACATGCTCTCTGCAAGACAAGGTGTTGGTCTTCTCTGAAGTGTCCTGTTCCCATGCTGCAAAGTCAAATAATAATCTTCTGTCATTTTTTTTTTTTTTTTAACAAATGTGAGTCCTATCCCTCAATTATTTGCAGGAGGGTTAAATCTCAACTATTCCTGATTATTGTTTAACTCAAATGAGGGAGCCAGTGAATCTTAATGCTCTTGTTTAGTTGGATGTCTCCACCATTCGCCGGTTGTACTCCATAGTCATGCCATGATTTGTTTTTAATTTACTTTCCCTTCCCACAGATTACATTTTCTCTCCGTCTCTCATCTTTCTATGTGCCGGTGTGGTGTGCACAGACTGTTTGTGAATGAATGCGTGTGCGTATGTGTGTCCTCATGAATTTATTTATTTGTTTCGGTGAACCGCAAGCCGGTGAGCTAAGGAGAAGCCGTCAATTTACGTAAACAGTCATGAAACATGGAGGAGGGGAGAAGAGAGAACAGAAAAGGAGAGCAAAAGTGAGACTGAAAAAAAGAGGGAGTAACAAAAGGAAAAGCAGAGGTGCGGCGCGTTTGGGAAATGACAGCGAGTCTCATGTGAGGCCTCGGGGCAAAGGGACGGCGTAGCTCCTTCCCCACCTGGCGCTTGTTGACAAGGATTTAATGCTGCCTTTAACGTTTGAACTGCGCAGCAGGAAAAGGAGGAGGAGAAGGGAGTGGTGGGACAGGAAATACTCTCCACACCTTCTTGATGTCAAACACAAGTCTGTGTGTGACTGTGCTGTTGCTGCCACCTGAGGGACGCATTAACATCCTCCTTGCCCTCTCATTCCTCTTCTCAACACACTCATACACATAGAGAGACATGATTACACAGACATAAAGAGGCTCTCTTTCACCAAAAAATGCTCACTGACTGCCTTTGTTGCCTGCCCCTAGGGTCAATTAGGTCACAAGATCAGGCCTGTCCCCATATGGAGTATTTTGGTCGCACGCCCAGTTTGATTTCCCCTTGTGCCTCTCTGATTAAATCAAGCTGGACATTTCTGTGGAGGTGGGGGGGGTATCAAGGGAGGGAAATTGGAACTACTGCCAAACATGCACAGTTCCAGACAAGTCACACAAACTTGTCTTCCTTGCTTTCCCTCCGGTTCTCCTTTTGCAACTAAGCTTTTATTTTTTCTCTTCATTACTTCAACTCATTGCAGGTTTGAAAAAGGAGTCAATGCATGTACTATATGACTTGGAGAAGCAGAAACGTCATTTGTAGAAAAAGGGAATGGCCAAGTCTTTAAAAAGGACATAAATCTAAATTAGGCTGAAGGACGTGTTGAGAGGCCTCAGTAGTTGCTAACACTTTCATGGTCACCGAGATGGGCGACGCAGCAGGGGTGCAAGAATGTGGGACAAGGTCTGCCAGCTGGCTGCAGGAAACTCAGAAAACTGTTCAAGTGGCTTGCCATTTTTGGTGTAGATACTGATGATGAAATATTTTTACATATCAAATCAGAGGAGAGCCACAGACATCTACAACAGCACCACAACCTCGCTGAAGCTCAGCATTGATAGACAGGCATTAAAAGTCTGCCTGCCTATGTTAGGTTTTCTGGAGAGTCTAATGTAGTGTCAGTGATTGATGAGTCAAAAGACTGTGGTTTTTATAGGGATGTAGCAAATAACAAGCGGGGCTAGCCCACTCTTGTAGGTCTCAAGATGATGACATCATGACACAGTGAGTAGGAGGTAAAGAGCAGAACAATAATCATTTATCCCCATCAACTTCTGACTCTCTTACACAAACTCTCATTGATCTTCCCCCCACTTTCCAGCAGCTACGCTGGAATAAGTAATGCATTCATAGATAGATGCACAAAGACGTGCATGCAAATGACCACAAAAATCCTAAACTGTAAAATTACAGAAATACGTATATATACGTATCTATGCATATAAACTATTAAAAAAACAACTATGGATGCATGTATGCAGCTGCATAGATAAAATAAACTTCTAAACAGCCTCCATTGTCTGGCTTCTTTTTTTTTTTCTTTTAAACTCAGGATGCCTTACAACAATTTACACACCATCTCCTTCCTCCTCTTTACATACAGCACATGATGTTTAAATTAAAGGGGTGGGCGGGGGTGAAGTGGGAAGCAGCGCGAAGGAGAGAAAGCGAAAAAAAAAAGTTTCCTGAACATAGTAGAAAATTATTTTCTCTGGACAGTTTTAAGAGTCGACATCCTGTGCTGGAGTTCTCTAATCATCACCAGCGCAATTTACAATCAGAACACACAGCGAGCCAGTTCAGACCAGCTCATCTGTTGACTTTGGCCCCAGCTGAGCTCTGCGTCCTGCACTGTGTATGTGTGTGTGTGTGTGTCTATTCGCTGTTTGCCATTTGAGACTTGGGTGACTCGGCACCGGGCCCTGACAAGGGTGGGGTGAACCTCTGTGGGGCTGAGGCGACCGCACGCATGCACATGTTCCCACTCTTTCATATACACATTTGCACGCTGCTTTTTTTTTTTTCTTTTTTGCACACAGTCGCACACACACCGTAAAATATCCGCTGTACAAACATGGAAATGCACTTGAGCACACATGCGTGCATAAGTAAGATTTGGGCATAATTGCGCACTTGATAAACACAGATATGCATGCCACCAGGAGACTATTGCGCCACGCACAAACTCAAACACAATTAAGACAGATGTATTACCACAAAAATTCACACACACGTAATTAGTTCTACGCATAAAAGCAGAAAAAAAAGAAAAACTCCCTCCCCATATCTACCCTAATCCAGCGTGGCCCCGGTCCACAGCACGCGGCCCCCTTACGTGCATCTGTGTGTATGTCTGTGCATGTGCGTGTCACACTCAGGATGCTCTCCCACCCACAGTTCCCTTGGCTGGCCTCCACCTAGCCCAGTGCGGTGCTGTTGCCTTGCCGCAGGGCTGAACACAGCTCACTGTGTGTCTGCCCCCTCAAAGCCCCAGACTGTCCCAACCAATGTGCTTCTGATTAGGTGGCTTAATTACAGCTGTAAAAACAATGTTGATATAAGCCTCAAAATTGCAGTGTGTCAGATACTATTAGCCAGCCTTGGACTCTAGCCATTGTTATCCAACTCCCCACCCTCTCACCCTCACCATTGCTCCCTCTTACTTGCTCTTCCAGTACTTTTTGTGTTTTTTTCCTGCTCCCTTTATCCTTTCTTTCATGTCACAAGTTGCAACACAGGCATATTCCAAGAGGCCAAACGACCCACAAATTAACAGCAGTGACGTCCATGGCTGACCTTGACCCAAGAAAGTAGGAGGAAGCTCTTTGGAATCAAACATGCTGTAAACACATGAAAATAAAAATAAAGAAAAAAGTGAAACATTTTAGTCGATCAGGTGTGAATTACACTTCATTTGTTTGAAATTGGCTTTTTGGCCTGGGATGGTTGGCCTTTTTAGTGGTCTGTGGTTGTTCAAAATAAGGGCTCTGGCTGCACAGCAGAGTAAGGGGATATTCTATTTGCAAATATTGCAAGGTGGTGAAGGCTTCCAGGGACTGGAGGTCAGACAGTCTGGAACAGGACACAGCTCTCTGTTGGGTTCTTTGTGTTTCAGTGACAGTGACTAAGGAGCGGGAGTGCGAGGTGTGCCAGAAGTCTGGTCCAGGGAAAACGTGGCAACAGCGTCGAGTAGAGGCAAGAAAGAAAAGCAAAGTAAAAACCTCAAGTATGCAAATCCTGGGTGGTCCCATCTTTGGAGAAAGTCCCCTTTTTTTCATCTGTCTCCATCACCGGGGCAGCTTCAGACTCCGCTCTCCTGAGAACCAGGTGCTGTGGATGAACGGTGGACATTCATCAGACTCACTTACATTTACTTACAGCTAATCAGTACAGCTAAGACAACAGACACTGGAAAGACCAAAGGGAGAATTTGACAAAAAGTCAGCAGAGTGGATGAGGGACACGCTCAGAAAGAGTTTCCAAACCCCTCTGGCCTCCATGGTGGCCTGCATTACTCTTGTGGCCTGCTCTGCAGCTGGCACTTCAAGGTTTCCCAAATGTTTAATGCCAGGGCCCCAAATTCACATTGGTATGAAAAGCAAGGCAGACCAAAATGAAAGCCAGGAAGCAAACTCACTAGGCCAGTATTGATTCTTGTGGACCAGTCAGGGTGTGTCTCTCCACTTCCCAGCCTTGAAAGGCCGTCTTGTCACAAAAGGTGGAGGCAATACAGTATGCTGTCGTTTGAATAATTGATGACCGATTTCTAAGTAATCAGTGTCCTCACAAGACAATGCATTCTCTCTCTCCCTGGTGTGGAGAAAGAGCCCGGCCTGTTTTTGTCCCGGTGCCTTTAGAAGCAAAAGGTAAAAGCTTTAATGCACTGAAGCCACTGGAAGTGCTGCCTCTGAAGGACTCCCCCTGGAATCAACTGGGATGGTGTGTCTCATCTTATGAGGGGGCCTATCAGAGTGGCCTTCCAGTAAAAGGAGTTAGAGAGAGAAAGAGAGAGAGTGAGAGACAGAGACAAAGTAGGAGAGGAAGACAGAATCATTGAGTGAGTTGCTGTGATGAAGTAGGAAGACGTGCGCATGCATTTAGATGTGTGAGTGCATGATCATGTACACGTGCTGCATGATGTATTCTAAGTATAAAGTTTGTTTAGGTGGTGCGCATTAACGTTTTTGTGTTCATTTGCAAGAATGTTTTCATAAGTGCCCATGTGCGAGTGTGTGTGTGTGTCCTGGAATGCACAGCCCCTTCCTCTAAACAGGAAAGGAGTACGTTTAATAGCATCACCACCCTTTCCCCTAGAACAGGACGGTGGCCAGACCAGAAGAACGTTAACTGAGGGCCAGTCTGAACCTTGTCCTGAAACCTTTTCACAGTAATCCTCCACACAACACCTCATTTCCTGAGATTACCGCTGAAGATGCCGTCTCCTGTACAAGGTACCGGCAAGAGACATGAAACCATCCCTGTATATCCAGTTTCAGTGCTATGGCATGAAAATCGTTTAAATCCTACATTTAAGTGACTGAAAACAGTTCTGTTCCTCCTGCTTGGTGAAAGAGATTCATTTTTAAATACATTCTCATTTTTAATTTGACGCCAGAGATATGTTTGTAAGAAGTTGGGACCGAGGCGTGTTTACTGCTGCGTTGCATCACCTCACCTTTTAATAACACTCTGTAAACGATGGGATAAAGTTGTTAAATAGTTTGGAGCCTAATTTATCATATTTTTGATTACATGACACATAAAATGCTCTCCGTAGTTGGCAGGTCTATAGCATAGTCGGGACAGTTTAGAAAGCGCGGTCTACTTCAGACTCATTCCTTTTTTTTATTTGTCAGTTATTTGCCTTTAGGTTGCCTTTCAAAAGTCCTCATCCTTCAGATAACATAATTAACCCTGTTTGACCTTTCCCTAATTTTAGAAAGATTAAATCAGATTATATCAATTTCCTGGAGAAAAAAAAAATTAATCAACTCAACTAATTAACACATTGAACAGACAACATCACAATTTAACAGACAATCTGTAATCTGTCATCTGTAAAATTACTGCATGTATTTGATACTGTGTATAACACTGCGGACACATAATGTGAAAATGGTCAATTGTGCTAATAAATACAACAATTCAGTTTTATTTATACAATGCCAGTTCATAAGGCCTGAAGCCCCTTTATATTACAAGGGAAAAACTATTTTAGAGCAAAACCATCAATTACCAACCACTAGGCAACAGTGGGAATCAAGAACTCCCTTTTAACAGGAAGTCTCCCCCTGGCAGAACCAGGTTAAGGGGCAGTCATTTGTCATGAGTGGTTCTGGGAGTGAGGTGAAAGAAGAGAGAAAAAGAGAACATTATTTTACAGACTAACATACTACAGAAATGTGCTGGTTCACGGGGTCACCTTGCAATGTCCAAGGTAATCATGTGTAATCATGTATATTCATAAAATAAAATAAAATATTTCAGTTTTCATGAAATATTTCATTTTTTAAATGTTCCATTAAACAAAGAGTTCAGGTTATTGCATTCTCTTTTTATTAACATTTTACACAATGTCTCAACTTATTTGGAAAGGAAATGGAATAAAATGTATTTAGTAAAATATCATGGTAAGAGGACAACAAACAACAGAAGAAACACTTCTGGTAACTCTACTACTTAGAGAATGGGACAGAATTAGTGAGTTTATGTGTTGTGTTTTAGAGAGCCATGTTGGGTCTGTTATAGTGGGACCAGTCCGCTATGTGGTTTCCACACGGACACTTCTATTCACACTGACACACGCACACACACACGAAGTCCTGTTATCACCTCGTAAAGCAACCCCTGGGGTCACACAACACAGTGTCCTGAAATGACACTAAGAGTGAAAAAACACAGGGCTATGACTCGTGGGACCTACACAAACGCTGCTATTACATGTTCAGTGTAATCACTGTATTTGTCTTCTTGCAAAGTTCCAGTGTAAGCTTACTTCAATAAATTCGTGAGACAGAGCTCACATCTACACCAGCAATGCATTCGCAGGGTGATAATTGAACCTTGGAACCTAAATGTGTGAAGAGCACCAGGTGTTAAAAAACTCGCAAGTAGAGTAAAACCTGAAATATACTCACGATAAAATGTTTAGTTTGGTTTTGCGTTTTGCTTTAAAAATTGTGCCAAGTATTTAATTCACTCTGATAGGCTGGAAACATGTCCAGGGTGTTTCCTGTCTCTCGTCCAGTTTCAGCTGTAACAGACTCCTGCACCCCGACGAGGCTGATTTGGATACGCAGTTAGGAAAATGGATGGATGGATTTTATTCAGAGAGACATTTTACATCTGAGAGCATTTTGTTTATTACAAAAAAAGAAAAAAAATCTGTTAATTGCTCAGCTGATTAACAGCAAATTGCCATTTTTTTTGCTTGTTTTTATTTTATTTTATTTTTTCCTTCTTTTTTTCCAGCAAGGCTAAAAACAAAACCTTTAATGGCATTTTTCTGGTGAACGGTCATTAGAAGGCCTTTAGCAAAAATGACAATCATTTGATGGTTCCAGCTTTGTTAAATCTTATTATCCAGTGAACAGCTGTAGATCAGTGTGAGAGAAATGAATTTGTCTTTTTTACTTGGCTGCTGAGTTCCTTTAAATGCATATTAAATTTCCCAAAATATAAAACTGGACTGTTTTGAGTTGCTTTAAACCTACAATTTATTTAACCATAATACAGGTTGCTTTAATAAAACATTAAAGGTGGGTTACAATAAAGCTGGCTGTGGTAAAGTAAACGCAGCTTACAGTAAGAAAACAAAAAACTGGGCTCTATTTCGTCTGCTGAAATGTTTGTAAGAAAGCAGTAAGATCATTTCAATATCAAAGGCACGCGTTCGCTTAATTTGCATTAAACAGGGGGAGGGTGGAAGTGGATTCGGAGCTAAGAGGAGGTCCTTATCCCAATCAATCAAGACATGTTAGTTGTGCAAAATCACATAATTAAAAAATGCACAAATATCACAACTTCTCAAAAATCTCCAATTATGATTTCTTTTTATCCCTGAGCACATGCCTCCCCTCTCTTCATTATGTTGTGACAGTAACGTGAAACATTATTTAATATTTAGTGATGAAACAGGCAAGAAACTCTCTGCTTTAACTTGTGCTACAGAAACAAAATTGAAGAGACAGAGAGACTCTGCCAGAAATATGCTGAAAGTGTCAATGCTGCTGCTTGAATATGGCAAAATTGCTTATTTTCAGATTCAGCCACATCAAGCAGTTTTTTCTCCTGGCTGTTTGTGGAGGAGCTTGCATATTCATGGCCCGCCTGTTTTGAGAACCTGTCACTGAGCCTGTTATATAGCTCTCCCTGCTTTTCTGCTCAGGATGGCTTCAGAAGCAAAAACATTTCATCAGACTTAACACTGGCCGGCTGACACAGTCAGGCAGTAAAACTGAGAGCCAATGAAGTCTGGGCGAGCAAATGAACCGGACATAATACAACACTGACTCAGGGGTCAACTTCTGCCGCTGCCTATATATCTGCACACTCATACACGTAGATAGAAAAGCACAATTGCACATCAGAACGAACCTCAGCCAATGCTATCAAATGCCCATACGCTCAAACAGACACGTACCATTACTTGCATCCTCCCACTACTCTCCTTTGGCTGGGTTAAATCCAGCAAAACCCCAGACTTGCAGTTGACCTGCCTCCCACCTCACGCTGCAGAAGAGCAAGCGCAGAAAAGAGGAGCTGGTAAGTGCCAGGATGCCCACTTCTCAGACAACAGCATCTATAGATTTATGACTTAAACTCGGCTAGTAATAAGGTCAATATGATATTGAAATGCATGGGAATAATTCCCTTTCTAGTTAGACAACTACCTTCATAAGTCTGAAGGATTAATAAAACAACCGAGCGAGTGTTTTGGCTGCTATGAAAGTATTCATTGACAGCATATCCCCCTGTGGCTCCGTGAAGCAGAATAGGTGTTCGATGGGAGATTAATCAGCTTGGCTAACTCTCAGGTCGGGAGCCCTTCATGCTGAAGCCGGCTACCGACAACCTTGTGTGCGAATATGTGTTTGCATTTCCGTGCACGCTGGTATATATATTTGCTTCCCACTTGAAAAACAGTATTGTGTAAGTAGTATGTGTTATCAATCCAGCTTCCTCCTCCCACACTATATGACTGCTGTGTTCCCCTCCTTCCAACCCTTCCCTCTGCTGCACAGCCTCTGTACATAGAGAGCTCGGCACAGTCCCCGTGGAATCTCCTGTGTCAGTACATTACCTTATAAGTGGAGCTATTGACTGTGGGGACTCTTTGATACACATTCACATACAGTACAAACACAATTGATCTTCAACGTAGGATTGGAGGGGGGTCGGGCTGGGAAGTGAGGGTGCCGAAGAAAGATCTGCACACATATAACAGATCACACAGGCCTTCTTGTGGAATAAGAAGGCCTGTGTGTGTGTGTGTGTGTGTATGTGTGTGTGTGTGTGTGTGTGTGTGTGTGTGTGTGTGTGTGTGTGTGTGTGTGTGCAGGAAGGAACAAAACGCTCTTTTGATAAGGATGTGACATGGAGCAATCTTTCCCTAGAGCCAGCCGCCGAGCACTGAATACTATCAGCGATCTTGGAGCAGGCTCAGCGCGCCACTGTAAAAGTGTAATATTATCCTATCTGTGCAGCCTCACATTGGGCATAATGTGACTGCCTGTATTAATTATACATTTCTTTTTGTTTTTGCATGCGGAGGATTTCCCCTTAGGGATGCTAAAATAATGACTCCATCTCATGACAACATTTGCAGCTCAATTAAAAAGTGTTTATGTCAATCTCCTCCTGTGTGGGCGCTGCCGGGTTCACAGTGTGCACGGCAGTAGGAGGCGGTTGTCATCCACTAGCCGCGGAGCGCCGGAGACTTGAGGTTGTCAAGACAATACACAAGGGTCAAACTTCAGCGAAGACTTTCTTCAAGGCAAAATAAATATTCCATCCAATCTCCTCACTTATTGGCAAAAAGGAATTATTTACTCGTTTCATGTTTTTTCACAGATAGGGGGGAAAACATACAAAAATCAGCGAGTGACTAATCGATCCCTGCTCCATTTATATTTAAAAATGGTTGAAGAAAGGAGCATTAGGTTCAAATAAATACTTTCTCTTAGATGTGGATGTGAGCACAAACAGCAGTCAATGATATGTTTGAAATAAAAATAAATGAATTGGAGTGTTTTCTCTCTCAGCGAGAGAAGAACTCTAATGAGAGTGATCGTAGATGCCAAGACCAAATACTTCAAACAAAGGCAGCTTGTTCTTTCATACAACAAGGAAAAAAACACTTTAAAGATATTCTCTTTAAAGAAAAACAAAACAAAGAGTGCGACAGAAAGAAAGATAGAATTATATTGTGTGGTTAAAAAAAAGAAAAAACAAGGAGAAACGCAGAACCCTATTTGCTGTCTCTCCGGGAAACAGTCATAATTGCATTATTTGTAAGAGTAAAAGCAAAGGAATTTAGAAAATTACCAACAATAATTCCCAGTAATTATGGCTCCCCCCTTAGCACTGCTAACTTTGCAGCCTCGCACTGCTGCACGAAATGTGAGCTATATTCTAAATGCTTTAACTGTCCATATTCAGATGAGTTGTGAATATAAACAAGTGAGAGTGAAAAGTCCTTCTTGGTCTATTTAAACCCTCCCCCGCAGGCAACAGTATTTACAAGGAAACGGTTATCATTTAGTCTCTGTTGCGGATCAAAATGTCAAGCTCCACAGAGAATCTGAGCAGTGCTGTTAGGGCCAAAAGTGCAGTTTTAGAGCCCCAGGATCTGAGAGAAAAAATGATTTGCAAATGCCCAAATATGTCTAATTGACCTGAAATATAGCCTGTGTGCAGGAACTGTTTGAAATCAATACGATGAGCGAAAAGAATATCCTTGAAGGAACATTTGAGAGGATCGTACCGCATGTCTTTCGGAGCAGCGGTGTGAAGTATGCAAGAATTATGAAAACAATCAAAAAGTCATGAAAGGTCATGTGAATTAAAATCACAGTGGTTCCAGCCAATTAAGAGAGTGTGAGGACCAGCTGTTTTTCACCTACCACGCCAGCATAATGGCAGGAGCTACTGTAGTTTATATGAATATTCTGTGGACGTGAAAACCATTTGTGAGTGAATTTACATGTAATGTATTCCCAGTGTATTTGTTTATTGTGTGTATTTAGTGGGGTAAATCAATAGGCAGTATTCCCAGCCTTGATTGGATTCACAATTAGCTCAAGTGAGAGATTCCCTAAAGGTGGGCATATTAGATTCAGCACAGCCAACCAACCTGATTGTCTTTGCCTCACGTCAGCTGCTGCCCCACCACAACATGCTTTCTGCTGTCCAGGTGCCTTGTGGGTAACAGCGAGTGCACGGAGGAACTTTCCTCCTGTGTGGCGGGCAGGCAGTGACAGCTCCGAGATGCTCTTTGACCTGAGAGGAAGGGAAAACAACATCAATGGTAATTCCCCTTCAAACACATTAACTGGGATGAACTGGGTCCCACTGAGCCTCTCTGAGTGGACTCGCATTGATCGCAGAAATCCATGAATAAATTTAGCACTAATTGATTTTTTTTTCTCCTCCTCAGAAAATAAATATCTAATTCTAATGTAGGGGTAGTGAATGAAGAAGACTGTGCAACAACCCTACATTTCAAAAACAAAACAAAAACTGAACAAAATTAATTTTGAGAACTCACTTAATAAGCCACAAAAATATTCAGAGCCATCGCATCCCGTCTGAGCCGGGAATCCTGTGGTTTCCAGTCCAGTCACAAAGTTGATGCATTTTGCGAATTGCTAAAAGTCAATACAATTTAAAAAAAATAAATAAATAAAAATACACCTTGAGGTCAGTTAATAGACAAACAAAAATATTTCATTGTTTTAGGAGTGCCAAAGCAACAAGCCCAGAAATTAAGCCATTAGGTCCTGTGGATTTCAGCTACCTTTTAATTGCTTTCAGTGGGGATTGGAGATGTACTTGGATGGGAAACGGTGTCACAAACACATTTACAAAAGCTGAATTTTATCACCCTGCCAATTGGAAGAGTGATACCGTCAAATATCAGAAAGAAAAATGAACAAAATAAGGGTCCGAGCAATAAGTGTAAATGCGACTGAGCCAAAAACGAAAACAATGTGTGAAGATTTCCTCCTTTACAATGGAAACACATCGGAGCACATGGTATGCCGTGGATCCTAAACTTCAGGCTCTTTTTTTTAAGACCACTGTACTTTATTGAATACGCTTTTCTCTTTCATTTTCATATTTATGACTACATCTGAAAGCACTGGTCAGTGAAATATAATAACATTGTGGATAAAACTAGAAGCATGTGCTTTTATTCTATGCCGTGATTACATTTTCAAATCCGACTTTGCGCAACACTGTTTGGACGGCAACAGTATATAATAATAATAATTAAATACATCACTTTGTGTATAATATCTGTAGCAGATATCATTGTATATTTCAAGCTGTCAACTGATATAGTCCTGGTGCTTAGTCTTGAGAGATGTTGGAGGAGATCTTGAGTTGCAAAGTTGTAGATTCAGGTATCATACTGCCACCTACTGGTTACTACTTTTCCAAGACGTTCAGTCAGTATGACTGCACTCAAATGAGCTACAACATGACTGAAATTATTCCATCGTTACAGGAAGTACAACTTCCACTTCAACGATACCTCTGATAATAAACGTTCATTTTCACTTTATTTCCAAATGTTGATAATATCAGATATGTGAATTAACTAAGTTATGAAACATCTAATAGGTGTTCCGACTAAACATTGTGTCGTGAGCATGTGAGATGTGATTAGGGTAGCCTTAAGACTCTCTTTACTAACAAATAATTGCTCAGTTGTGCAAAGAAAAGCAGTGAGGACAGAGTGGGAAAAAAAAAGAGTTTCTGAAATGTTCTTCTTTGTTTGATGGATGAGTTGCTCACATAAAGGCTGGGCATTACCTCTGCAAATAAACCAGACTTGACATTGCCCTGTGCTGGAACATCTGGGACGCCCCAGAGACAGGATCAAAGGCCTTGTGAGTCCTTGGACTCTATCTGTGCCAAACATGCACAGCGAGCTCATGAACAGCTATCCAGTGCATTTCAGTCATCATCATCTGCACTGGCTGTTTGTTAGTCATCAGCGATTTCTGTCCAGTATTTTAGATCATATTCCTCGGGGTTTTTTTCTTCTTCTTTTTTTCATCATGGTAACAGTGACGGGGCTGGGGGGGGGTGGACAGCTGGGAGTGGAGCAGCTGGACAGCATGGTAAATCAATTCATGAGCTTATTAACCTACACTAAAATTATATACTAGGCTAACTGGAAACATGAATGTTGATGTTGACAATTAAGTGCTAGACTGATTGATCTCTCTAGCACTTTTCCAACTGACAAGTTACTCTGAACCCAGCTCTCATCTGCACAATACTATGGGAGCTGTTCTACAAGACAATCTACATTACTTTGTCTTTGTTTGGAGAGAGCCAGCCAACTGCATAACCTTAATTAGTCAAGCTGTATTCATTCAAGTGATTACAACGCCCCGCACTGCAGTGAAGAGAAGCATCTGTCACTTAGACTCAAATGATTTCTCAATCTTTCCATTCAGTGGAATAAATTTAACGCGGGCCCAGAGTCTAACGTGGCTTTTCTTTAAGCAGACTAAGAATGAATACTGAATACATCCCTGAATACTGAATATAGATTTTTATGCCAGTCCAGTGTAGGGGTGCAACTAAACAAAATGTTTGCAAAATAGTGAAAAGCATCTGTAACAAGTGCAGGTGGAAAAAGAGAAAACAACCAACGAAAAAAAACCAAACAACAGTTTAAGGAAGCTTGAACATTTAGTTTTTTGTTTGTTTGCTGAATTATTTTCTGCTGGCAGGCCTGTCAGTTAATCATGAACCAAACCTGTTCACTCTATTCTGATTTATTCAGAATGCAAAAATGAAACATTTACCGCGATGTGTGCTTTAAAACGTGCATTCGTCACATCCATCACAGTTTTAGAGTGGTCTTCCTATTATCGCACAGTCTTTACCCTGCAATATAAAGCGCCTTAATGTGACTGTTGCTGTATACTGGTTCTATATCAATAGAGTCGTATTGAATACAACTAAGTGTTAGTTCTGCTTTGCTAAAAAGGACAAAATTATGGGGTTTTTTGGTTTTTTTTTTATCTGGGATGGCTTTTTTCCCAGATTCTTGAGTTTCATTGTGTTTGCCATTTCTTAATCTCCTCAAGGCTACGCATCTGCTGCACTTCGGCATGCACAACTGGGCAGAGAAGCAGGATGTCACTTTTGTGAACTAACTGCTTGGAGAGGAGGGAAAAATGACGCAAACACCAGAAAAGCGATTTGGGCAGTGAAGCCGGGGCCTAAACGAGGGGTAGGTTGCGGGGATCGCCCACACCTCGGCAGATGTGCCTCGGTGTCACTCCACATCCGCGGCCAAATGAATCACCCGACAGATGTTTAACGTCAAGGCCAGGCTGCCACGCCAGCCAAACACACACGTGAGCACACACACAAAGACATGCAAACAAACACAATTTATTACAAGGAGGAGCAGCTCCACAAGGGGTCAGACTCACTAAGGCATAGATGTTTCACCTTCATGCGACTTTGAGTGAATTTTATTTCTATTCAAACGACAGATATTTTTGAGAAAAAAAAACCCACTGTGCACTAAGTATACACAACACACTGACTGAAATGTAGCTGCTGCTCAAACTTGCTGAGTCTCTTGAAATGTTTCTCTGGCATAATGTATTTTCAGACACTCTTTTTGATCTCTGGCTTGTACCATCTGAAAGCAACCCGTCAATATTGAAGGATAGAGTGTTTTAGATAACTCCGATCCAGCAACCTCCCTGATTCTCTCGCTCGCTCTCTTTTTTTTTTTTTTTTTCTTCCAGCAGCGGGGAGGGCAGAATCCATGGCAGCGTGAAGATATTTTGTCAAAATCCATTTCCAGTCAAAGCAAATCAGCCTTCTTAACACATGCATTTTTATCACCTCTTTGTTTTAGGAGTTGATTTGAAGCGGGGATGACGAGACGCAACACCGCTCCAATAAAGTGCCAGCGCTATAAAACAGATGCTCCCAACCTTTGCCACGTTGCCATTGCTGCGTAACAGATTTCCACATGTTAGATTCTGTTTAAAAAAAAAAAAAAAAAAGGAGAGAGAGAGAGAGAGAGAAGACTTACGGTTAAGAAAAACTTTTAAATTCACCTAACTGAATTTTAGTTGCAATCTCTGAAACGGAGCCCGTTATTTAAGGTGAATCACCGCTCGTACCAATCACCTTGTGTGCCATTTAGATGTTCTTTTTTTGTGTGTGTCTTTTAAAGTGTGCCGTGGTACTAAGGACACGAACGCGTTAAAAAAGAGCAGCTAAAGGTAAGGAGCTTTTAAGAAAGAGCTGCTGGATCTTTGAGAACATTCTTGAGGCCCTTTTCCCTCTTTTGGAGAAACCCAGGCAGATAAAAGGAAACACTCGGGTGGATTAAAGTGTTCAGAATGTATCAGCATCAAACCACTAGAGTTTTTGCCCTCTACATTTTTCAAACACAGTCAATAGATCTAAATATTTTACTGTGCCCCGGCCGATTTATTGTTTGATGTTTAAAAACTTGTGTGGAATGAAAGAAAAATTCATTAAAGAAGGCCCCAGAACGAGGCCCTACGATCAGCTTTGAAAGTTGAGTTTAACTGGGATATTGATCATTCTCTTTCTTCTGTGACAAAGGCCACCAGGGACGCTGGAGGTGTCGGTGGATGAAGGCTCACTGCCAATAACGCCAGACGTGTCTGTGTACACTGTAGGTGAGGCTGGGAATAACACCACTGACACTGAAGAATTCAATAACTCAAAAATGACCAAACAAACACCACAGTCTTGATTTCTCGCCGGCCAAAAAGATTCAGTGTGTACTCTGGTTGCGATGCACCAATGTTTACTTCTTGGGTTTTTGAAACGCATGTGTGAATTTAATTACGTGGCCCTGTGGGGCTGACAGCAGAAGAAATTTAGTGCTTCTCTGTTTATTTATATAAAAATTATGTAGGTGTAGGTGATTGCAGTGCTTAATTAAAAAGTGTCCTGTCGTGGAATAAAAGGAAATTTCCCTTTAATGGCTAAAAATGTTCAGCTTAAAGTGAAACTGATTCGACAGTCGATTTCCCTCATTAGTCTCACAGTCGTTGTAAGTCTGGGTGTAAACTTTAAAACATTCAAGCCAGCTACACTGCAGGGCACTCAATGGGACTTAAAAATGCTCTGTATATCTGGCGGGGCTGTCACACATTGGGGCAACAAGAAAAAAGAAAAAAAAACTAAATTACAGAGGTTTCTTTTTTCTTCTTAATTTGGAGATATTCAGCACAACAAAAGTAAAACTCAATCAACCTCTGTTACTTAAGATTAGCCACAAAGAAACACCTAAACTTCTGGCAACTTCCTTGACTAACAGCAGCAAAATTAATGAAATCTTTGGGATATACAAAGCAGTTTTTTCCTTGAGTTACAAAACATCAGACAAGCAGGACTTGACAACTGCCAGTGCTAGTTGTCAAGTCCTGACAACCTAATGAAAATGATCTTGATTATGAAATATAATTTTAAAAATCCCTCAAGGGAAATTCACCATCGTCAAGATTTTAAACAAAATTGCGACTAATTACCGCTAAAATATAAAGTTAAAAAACAAAACAAAAAAAGCTTTATATGTAAGTGAAAAACAAAGTCAACAGTTACAATCAAATAATATTCAAAAGTGGCTTTTAGGAAGAATATGTATTCTGAATTCTTGACATTATGGGACAGCAATCTAAATAACTTCAAATGCTTTGGGGCATATTTGTTTAGTTTGATAAGGACACGATAAAGGACCAGTAAAATGTATCAAGTAATCTCACGTGTGTCTCAAAGATCAGGCAAATGGCAGCATATTGTACATAAGATTTGCGCGCATAATGCCAACACAAAATTAATGGTCAAACAGTTGTGATAAAGTGTTGTAACTGCATTTGTGTTTCTTTAATATATTGGTCTTCAGCCACCAAACAAACATGCTTTTATTTATCGTATTTATTGCTGGTTTATTGGTACTTCTGTTACACAGGGCTTTGCATAAAAAAAACCCTCTCCTTCTTTTGCATGGAACTGATTCTTTGGTAAAACAAACAAAAAAACAAAAAACACAAACGACTAAATCATCTCTTCTCCTTCCAAGAATACTTTCCCAATTCTTCTCTTATTTTCTGCTCTAACCAGAAAGATCTTCTGGTCCTTTTTTTGCTGACGATCAGCACTTGGAGTCTCTGCTCTCTTTTACTCCAGCTGATTTTCAAGAAACCAGCTGGACTAAATAAATACACAGGCAAGAGGTAAAAATAGATATCTATGTTCAAAATAAAGGCAGGAGGGCTGGTCAGCAGAGCAGCTCAGTCATCAGCAGATTTAAACTGTTCACAGGATGCTCGTTTCTCCCATGAAATTTGAGACATATCGGTGTGTGTAACATGTTCGTCCCCCCAAAAATCAGGTATACAATAAGTGTTTACCTACAGGGAGCTAGAATGTAATAATCTTTTCTACCACACCGCAGATGTTGTGCATGCAACACTGGCAACTTTTGGGGTGATCGTGGCTCAAGAGTTGGCAGTTCGTCTCGTAATCGGAAGGTTGCCGGTTCGACAGTCCTGGTCGTTGTGTCCTTGGGCAAGACACTTCACCTACCGCCTACTGGTGATGGCCAGAGGGGCCGATGGCGCGATAATGCAGCCTCGCTTCTGTCAGTCTGCTCCAGGGCAGCTGTGGCTACAACTGTAGCTGCCTCCACCAGTGTGTGAATGTGAGAGTGAATGAATAGTGGAATTGTAAAGCGCTTTGAGGGTCTTGAAAAGTGCTATATAAATGCAATCCATTATTATTATTAACTTTCGCCTTTGAGAAAAACATTTGCAGCAGAGCTGCAGTTTACGAACCACTCAACACTGATTTTTGGGTAACAAACAGATTTTCAGTTTGTCTTTTTTTCTGCTGAGGAGACGACGCTGCCTGCACTGTTGCTTGACTGAAATCTGTCAAGAAGCCTTGGTTTGTAAAATTAGGGGCTTGCTTCCATGGCTACAAGTCCTCATCGTTGTTTAAGTTAATCTTAAGAAGCAGTGCATTTGTCACTTTATTGCCATGTTGGCCAAACTTTCTAGATACTCTGCAACATTTTTAACCTATAAACCAGATATTCAATGCACGCAGTCCTATATTTGACTTTTATCAGAGGCAAACACCACAAGCTGGCATTCACTTTGAAGCCAGTGATAATCAGGAGGGACAGGAGTGACCCTCGTTTGAAAAGGCACACAGGACACAGCAGGAGGGAAGGTGTGATGTTCTCTCTTTTTATTGACTGACGCAGTTGATGAGGGCCCATCATGCACTTTGGCAGGAGGGCAGGCAAGTGTGCGGAGGTGGCGCCCACCAGGGTGCGTGGAGGGGACGACGTGGCCGCCCTTCATAGATATTCCATGCGTGGCTTTACCCTCAACTGCACTGTCAAGGTCTGTGTGCCCCTCTGAGGGGGCAGAGACAGGGTCATGGATGACACCCGCCTCTATGCCAGACGTGACAGCACAGCTGGGCCGCTTAATGACAGAGGCGCCTGGCCCAGCACACACCTGCCCATCCTAGGCAGGGCAGGCGACCTCATGGGGAGAAAAAAGAGCCGCTGCCACGTTCAATGGACAGATGTTCTGGAGAGAAGACAGCAGAGACAGCGGTACTACAGGGACCTCTCTGTTTCTCTCCCCTCACCAGTAATTGAAAATCATGTAAAAGGTCAATTCTGTGATACTGCCTGTCCCTCTCTGCAAGTCATTCCTTTAAGCCAGAACATGACAAAAACAACACTGACTAGATGACAGTTTTCGCCTCAATTACCGCCTATGTTAGCCACGTCCATGTAATGACAATAACTGTAAACACTCGCGCCGAAAAAATCTGCATGCAAAAAGAGGTACCGGCCATCTGTTAGAGGCCATGGACTGGGGTCCCTGAGAGGAACCTAATGATTGGGTACACAACACAGACACTGTTATGACATGTGGACTTCAAACGAATGGGGTATGTAAAGGGGGAGGAGGGAAGAAAAGACACCATTTCCAAACTATCAACTTTACTAACGAAGTCCACTGTGGCACAAGAGGTCAGTTCCTCTACTGAATACTGACAGAGTGACCCACTCTGTGAGTTTCAGGCTGATGAGAAGAGGCAAGGTTCTAACCTCCACAGAATTGCTCTGTGTTTGTGGTTGCCTTAAACAGAACCAGCTACAGAACTGTCACACACCATCAGCCTCGCTGGAATCCAGTAGAGACTTGCAGACCTTCATGGACAGAGAAGCAATCAAAATAGACAACAAGGATTCATCAAGTAACATTAAACAGGAAAGTGGAATAACACTGGCCACTTTTGCATTACATTCGGTTGTTGACTTTAAGGCACCAGAATCTTGGCAACGTGTTCAAGTTTGGTTGTTTATTTGTTTTGTTTTGTTTTTTGACCCAGATTAATGTGAGTTTTATGGGAGCTGGAAGGTGTGAAAATAGAGTTTGGATGCTCAGAGTGTGAAATACAATATTTAAAGACGAGGAATCTGGCAGTTCATCTCACTGCATATTTATTTCATTGAGCTAAAAGCCTTGAAAAAAAAGTTGTTCGTTGTAATGAAGAACACATTAGGGCTCACACACAAACATGTGGTTTTCAGGGGGAGAACGCTTTACAATTTTAACAAAAACAAGTGCTGCAACTTGAGCACCAGTGCAAACAGGAAGGAAACAATATATTCCATAAACTCACCCAAATGAGAATGTTATCAATAACACTTGTGTCTGCAGGAAAAAACAAAACGAAGCTCTTCAACAAGGATGTTTCTGTTTGGCTGACCGTAGCCCTTTGCCAATAACAATGTTATCCGCAATCACGATCCAAACCACACAGCCTTGGCACGGCTCAATGTCACAAATTATGTTTTGATTCTGACCAAATGCAACAGCTTCCTGTCTGGTGCTGTTTTCTCTTACTGTCTGTTTTATTATCTTGAACCAGCTGCAAACCGAAGGACATTTAGTAACCACCGCGCTGCCAAAAAAATTGGCGATACACATATCTGCATCAAGGGAACAATGACTGCAATGCGAGAGCTTCAAAGAAACCAACACCAGCCGCGTTCATTAAACCTAATAAAAATCCATCAGACTTTTCCAAATTGCCTCTCATATCTAAAAAAAACAACAACAAAAAAATCCCAAAAATTTGAATTAAGAGTGAGATTGTTTGTGTGTCTGTGCCACTTGTATGAGAGTGTTACTTTGCAGCTGCACGCGTGCAGCACACCAGAATGCACATTTCAAAGGCAAGACAGCTCCTGGGCTTGCTGAACTTTTGCTTGTTATCAGGAGCTGAGAGTGAAAAGGAGAGAATTGATCTTTTGTCTACTGGAGGTGCACTCCCTTGGGCTGGGCCGCTCGCTTGCTCACTCGCTTGGCTGCCATGCAGTGGGCTCTCTTCCTCACCCCCACCCCACCCCTCTCCAACCACCGCCACGCTGCATATCCCCCCCCGAACCACCACCACCACAACCACCCCTCGTTCACTCACTCTCTCTCTTTCTCTGTCTCTGCGTGGCGGCTGCCTCTGCTCCAGCTGACACTTGTCCTGCCATTACTGGGAGAGATGTGTGCTGAGCTGCTGACACCAGGATTGATCTTCCTCCTTTTCCCCATAAGCTCCATATCAAGCTCCTGGAGACTCTGGAGGAGACAAAGAATGGGCGGGAGGGTAGGGATAAGGGGTTAGGGAGGCAGCCAGAGTGAAATGAAGAGAAGGGAGAAAATTCTCCAACTCAAAACAGTCCTTCAAACTAACAATGTTTGGTTCAGCAAAGGAATAGAGAACACAAAGTTGACAGTTTTATTGGCGGCTGAAGAGAGAAGTTCACTCGTTTTGCTAAATTGTTGCCCAGCACAACAGCCGCAGTAAAACAACTGGATTTTCTAACACTACAAACACACCGGCTATTCTTCATGAACAAGTCTCAAATGGATTGCTCGAGTAAAACAGATGCAGTATTTAAAAATAAATGAGTTAGATAATTTAAACAACAGACCGTAAAAGTTACTTGATTAGAATAACTGTAAGAGAAGAGCTCAGCGGTGTGTGAAGGGCAAATGTCTGTCTGGGTCAAACCAGGCGCTTACTGTACCCACAAGATGATTTTAGGGTCACACCAACACAAATAAAGGGCTGTGCAAGTTTAACCCAATAGCGAAAGTGTGACGAGAGCCTGCCTACTTTATAACTTTATAACAACTGCACTGTGTTAAATCCGCTTCAGGCAGATTATTTTTATTATTGTAATGAACAAGTATTTTTAAGTCGTGGATTTAGATTGTTTACTCTCTTTTGCAATGAGAGCGGTTGGAGCGAGGCTCGGCAGGAGTGGTGGCAGAAAAAAAAAGTCCTGAAGTGTTTAACTCAAATTTAAATTGTTTAGTCTTCAGTGAAGCATGATTCATAATCATATTATGGCAATAACAGCATTAAACAGCATTAGTCACAGTCAGGTCAACAGGCAACAGTGGAAGAACACAGGAAAATGAAATGCAGAACAAATGTTTATATTTTGCTGCTGTTCCGCAGAGGTTACGGCAATGCTAGTTTCTGGCCATGTCAACAAAATGTTAGGGTCTCAGCATCGTGGCATTTACTAGACCATGACACAATGTGGAGGCCATGTTGTTAACATATAGCGGTTGATAGTATAAGAAATGTTAAAAACAAAGTAAAAAACAAAGAAGTCGCAAATTTTGTAATAAACTTTCTGTATTTCTATAGTTTATAGAAATTCTCCAGAGGAAACATTTTACAATACAATCCTCATCAAGTCCAGCACGTTGCTAAGTAACCACAGATTTAAACACAGTTTTAGTAATTAATGCTGTTGACAGTGACTATATTTCATATAAAATGCCTAGATGAATATAGTGTTACACATCAATCTGCTTGGTTATGGTTTTTATATATACAACAAATTTAATCCTATATATATCATATACACATTAGGTCACCCTCAGCAACAACACTGAGGTAGGTTGGGGCATTTAAATGATGCTCAGTTTGTACTAAGTGTGTCTATAAAATACACCATTACACCAATAGCACCCTGAACCACCAATAAATGCCAGAACGGATCCATGCTCATGTTGTTTATGCCAAATTAACAGTCCAATTTTCGTGAGAACAAAAGTTTTTTTAGTGGCACTCAGTGGGGTCTTCTGCTGTTATAGGCGTCTGCTTAGAGGTTTGACATGTTTTGCATTGAGACACCTCGTTACCTTGTTTGTAACGAGACGTTATTAGAGTTACTGTTGTCTTCCTGTCAACTTGCTTTAAGCAGTTTGCCCATTGTCCTCAGACCTCTGACATCAAAAAGACATTTTCACCCAGGGAATTGCCACTCACTGGATATTTTCTCTTTTTCTGACTCTTATCTGTAAACCCTAGAGATTATGTAGGAAAATCCCAGTGGAACAGTAGTTTCTGAAATACTCAGACCAGGCCGTCTGGCAACAGCAACCACCCCACGTTTAAAGTCACTTAAATCACCTTTCTTCCTTAATCTGTTGCTTGGTTTGAACAGGTTGTGTTATCATGGCTACATGCCTAAATGCACCGAGTTACTGCCATGTGAGTGTCTGGTTAAATATTTGTGCCAACAACCAACAGGTCTAACTTAATGCAGTGGCTGGTGAGTGTATATAATATTTAAAGGGTAAATTAAGTTTTATATGTGCATTAGAGGTCATAGGTACCTGTATATCAACCAACTGCTATTTTTCCTTTTCACAAAAAGTGCTGAAATTCGTTTATTTTAGATGTGTCAACCCCATCAGCTACATCTAAGCTGGATCTACTGGCCAGATCCTACACTCACAATAGGCTACACACAAATGCAATCATTTTATTGTCATTCAATTTAAGATTTCACTGGTTCTGCCTCTTTTGTCTAATAAATAATCATATAAATGTGGGTATTATAAAGCATGCCATTCTTCACAGTGAAATTAATTGATAAAAGTATTGACCCCATTTTAAGTGGAATTTTTAAACACACCAGCTGCTTCTAAAACGCACTCAGATGTGGAGTTTTCCTTCAATTACAGCTAAACGTAACCTAAATTACCTGCTTATTTTGTACTAACAGCCCACAGATACTTTGATTTTCACATGCAGATAATGTTAACTTCGAACAAAAGTATGTTAAACTTTAGAGGAAAACGTTTTGGATAAAAATACACAGTTTTTGAAAAACTAAAGCACTTTTGCTAGCTAGTAACAACATTTACCTGCAGACATTTCACTTTCACTTGTTCTCACAGCAGAGGAACCCTGCATAAACTGGTTTGCTTTCTGTTCATCGCTAATTAGAGAGAAAATCAAGGTCTCTCAAACTTCATCAAATTTACGTCATTGCCAAAAAGGTGAGAAGGTTACTTTGTCTAGCTGCACCTCTCCAGACCTACATATTGAGGCTCCACCCCATAAAACGTCATCTATGATACAGGTGACGTTTGTATCATAGAACTAGCAACCTAGCGCTGATGCAAGCCATGGTAATCTAACCTAATGGCTGATAAACCAGTTTGATGTGCAAAGGTAACATGGTAACATATGGTTTGCAACTGAAACTTTAGATCGTGGCATAGCTAATGTCACTTTTCTTTAATAGTGTTCATGATACCAGTGGCATGTTCGTGTTTGTTTCTGAGAAAAAAACAACAAAGGCGATAGGAAGTCACACGACATCAACAAAATCTTCCTGAGAAAGAAGTTGATGAAAAGCTTAAAGAAGACTTAACTTTAATCCTTCATGGAAACTGAATCAAAGAGGAAACAATAATTTTATATTCTGTTGCCATTACCTATAATTATAATTATGATTAGATATATAATTACATTATTATTATTATTAGTAGTAGTAGTTGTTGTATTATCCCTTCCATATGGTTACACATTAGCCGAAACTACATGTGGTACCCAAGTAGATTAAACTGAAAGCATGAAGGAAACAAATACCAATATTAGTTCAGCTCAGTTGTTACCTTAAAGACAAAAAAATATATGCTATAACAAGAATACAAGTTGCACTTAGTTTCCGAAATTTTGATTTATCAATTATTAATAATTCATAAATAAAAGTTATAGTTTCTGTGTATATGCTCCAGAAACAATTCCACTACCTTATATTACCAAAAGAAGAGCTACAGATGTTTCATGATACAAGAGGAGAGCCTCCTACAAACAGCTGGAAGCAGCAAACAGCATTAGGACACCAAACTGCTTGTCATGCAATATCAGTGTGAGCAACAATTTTAGTAAAACAATTAAACTTCTGTAGACCACGAACAGTAAACAATTTCTTCAAATAATAATTACACTAATTCCTGTCAGACATCATCAATAATTCATTAAAATTAGGTCTGTTTGTGCACCTTAGACATGAGGTACAGTCTTAATAGGTCCCTGACCTTTCTATCTCAACACACCTGTCTCGGAAGTTTGATGGCAGATTTAAAGTAGGTGCTGCTGTGTGCTGTAAGAGACCTCTACAAAAGCTGAGCTCCTGTGTATTTCACACCATGGATTCTGGGAGATTCTGGTCTGTTTGACTGCTCGCTCGCTCGCTCTCTCTCTCTCTCTCTTTTGCCTATTATAAAACATGTAACTAATAAATTGAGGGAATTAATTTATATTCTGTGTGCACAAAATGATGATTTGTCTCCTCAAAGGAATAAACATGGCCTCAAAACTAGGGATGTATGTCTGAACACTGCAGCCTTCACTAATCAGCACCAGAAATTCATATTCTATTAATCTACAACACCAGTTGACTTTTGTTTGTGAAATGTTACAACCCCACCGCCTCAGTGACCTCAGTGGCTTCCCTCTTTGTAAACAAGCAGAAAGGAAGACAGCAGTGGAAACCAGATCTGCAGCACGGAGTGAATTCATGTAGACTATTACCATTCAACAACATGTAAGCACATTCATCGACCACCGCGCTGCTGCTAGTACTGCTAACATTAGCTGCACTTGGCAAGCCAGTCATGTGACATTGTGTGCGTGCAGTGTTGTGCAGTGTTCAGCAACATTTGAAATACATGATTAGTGAAGGAGGCGATTAACTGTTTGCCCTGAACAATCAAAAACATTTAGAATCACCTGCTAGATTGAGCTCTCTTTGAAATGTGGGTCTCATTTTCTCCCATTTCAATTAGCTGCCAGGACCATCCCTACTCCAAATATCTCTCCTCTATGCCTGCCGACAAACTCCTTAAATTGTTCGCAGCTTGACCTTCCTCCAAATTTCTCTGATATCCGTTGAGAGACAAACAAAGCAACCAAGCTACCAAACACAACACCCTTGGCAGGAGTAACATTTGCAATATCTACAAATGAAAGGTCTGAAAAATGAATTTGGACTCATTGTTAGAGTGAAATTAAAATCTGTACAGTCTTAAATAATGTTATCAAACATAAAAGACTTTAATCAAATGCAGCGTGCAGTCATACAGTTAAAAGATGTATTCTCAGTTGCTCTTGAAGTCCAGTGTTGTGATTTTGAGTCCAGGCATTTGACTGGGGATTTGACTGGGGATTTTTACAGTTATTACTGCGTGTTATTGGCATCATGAGGAGAGGAGACCTGGGAGTTAGGGTTCGGTGGGGTGGGTGGTTGCTGGCTGGGGTGGGGGTGGATGGGGTCGGTCTAGCAGCAAACATGATAATTTGCAGGTTAGCCAATTTCAAGAGGGTGGATGGCCGATACCCTTGGTAAGCATCTGAGAGCAGCGGAGACCGGAGCAGAGCAGGGCAGAGCCGTGCCGAAGGAAGATGAATCAAGTTTAATAACAAAAGGTTCTAATTGCCACCCCACAACCTCACACCCCCACCTAGGAGCTGAACTCTAATTACGGTGAGAACACAATGCACTGTCACCTAATATTAAGTTGTTGAAGGGAGGGCCGAGTTAATCGATAAACACTTTAGCTGTGGAAGGCGGGGAACAGAGAGAAAAGAGAATGAAAAAAGTAGGATGCCCCTTCCGTTCAGTGGGAACCAGCAGCACCCAAAGCCCTGCTAGGCTCATGAGAACGCCGTAGGGATGGTCCAAGAATGATTGCAGAGCAATAATCCTGAGCGCACCTCCCCACCATCCCCATACAAACACACACACATACACGCACACACATTTATGTGAGCATACAGCACAATGCAGAGCCCCTCTGTCCCCTTGGGCTGCCTGAGCACCCGTGCATCTGAGAGGAAAGGTGAACACGGTCACCCTAATTACAGGGGCCCCAGCTCTCTCACACACACTCACCAGGCATAACTAAAGACAGGCCAATTAGGGCGAGAGGGAGATAAGGGAAGTTTTATTTGTATACTAATTAAGCCCCTGATGAAATTCAAAAGGGAGGTGGTGAAGGGAAATGGGGGGAGGGAGCGCACGGGTAATTGTGTGTTCACGAAAAGGTTGCTTTAGGTGCGGTTATCTGAGAAGCACAGCCTTGAGATAGTTGCCCCCTAATCCCACGCTGAGCCCCAGCACTGCACTGCAAGGTCTCTCATAATTTGCTCTGTTACATATGAAATGGCAGGGTCTGACAGCAAGATCATCAGCAGCATTTATTGTCTATTTGCTCCTTGTTTCCACTAAACATAAAAGAAGTTGTCACGCAAACGAGACAGCTCACCTCCACCACCCCCGTCTTAATGTCTCTCAATAGTCTGAAGACAGTGTGGATCGGCTTTTTCCCCCCTTTTTTGTAAACAAATTTAACTTCAGGAATATTTCGTAATGTGCACATATGGTAAGCAACACTTACGGGTTACAACCCATGACCACTTAAGTCTAGAGTTAAGTGCTTATGGGTTAATTATCTACAAGAGACAGTAATATCAGCAGGAAGCGCACACAAGTTAACTATTAAAATGAGTGAGGGCTCTCTTCCAGTTGTACCTGTAAGATGTTTTATTTTTCCAGTACACACAATTATGAGAGACTGAAACAATTTCACCTAAATGGAATGCAGCCATAATTCAGGTTATTATTCAAATTATTACTTTTGTGCTTTTCATGCTGGGAAAAGCAGCATGCACACTAATTATCAGTCAGTGTCCTTTGGAAAGCATTTCGGTATGAGCAGCTGAGTTACTCATGATGCTGAACATCAGTGTTTGCTAAGTGGCACGCCTTTAAAGTAAAATCATCTCTGCTTGCAGCGCTTCATAATTGCAGTGATCCGTGAAGTACTGTAAGCATGTGCAATGTGAAGCATGTCACAGCTGAAACACACAAAAACAATAGATAACATGTGACTCAGATTTAGTTTATATCGTTTTTATGGATTAATTCTTCAGGTTAATTAAAAGTCCAATATAAAACCACTGATTAGACATTTAGTTCATGCTAAAGTGTGACATATTGCTTTTTTTATTTATTTAAGAATAACAATATGTTATCCATACGTGGTCTTACCAGTGTGCTATCACTAAAATATGTAGAGGCTACAGCCATAGAAAACAATACCAACAGGAATCTGGCTTCAGATTAGCCAAGAAATACTTCAGAAATAATAGACTCTTCTGCATATAATAAAAAGATTATTGATCTTTTTCACGGAAGACAGTTTGACTCTTAAAAAGGTCATAAAAAAGTCAGGTGTATTCCATTTCAGAGAGTTCCTACTTGCTAGCTCACTGGGATGGACTGCTAATGCAAGTTATTATCAACACAGTTTGTGCTTTTCCTGCTGCTACAGGTCAAATCAGATAAAACTGATCAAAAAACCTCTGTGGGAGGTTTATTCACAGATATTGAACACAAATCTCTGCCTAATGATACACTACTAAAATGAGTAAAGTTAGCTTTGTCTATATAAGTTAAATTGACCACAAAAATAGTGTAAGGTGTAGTTATATGTGCTTTTAAACATATTTTTTGACTATTGGCTAGTTTATTGTGCCCACATTTGCTACATTACGTAATATTGCAGACCGCTTATGTGCCACTTCCCAATCTGTCAACAGTCCAGAATGAGCAAATCTGGCTCCAGGTAAATCTGGCTCTTTTTTTCTTCTTTTTTCTGGGAGGAAGGTGATTTTAGTGACCAGAGTACTTAAAAAATGGCTGATCTACTCGCATTTTTTCACAGAACCATCTGTAGGGTTTACAGAGATTTCATTGCAAAAAATCAGACTGGACTGACTAACTCCTAACTCGGATAATTCAAATAACCACTCACTATAACCAAGATATGCAGAAGAGCATCTCACACAACTCATCAAACCTTAAAGCCGATGTACTGCAGCAGCAGAAGACCACACTGGGTGCCACTAATTTTCAACTAAGAACAGAAAATTGGCCTCTTAGTACCAACTGAGCATCGAATGCCACGGGCTACCTGAGTAAGCCATCCCTTTATGATTACAATGTACCCATCTACAGATGGCTGCTTCCAATAGGATAATCCACCATGCTAAGATAAGCCATTTTAAACTGGTTTCTTGAACATGGCAGTGACACTGTACTCAATAGCCTCCACAGTCATCATATTTCACTCAAACAGAGCACATTATTGATGTTCAGCTGATAAATCTGCAGCAGCTGTGTGATGTTATCACATCAATATTGATCAAAATCTTTGAGGAATGTGTCTCCAACCTTTGCTGTGGAGAATTAAGACAGTTCTGAAGACAAAAGTGGGCCTAACCAAGTGCCATATACACTCCTTATGCTATATGTCACATTTAATGCTTATAAATTAGGTAATAAATTCATATTTTTGCTTAAACAGTTCTCAGTAGGGTTATCATAAAATAAAGATCTATAGTGCCACTTTACATTGAATTAGAGCACATCCAAGAGTGAGGGCCCAGTCATTAATGCTTCTACTTCAGTGGCCTTAAGACATCATCATAAACAGGCCACATTAAAACTGTTCCGTAAAGATCAACCTAGCATTCAGCAGCTTCATCAGAAACAGGGTTTCGTGCCTTATTAGAGATTAGCAGCTTCACACAGACCCCCTGTGATGTGTTGTCACAGTAAGCCATGTTGGGTTGGGTATCAAAGTGAGTCCCCCACCGAGCTTTAGCAGAGCTCCCTCTTCATTGGCCTCGTAAAGCAGACCGCATGTGGCAGGATCTTCAAAAAGTCAAGCAATCTGGATGATTTGACAGTTCGCAGCAGGCGAATGTGTTACTCATTTCTGAGACCAATTCTTTGCTGATTCTCCACCACTTTGAAAAGTTCACTGCTTAAAATTGAATGCGCCAGCCAGCAGATGAAAATATTAATGATGTAATAATTCAAGCCCAAATTCTTCGTATGTGCTATATACTGTGTGATGTTGAAGGATAAAGGGAATAAAATATAACCCCAATCAGTGAGATGAGGACACATGCATTCATATAAATGCAGTATCTTTTACACTGGTGGCTCGGCATCGGTAACCACGTGTGTGCTGGAGAGTTTTGAGATATTGTCTCGACGCAAATTAAAATTCAAACAGTTGATGTGTTTTTTTAGACAAACTTTGATCACTGAAATATTCCCAGTGCCATATCACAGCATCAAGTGCAATATTTTAATTTTAAGACATCGTTTACATTTAATATCACAGTTCAGTGATAAAAATGGAAAGCAGCACTCTGGATTTCTATTGATTGTCAATGGTCCAATTAGCTGTTGAAAAACTGGATCAACTTTCAGAACACAGATTGTGCTGAAATACAGACTAATAAACATTTAGAAGAGCGATAACAGCTAGCCATGACCATATGTGTGTTTGGCTTGCCAGAAAGATACATTCAGGGGAGATTTGAATAATTCATCCAAGTTAAACCCATTAGGAGTATCCATGTGGACATTTTTTTTGATGTTAAAGACAGTGTATGATCTCAGGGTGCTTTCAAACTGTATCTGGCTTTACTTATGGCATCTGTTTTACCCTGAAGCCACAAAGATCAACTGGCTCCTGTCTTAATTTTGTAGAAGTGTACAGTACAGAGGTCTTTGCTACAGAGTTGGCAGGCTAGCTCCCCTATCAGCACTTTACAGTCCAGCACGTAACCTGAATAAGGTTTCTCAGGATCTAGAGAATGACAAATTATTCAGTAAATCTTTCATAAAATGTATTTCGCACGGAGGAGTTCTCCCTGTCAGATGACTTTGAGTCATCACTTCAAACTTTAATTGATATCTTACTTTTATCTCAGGAAGTGTATCCAAAAAAAAAGAAAGAAAGAAACCCATGTGAGAATTGCCACTTCCAGTTTCCAGTATTAATTCATATGAAATTAATGTTGTTTACTGATTTTCTGCAAACACATCAGTCCAATCTTCGTCCATCTGATAGGTTTCCCCCCTTGAATTTCACAAAACTATTTGGAGGTGATGCAAACGCCAGCAACAACCGCAGGGTCAAAACATGGTTGGGAGATCTCAGCGAAACAAAAATCATCAAAAATCTCTGAGTACTCCACTGTGAGTAGCAGACAACGAGCGAGCATGTGAGCATTTGAATGAAAGGTAATTCAACACAGTGCTTGTCATGAATCACAAAGTAAAACATCCAGCTACTGAATCCTACAGCATCAGGGCTGTCAGAGCCTTTTTTGTTTTCGCCCAGTGGTCACTTCACTTTTCATGACAGAGGGCTTGTGTGAGACCTCCCGCAGCGAGGGTGAGAATCAGAGAGTAGGAGGTTTGGAGTGCGAAGCAGATGAAGTACACGCTCACCTTTGGGGCATGGCTGTTTTGCTGTCAGCCAGGTCTTCTACTGGCCTGTGGCATAAGTGGAGCACACATTTTGGGTGTCCATCTATCAGTCTCTACAAACTCCCAAAAAGCCTATGAACTACAAATTACTGCTAGTGAAGCGTGCAGCATGGTGGCTGAACCGCTCCCTGTTTACAAACTCCTGGCTGTGCCATGAATCCAACAGGGATTAAAACACAAAAGAGTTGAGCTCTGTGACCTCACAGTAATTCCTTAAGCAGTTACCAGCACCCACTGAGGACAGCTCTGGAGTACTTCCTACACCAGAGCCAGCGACAGGCCCCACACTGAAAAACTGCCATGGAAGCACAATAAAGATAATTAGTAACGAGACCATCAGCCCCATATCCCCTGGATATTTCCGCCCATTCCTCCTCAACCTGTGTTTGCTATCCAATATATATATATATATATTCACCTGCTAAATTAACCTTAAAAATTTCTTTAGATTTGTATTTATGATTCTTTAATTTGCTTTTGTGGATAAACCTAATTAAACCTAAAATATATTGGGGGGGGGGTGACACAGCACTTTCATCATGTATATAGTGGTGTCAGTCAAGTCTGGTTTTAGGCTGGTTAACTAGTTTAGCTTTACAAAGATGTGTTTATCATACAGATGTGAGAATTTTCCTATATTTACCGAGTGCTTTAAAGTTAAACAAATACTGTGGGCAGTTAAACAGGGAATATTAGCGGTCCTCAATGCTGCAGCATCTGGGTAGCCTTTTAAGAAATACAGGATAAAATCAGTTAAAAAAAACAGCCCCACAAACTAATCTGGTGTTTAGCAACCCATTACTTACCCATGACACTCCACCATTATCCTAACCCTTTAGCCATGTTACTTCTGCCTGAAAACAAGGTAGTGTAATTTAGAATGCATTTCAGGGCAATTAAAATTTCTCAGGCGCAATTACTTATTCCCCCAGTGGGGCTGCCTCAATCAGTCTATTTGTGTTATGGGTTTACGGCCTTGACGCGGCAAACATGTCCTGCCTATCTGCCTCGTGCTCTTCTCAAGGCTGTGGTTATTAATTGTGGCTAAAGTTGATAAATAAAATCACCAGTGCTCTTAATGCTAATTAGTCTTTGAGATAATATTTATGATTTCATAAGCACATATTTCTCCAAAGGCTCAGGCATTGTGCCCCCTATCCATCGGTCATAGGCTGTCTTGGATGTAATCTATCTTTAGGGATAGGAGAGGCCAAAAGAGGGGCCAGAGGAAACACAGGCAGTAAATACTAATAGTACTTAGTGGGTACTTTGGGAGGCTATTTATTGAGCTGGGTTGCTAAAGCAAGGAAACTGTTTTTTTTATTGAGCGGAATATATGATAAACAGGATGTGCAATGCTGTATCTAAGACAAATGTTTGCTGATTAAAAATATAACTTTTGAAATATGATTCTTTGGAGAGAGGACACTCACACACACTCACACACACACACACACACACACACACACACACACACACACGTGTCAGGATAGACACTAAACTCTACAATACATAGTGCTGCACACAAGGCAGCAAAAAATAATATGCTTGTTGATTTTTAAAAAACAGCAAGTTATAAGATAAGATGGTAAGTGCAATAATTTGCATGATGGCCTGTGTACTTGTCAGTTATGCTGATTGTTCTGGTGAATGTACAGAGTGTTACTTTGAAGCTGTGGGACAGTATTATTTCCTCCATTCATCCATTCTTCCACTTATCGAATCCAGGTTCGGGGGAGGGGAGCTGGATCCTATCCCAGCTGCCATAGGGTGAGAGGCGGGGTACACTCTGGACAGTTTGCCAGTCTATTGCAGGGCTTCCTTTTCTTTCAAAAATGGCCTGTTGTGTCCTGTGGTAACAAAGAAAGCACTGAAGCGCCTTTTTATAATATTAGACTTTACTCATACAGACCAGTCAGTGACTCCAGGCAGATCACTATGGAAAAATGTGCACTTCCTGAAAAATAACCTATAAAATAAAATAGGTAGTAAATGAACGAGGGAGACTGGAAGACCTCACAGGTACAGGCACGAAGATGCGCTCTTGGTCTCTGCTGTTAACTGGAATGAGGCATCATTGTTCGGGTAGAGCTCATTCTCATGCATGTGTGTCTGTGAAAGGAGAGGTCTGCACAGGATTAAGAATGACTGTAACCCACTGAATTTTAAACTGATTTTCAGACAGTTTAATCTGTTACAATAGCTAGAGCTTTATTCATAACACAGGATGATTAATTGAGTTTAAAATGTGGGTTTTCGATTCAAAATAATTTATACAGTGGTGACACCAACACCACAAGAAAAAAAGGATAATAACAGCACTAAGAAACATGAAAGAAAGAAAGAAAGAAAGAAAGAAAGAAAGAAAGAAAGAAAGAAAGAAAGAAAGAAAGAAAGAAAGAAAGAAAGAAAGAAAGAAAGAAAGAAACAAGCAAAAATGATTATTATCATTTGTGGGTTGACCCCCGGCCACATGGCAAACCATTTCATTCTGATTTTTGTCTCACAAATGCAATAGTTTGATTGCAGTAACACTGGGTTTGAATAAAATTTGTATTTTTCTTTTCTAATATCTTACTTATATGCGTGTCTGTATGTTTACTTCTCCACCGACTCCCCTGAAAGAAGGAAAAACTATTAGTCGTGTGCAATGAAACCAAAACACAAAGTTGAAAGGTCCTGAAATGCTCCACGGAGCAGAGAAAAAAGGGAATAATTATTTGTGGGTTTATCAGCGACATGCTGAAAGAATACAGACAACCACTCGCTTCACTACATAAAGTTATTTCCATCTGTTTTGTTTCCATTTTTCTATCACTTCCAACCTTTTAGAAAAGTCCTTTTTATAGCTTGATCCGCTGCGGTTTTCCACTACTTTGTAGCCTGCAGTGTGTTGCTGAGATGATCTTGACACTTCCTCTCACTTGCCCGGCACACAGGCATTGAGAAGTACTTCAGCTACTTTTTAACATCACAACATGCTGGAGCCAGTGGCTCACTGGTCTGACTATTGATCCAAGTCACCACATCAAGGTGAGCATCAGTGCTGCAGAGTCCATTGTGGGACCTCATCCTGAAAGAGCAGAGCTGTCCACAGCTCTAGGCGATGCCCAAAAGAGTGACAAGTGCTGAAACCACTTCAAGGGGGCTAACAGTGCCCTCAGCCCTTTCTAGTCCTTGCTTCAAAGCTGAGAGCAGGCTCTGGCAGATCACCCCCTCCTTTTACTCCCACCCTCACTCCCTCTCTTTATGGTCCTCTGGGGTAGCTGGTCCTATTCTTCTCTCTCAGGGCCGTCAATGTCAAAGCATGAGTGAGTCCGGTCAAAGCTAGTCCCCCTCCCTCTAAAACACACACACACACACACACACACACACACACACACACACACACACACACACACACACTTGTTTTTTCATTTCTTCCCTTTAAGTTTTCTCTTTCCCTCTGATGCACAGGTCCCATCCCCTCTGCATGACTAGCCCTCACTGACAAGTGGAAATCACAGACATCCTACTGGCAAAAGATGGAGAGTGAAGAAGACTTCAGAAACGTGTACCCTACAGCTATCAGTGTCCTGAACTCAAGAATGAAGACACCAAGCACAGCTCCTTCACTATATACTATAAAAACTAGTGAGACATGTTCACAAAAATTTAAAGGGGGTTAGAAAACAGGGTATGGTGCATGGTGATTTTTTTTTTTTTTTTACTTTCTAAGATAAATAAGTGATAGAAAAGAGGGAAGAGAGGGAGCTTTACGTTGCCAAAAGGGACCTTGGGCTTTGCCCTGTGGGCATGGCAGCTTTCATTTTCCTCTTTCCTCCTTTGATATTCCCAGCCGGTTTCCGGAGTTATGATTGAGTTTCACATATTGGAGTTATATCTGGCAGCCAGACTTGTTTATCTGCTGGGGCTGATAACTGTACTGGCCTGAGTATGAAGCAGAAAGTGAGGGGAGGGAGAAAGAGAGTGGGAGGGAGATACAAAGAGACAGACCACTCGTATATTCTCATCTCCTCCAGTCTTTTCTCATTGATTTAGCATGTCTTCATCAACAGTCTAACCCAGGTATGGCTTTTTTTCTTTATCTCAAACTGCAGCTAGACCTCTGGTGTGCACTCAACAGGAGTAGCTGCCAAACGTTTGTCAGTCAAGCAACTGAAAAAGGACTGAACCAGATCAAGGACAAATTATGTTTTGGGAGATATACCAATATTCATTATTATATGTTTAATTGCACACGTCTGTACAGTGTGGTTGGACTTAATAAATCTGCTATGTCTTCACAAACATCACAGATTGTTATGCACTAAATTTGCTTTAGTACTTTAGGACTTATCCCAGATACTCGGGATAGAATCAGAAGAGTTGCAGTTCTAGTTGCTGTAGGTTTTTAATATGCCATTAACTACAGAGGAGAAATGAGTAAGGGGGTGTCAGGGGTCAAGATACAATTTGTTTCTGTTAAAATTCACTAAATGCCACGCTATCTTCAAGACAAAGACTGCCAAGGATTGGCTGTTGAATCCAGCTGAAAGGCAAAGTGAGACAAAGAGACTTAGGGAAGGTTGACAGAGGGGGAGAAACAAAAGGAGGACTGAGGGAAAGCAAAAGAGAGAGGGAGCAAGCAGTGCTTGCTGGACCCTGACTGCGTGCGAGGCCTCAATTATTCATGCGGCAGTGCACATGTCAAGAGCTCACAGACAAGCACAACTGCAAGGCCGAGCGCAAATCAAACAGCGCATCCGTGGGCAATGCCCACAATGCACCTGGAGGAACACACCTCGGCCCATTTCTCTGTTGTTCTCGGATAAACAGAGAACAAGGCTACCTGAGCACTGCCTGATTCTCCTCAAGAGCCAAGAGCTGCTGGAATAGTCTTTCTTTGTTTGTTCCCCTCACCCACTTTATTTACTTGTTTCTTTTTCTGGCAGCAATGCTGGTGCCAGTGGGTTCCATCTTTTCATGGCTCATTAGCCTGCTGTTTCGTTCACTTTATTTCTCTGAACTAGCTATCATGCCCTTAGTGTTGTTTAAGTCCACTGCCTCTTTTTGCCAGTCCCCAACATGTCTACATTAACTACAGCTGAGGTTCGTCTCCTCAAGTGCTGCAGGTTAACGGATGGCTCTCGACTTCCATTCTCATTTTGTTTAAGTTTATCGACCGCTGCCTCGCTGTCTGCTCTGCTTCTTCTCTCCATATACTCCCAAGCCTGCTTCTAGTAATGCAAGGTTTCTTTTTTTTTCATTATTATTACTATTGCAATTTTCAAGGCTCCCCAAAAAAACCCCTGCAGGACCAGGAATTGCAGTAAAATACCTCAGGAGACTTGGAAGGTTAAGGTGCAGAAGCACATTCAGAGATTTGTGTTTAATAGATTAAAATATGTTTTATCTACTTCATTATTTGCCTGCCATTGTGCTCATTGTAGCTTTTTTTTTTTTTTTACCGTGCTCCAGCCAGGTAGGCATGATTGACATATTTGTCAAGTCTTCTTTATTTTCTGTCAGCGCAGAAGCAAGAGCGGTTTTTCAGAGGTTAATATTTGCCTGTTAGTTAAGGAAAGGTGCTGATTAATCGAGCTCATTCACAGAAAGATGATGTTCCCATACTTCCAAAGCTCCAGTCAAAATGGTTTGAATCAGGCAAATCTTAAAATTGAGTGCAGTAACAAAAAAAACCCCACAAACATACTGCCTATTAGCAAGCCTTGTAGGATGTACTCCAAATATTCTCTTCACTTTGCACGTCAGAGCTGCATAAGAAAGCTCAGTTATGATCCAGTTGCATGCGGTTTCTCATGTGACGTCTTGCACACATTGCTCGAGATTTGTCCTCCATAATGGACACAATAACACAGCCAGCTGCAAGGAAAAAATGTGTTTGCACCCACTGAGTGGCAGTGGTTTCTGGAGGTGGGTGCTGGGTGAGATCAGTTTCACTGAAGCTGCTGCACTACAAACATCCCAGTGATTGCTGTGGTTGATTACAGGTTGCCACAATTTCCTGCAGTTTTTCGTGTTTGCGTGCAAACACTCGCTAATTACTAGCTGAGCAGCAGAAAAGTTTGAAAACGTGGAAATGGAGAAAATTTGCCTTCAAAGTAAAAGTTGTCCCTCAATTTTTCAAAAGGCACAACTTTAACTTTGAAGAAAATGGTTGTTGTTCCAATTTGTGTTGCGCTTTTTTACAGTTTCACCACAGCTTGGAGAGCAGCTGAACAGTGTTTGTAGACAAGTCTGTCACTTCCTTGCAAACTACAGGCATGCAGCAATGTGCTGGCAACCAATGCAATCAGAAGGAGGTTTCTGACAATCAATTAAGAAATAGACAGTGACAGGTGGCTCACTAGGGAAAAATGACTCTCTAAACCTGTGTGAGTGGGTCCTTGAGATGCATTCCATTTCATTTCCCAGTCTCTAGTCAGAATTTTCAACTGGAATGCTCACTCAAGTCTGATTACCAGCTTGGAAAGTTGGAGCAGCCCCACCAAAACCAACCTCACAATCCAAGATAGTAAGAGTGCAAAGAGTAGTAAAACTGTAAAACTTTTCATCTCTACTGCCTCTGTTGTGTATTTGTTACTGGCTAAATAAGCTATACGCAGAACTCTGACCAGTGCATAGCCCTAGATTGTTAGTGATGCATGAATGGGCGTAGCTTGCTAAAGAGCAAAATAAATCCTGTGTTGATGCATGCTCAATCATCCAGGTAAGTAAATCTCCAAAAGTTGATTCTGTTCATCTGGAAAAACTCCAGATGAACAGAATCAACTTTTGGAGAAAACAAATCCTGTTTTTTCTTGGTTTTTGGTAGAAAGTGCTCAATTCGGAAGTGACATCACTCCCAGCTCCAACTTCTGAGATAACTCACTTGGTACTTCATTGTTACCTTGATTGACACATAACGTTAATGTCACGCAGTTAGCAGCAATGTGTCTGCGAAACCTGACAGATTCTCAGCACCCTGTCTGATTGTTGATGAAAGCAGATCAGGCACACTGGGTGATGGGATAGCTGCCTAAATTCTTGAGATGACTGTAAAGCCCCACCATAACTGTAAACTGTATATGTACATGAATAAATTGCTTTGGAAAATAAATGTTTGTTAGAATAAAAAAAAAAAATCTAGACGAGTGATCAGAAAAACAAAACTAATGATACCATACTGTTGCTATGGATTTTTCTCTTCTTTATCCAGGAAAAAATACCAGGAAACTGGCTGTTTTGCTCAGTTCCAGGCAAACATTGGCAGTTGTGTTTGCAGTGGCACGCACTGCCTTCCATCTATTTTTACTGTAAGCCCATGAGATGGAACAAGACAACTCCTCTGTTGTCAACAAGCTCTCACTACACTTTTCTTCAATACTTGAAATGCGTTATTGGTATAATCCCTCTGTGTGGTATCGTGAACTGAATTTTCACTGGCCTGACAGACATGAAAAGTGCATGACACAGCTTTAACTGAGGAGTGGCTCAGGGAGAGAGAGAAAAAAATCACTTCCTTGAGACATAATTTTACCGGTCAGTGAATCCTATTTCTTTCTTCAGAGGGATTTCTAACCTGTAGTAATGGAGTAATCTAATGTGTTTCCTTTGGAGCTGAACTGCTCAACATCAATTCAGAGGTATTTTCAGGAGAGACCACATGGGCCATTTTTACATTGCTATGCAACATTAATATATTTTTGAAGGTGATGTGGCCTTTTGTTTTTTGTTGGGTCACTTTAAAGCAGCGCTGTTTAGAAAGGGGGGCTGGATGATGATGGAAGTACACACAACAAGGGATTTTCTGAGGTTCGAATTCAATCGTAAACAGTAAAACAAGCTTCACAGGATCATAAGGAACAACACAACAGAAGGAGCAGGTGTGCATAAAACACAAAGGATCACTCGCACCATGTTCCCACTGTGGTGGCTTGCTTTCTTAATGATAGATAGATAGATAGATAGATAGATAGATAGATAGATAGATAGATAGATAGACACACATATATATATATATCAAAAAGAAGTGAAATTTCAAGAGCAGTTTTTCCACATGATAAAGAAATCTTTCAGCGTGATGACTTTTTTGGGCTTAAATTCTAAGAAATGAACATGTGAAAATTGCAGAAAAAATTCTGGTAGGTCATTGTCTACATGGTCCTGTAATTTTCTGTTAATTCTGCCTTTTTTGTGGAACCTTTGGAAAAAACATACATTTCTATGTTTCTACTAAAATACACTGAAAAGTCCAAAAATTTATGTTTTCCTTCACATTTTCCAAAGCCATCCAGTGGGCCAGACTTGAGTTTTTGCCGGGCAAATTCTGGCCACCAGGCCTTATGTTTGACACCCCAGCCCTAAAGCATATTGCACACCATGCAGTACTAGTAAAGAATTTACTGAGAGCTTAAAGCCAGTGTGCAGCAGAATCGTTTTCTAATAGATTTCTCTACAATCGAAATTATTTTTGCAACCAAGTCATGCCATGGCAGGACATTTCTACCCTGCCTTCACTTTTCTGGTCTAGAGGATATTTCTTTCTTATGTGATTACTCAGAAACGTATCTGCAAGCTTGTTTTCCCCCATAAACCCGGAGTAGCCAATCTCTGTGTTCTCCTTGGTGGCAAATGAGGGAAAAGCCTCGCATGAGTTCAATATTGCAGTGTATTTTGTGTAGGTTCTGCTAAGAATGGCTGCATGGTTAATAAAAACTGACACACATAAAAATAAATTAATTTAAACGACTGGAAATACAAGCAGAGAAACTAGTTTATGTAAATTTTAGAGATGATGGGAAATATTTCACCAGGTGGCCTACTGGGTATCATTAAAGCAGAATTTTGCATTTTTTTTATTGCATCTTAAATCAAAGATTATTAAATGTATAGTTAATGTACATTTTGCACATGGGTTTGCGAATGTTGTTTCAACATTTGACATTATTCTGTATATAAAATGTATGCGACATTTGTGGCATGTTTTTAATTGATTCATACAGAAATATTAAAATGACACAAAATTAAAAAGTCCTGCATAAGGTCTGTAAGCATTCCCCATCTGTATACATGTAGCTGGCGGCTGTTTGCTAGGGGATAGTCCAGGATTCTTTTTTTTTTTTGCTCCCACTGGTTGTTGCTACAGTTGTCACCTCAAAGCTAAGATTGATTCAGTGTAACTCACTGCTTTCATAATGAATTTCATTGACTGTGCATGATCACTGGGTGCCATATCACCACTAGTTTTATCTAACTTTACATGGACACTTCTAACCAAAGCTGCAGCCCATTCTCAGTGCCTGAGCATCAATTGCTGCCATTTCATAATAGTGCTTACAACTCAACTCTAGCTGGATTCAGCAAGGAATAGCCTTCTCTAGCTTCTTTTTTTGTCCATGATGCTGCACCATACCAGGCACCTTATGCATGGCAGTGTTTGACACTGCAAGATAACAGCTCATTGATATAGCCAGGTGACAAATGGAGACTTCAGACAGCTCACTAAATAACCAATAGGTAGTTATGTATGAACATACACATGAGGAGGAAATTAAACGTCTCCTGTAACTCTTAGCAAGAAAGCAAATAAGCACATTTTCCTTGATTAAACAAGTCAGTCTTCTTTGTGATGCTTTACTGCATAGAAAGAATTGTTTTTATTAAATATTTGGAGGATCGCCACCCTGAAATGATGAAAATGTGTGGAACATTAATTAGCACACTTCCAGTGAACTGCCAAGCTGGAGTTAATCACAGCCCCACTGACCAGATAACTGACTCACAAACAGCGACACGTACGCACAACTCTTTCCCACATTCCTGCACGAAAGCAAAACAAACTACCAAGTAAACACCGTCGGCCACCTTGGTCTGCCGTGTGCAGGGGCGAGCTGCACTGCGAAGGCGCCAGTGACTGCTTTATCAGCATGCCATAATTTATGTTGTGTTAATTAGGTCCCTGTGGCTGTGGCTGGCTGGTAGCAGTGTCTCGTCCCACAAAGGGGAGAAGGGATAGAGAGAGAAAGAAAAGAGAGGAGTAGCCTTCGTAGACACAGTCACATTAACATGCCCTCAGCAATGGCACCAAACTGAGATACAGGCGTCTCATAATTAATGGTAGTGAATTATTAATGTGGCTGTCCTCAATATGTTTGCATGCTGTGTGTGTGTGTGTGTGTGTGTGTGTGTGCATATCTGTGCAAAAACCCTTGTGATTTTGCATATTTACCTGCAACCTCTTGTGCGGTCTGCTTTTCTTTTTTTTTTTTTCCGACTGAAACATTCAACGTGGGGTTGGCTTCTTCACAGCCTTTCCGTGGACGAATACGGTCATCCAGATTCCGGAGTAAAGCGCAGCTTCTGGAAGGCCCCTGCTCAGCCATCCTACCTGCTCATTAGCTCAGACCGAGGTCAGGGGGTCAGGCAGGGGAGAGCTGTGGCATGCTGGCACTGAGGTGCACAGGGGCCGACACACAGGCATACCTGCAGGCTCCGCTCCTGTGTTATTAGCTCACAGACTGCTGCCAAGTGCCTGCGCAGGTCGCACACTATGGTCTACTACAGGTCCTGTGAGGATCCTGTGCACACACAAATACACACACTCTAAACTATGAACAGTAGAATACAAAACAGAAATGGCTTAAGGAGAGCATTTCCCAGAAAGAGGGGGGGGGGACTTTCCCAAATCACACACACACACACACACACACACACACACACACACACACACATATTGTGAGACAACATAAAATGGAAAGGCTGAGTGGTATTAAGATCCATATTGACAGAGTAGAATCCCATAAGCACCTCAGTTCTCTCTGTATGTCAAATATTCCTCTAGGTGCGGATAATTCAGTTTTACTACCTTTCCTTAAAATTCAATTGCACAAGGATTCAAGTCTTTTGATAGGATAAAACACACACACACACACAAACTGGTGAGGTAAAATACTGTTTATGAGATATATTATTTTTTAGATCTATTTAATTTTTCACAAAATCTGTTCAGGGCGTTTTGATTGACAGATGTGGGGGGGAAAAAATCACAGAACATAACATTTCTATATGTTTTCCAGCAGTAAGCACATGATTTTTATTTCACAGTGCTTCATGTCACAGCAATAAGGGTCCTGGTTTGAACCTCCTGCTCTGCTGGAGGGTCCCTTCAGATGTTCTCCCTAAAGACATGCACGTTAGGTTAACGGGTTAAGCCGTTTGTCCTGTGTTTCGCTGGTGACCTGTCCTGACTGTACCCTAGATTTGCTCAGTGATAGCTTAGAAGGCCTCCAGCTTCTTGTCAAACTTGGATAAGTGGTTAGGAAGGGAATGGATGGACAAATTATCCTCTCCTCCCTTACACCATACAGGAAAAATTTACTTATGAATCTATGATGCTTATCTACTAGATAGTCACGTAAAAAATACAGATTTTACGTATAAAACATCCCCTGCTGACATAATATGATCATTTCTTAGATAATACACCAGCTAGCCAAACTTCAGTAACCCTACAAACGTCACTGCTGTTTAGTTTTCTGTCTTCATTTATGTTGGAAGTGATAACAGAGCTGTACGTTTTAATTTGTTTCCAAAACCCCGCAGCCAGGACATGCTATATTGTATTTAGATAGAAGCTAGCGAGCTAACTTCCTGCTAACTTCTAACTCCATTAAATGTCATAAATTCCATTTTCATGGATGCCTGGATGTTAAACTCAATTGTTACACCTGGTAGAGCAGAACGCTGATCATTTTATTAAAGATGAAAGACTTTAGACAGTTTTTCAACTCTCAGTAATGCCATAGTGATAGTTTGATATATGGACCTGCAGCTGAGTTTAGGCCCAGACACGGCTAGTGACATCAGACTTAACAACCGGATTACTATTCTTTTCAGTGCGACAAATGTTGCTTGGCTGAGGAGATGCTCGCACATCTTTTTTTGGTTTTTCCCGACCTTATGTCAACATTGGACTGAAACCCTCTCCGGAGACATTAAATATAACCACTTGGCGATTTCATGAATGCTCTGTGAAAATCTTCAAACTTCCTGATGTCCAGATTGCTCTGCATTTAGGAATGGTGGTGGCCAAGAAACAGATTTTTTTTTTCTTTTTTTAAATTTGGAAGTGTACTGCTCAACCTACCTTTGCACTCTGGACTAAGAAGGAAAAAATGTGAAAAAACATTTGGCATCAGTATTAATGACTCAAAACTGTGCTAGAATTTATCTTTCCAGTTTAATGTTTATATTTGTAAAAAAAAAATATCTGGGTTTGTGTTACTTGATGATCATAATGATTATTATTGTTGTTATTACCGCCCTTTTTTTTTTTTTACATTGCAATCAAATCTAACATCACTGCAACATCAACTCCATACAGTCTCACCGCCGAACCAAGTTCTGTGATCTTAAACATATAATTGAAGCTTTATCAGGCAATGGAATGTGTGCAGTTGTCATTGTCATCCAACAGAGACACCCTCTTGAACTATATAGCGTGTGGCTTTAATGCCAAATCAGTATACATGACCTGTGCATTTTCTGTTGTGCATTTCTAAATTATTGACGCTATGGTTGAAAAGTGGTGCAAAAAGACTTCTTTATAATATTTTTTTCTTTAAATAATCCAGTCTTTGTGCAACCTGAATAGAAGGCCCTCCATTTCCACAGTTGAAATTTTATGGTTCTTTAACTTATGTAATTTCATTTGATCTTGCACTGAGTGTTGCGGCACTCATGATGCATTCCAGAAAAATAAAACCATTTCACAACCAGCGTGATACATAATTTATGCATCTCAGGCAACAAGGGAATAAATATGCCTTTTGAACACACATTACAGAGGCATGGCCTGACAAGAAGTAGTTTTATTTTTCCTTTTACATAGCGTGTAAGGAACATAATAAAACTCCCCCTCAAGACATTTAAATTGATAATCACCACATAGCTTTAATATCATACAGACAATAAATAATTAAGACAAACGTCCATTCGCGTATTTCATTAACTCTCTTTTAAACCTCTCCTTATTTTCAATCTTTCTGACCTTGAAACACTTTAATCCACTGATGTTAAATGAGATAAAATCATAATTATGGCAGCTGAGTCTGTTATTTAAACCAGATCAAGGACAAGAAGGACTTTGGGGATCGTGGGATGTAGTACAGATAGCCATGTAGTTGGAGTAAGAGAGGGCTGTAAATGGGCCAAATCCTCCTAGACCCTTGTTACTTTGTTAAGGTGTATTTTAAACCCATAGACCATGAATGTCTTTACGAACTAATATAGAATCTTTTATACTCAGGACAGGAAGTGTGTGAAAATAAGTAGATTCATAGCAATCCACTCAAGTGAGATGAAACAGACAGCCAATGGTGTTGATGAAAACTCTCAAATCGTGGCTGTTCTTAGAGTCAAAAGCGTCCTTATGCAGACCATTCATAGTGTCAAACAAAGAGGATGTTTGAATATACTGTATTATTATTATTATTAACACAATTTATGTCGTCGCACCAGTGGAGCTGAACGCAACCCAATGCAACACTGTTTTTTACCATCTGTGCTCTGGTATTTGGCACCGTTCATGCATTGGGGCATTTTATGCAACTCTTGCATCAGTGAACTGTGAATAAAAAAAACCAAACAGTATTTGTCTTCTCGGTGACTTGATACAAGTGCAAGAATGAAGTAAATACAGTTTTTGTTATGACCTGACAAAGCGCACCAGTCTGGTGCGGATGGTGTGCAGAGGTGTGTTCACTGTGTGTGTTTGTGTGCGGTAATGGTGGTGGTGGTGGTGGATGGTGGCCTGGCCGGCATCACAGCCACACACGTCAGTGCTCCCCCCATAAGTAGCCACCTTAGCCTGGCTGCAGAAGTACAGGAAAACCACTGCAGGAATAACAAGTCCAAGATGTTGGATAAAATCAGGTCTCTATCCACAAAAGTCAAGAATCAACATGAAAAATGTCAATGTTTGCGCAAAGAGAAAAAAAAAGACATCTTAAAATATACATTTATTCAGAGCCTGTGCAAGATCAAACAGCAAAATTGATCTGCTCTTCCTTCAACCCTTGCTCTGCTCCCTCCCTTCAATTCCACTCCTCACCTATCGACTTTCTGCACAGGCCATCGCCATGACGACTCCAGCTTGGCCTGCTGTCACCTCTCCTTGGGCCAGAACCCTGACTATTATGGGATAGGGTTCATTTGACTGCCGTGGGCAATGAAGTGTCTGGCAAAGTGCACGGATCCCATTTCACACACACACACACACACACACACACAGAAAGGTACACACAATCATAAACTTCTCACCTGGCCCCTCTTGGGTGAGATACTGTTTCCCTAGGGGTCTCTTGGACCACAGACTATGGCCTAATCAAGGCTGTGAATGCCTAATGCTTCAATTCTCCTGGATCTGCTCAAATTGATCCAACAGGAAATCAGATTACTCACTGTGCCCCTTCAAATTTAATTATCAATCTGTGTCTTTAAATTGTTTCTTTGCACTAAAGACGTTTCAGGAAAAATAAAATGAACGAAATGAACAAAGTCAACGTCCTGTCCTTAAACAAAGCTTACTTAAGTGCTTTCTGCTTGCTATTTTGCTTTTTGTTTTTTATTCCTTCTTTCCTGTTTTCACTGGCCATCAAGACCATTAGTCCTAACACTTGGCACTTCATGGATGGAATTTTTGATGTTTAATATAATGAGGAACAATGGTTACAGAATTGTATCAGATATAATGTATCACATGATTGCTGCTTTAAGAATTGGCAAATAATAAATCTACACTTTAAAAGTGGCACTTCATTTTTCAGTAGGAGGTCATTTATATTGGCTTCAATTGTTTGAACAGTTTCAAAACATTATTGCCAAGGAAAACTTGCTACTGTTGATAAATACATGCCATGAAGACAAAACCACAGATTTGACATAGTTCGGAAGTGATAAAAGCAAACATATGTGATAATGAATCACGGAAATCATGGATAATATATTTATTCAATTCAATATATTTTCACAATAAAAGCTAATAATGTGTGATTTCTCTCAAGCCGATTTAACTGAAATTATTTTTTAAGCATGTCAGTAATGTTAAAATCTATGTATAACAAATCAAATCTCTCAAATCCCTCTGGGCTGCCGTTCCTGTTCTCTGAAGAAAGAGTCACAAAAATATCTTATTTTAAAAATTATTAAAAAATAGAAACATGGAAAACACTTCCATAGTGTATTTTAGTGAACTCGACGTCATCTGTTGTAAAAAAAAATTTAGCAACACCCATGGGGCCTTCACAGAGGCACATGTTACTTGTGCAATGTGCGTGAATACACTCCATTTTTCCAAAGTGGTGAATCTTTACTTTTGAAGGCCTATCTGATTTCCATCCATCCATCCGTCCATCCAGTGAGTGCTGGACCCAGTTCCAGCTGACTGGGCGAGAGGCAGGTTACACCCTGGACAGTACATCATAGTGCTTACAAAGAGACAAGGTGAACCATTCATGCTAACATTCATATCTATGGCCAGCTTAGAATCATCAAATAAGTTAGCATGCATGCCTTTACACCCTGTTACCTGCAGAAAGCCCTGAGACAGATTCAAACTCACAATCATCCTGCTTCAAGGCAAGTACCATGCGTCTCTCCTTTCCCGAGATGCTCTTTTTCCTTGAAGTCCTTAAAGCAAGACTTACCACTCAGGAACCATGCTGAAAAACCTCTGGGTGATTCTGTAGGCAGCTATTTCAAACATTATTTAAATTAACTTTCGTTTCTTTGGTCACTTGGATTTAAACACTACATATACAGATTAGTAAAATCTTACAATAAAAAATAAAAATAAAAATGCTAAAAAGGTTTTTCTGCAAAACATAAACTCTCATGAGTTCTTTCACCCGTATCTGTAGCTGCAAGTGATTAAACCTGATTTTCTTAAGCTTTCTGAAAGTTCAAATGTAATGCTGGCATTCAATCTAAATCATATTACAACAGGTGGACAAGAAACAAAGGAATATTTACACGCTTGATATGCTGTAGATAAATCAGTTGATTAATTAATTCTGTTTATATTTGCACTGTACACCATCTCCCACCTTTTTGAGCAACCTTGATTTTCATTGAATTTTGAAATGTAGTCTAGTTTAGAGAGTGGAAATCCAAAATTCACTTCATCTGATAAGCGCTGTTGTCACTGGACGAGCACTGGGTTTGGTCCAGTGGTGCAGATATGGATGCAACAGCTCCCGTGGAGGCAGATCTCAAATTGGTCAGAGAGGAGGATCGATACCACCAGAAAGAGATCGAGAGAATGATGGGCATCCCAGGATACTCAGGGAAGTAAATTACATTAGAAAGTTAGACATTGATTCATGATGAAAACAGTAGAGAGGAGGGATAAAAACAGCCAAAGGGAGCCTTTCCCCCCCAAGATGAGTCAAATCTTACATTTATGAACCCTCAAATTTGGAAACATGAAATTATTGTTTGGGTTTTTTGTTTTTTATATAAATGATGTGTAGCTTTTCAGTCAAGGAATTTTAAATGGTAAGGGTCCTTTAGTTGTGACAAGTTGTGACAATTATAATTTGACTCAAAAGTCGCTAAAACACAGCACATGATTAAATATGTAACAACAATATTTGATAACTTTTTCTTTGATATTATAGGAAGGTAGAAAAATTATGTGCATTATCCAAATTATTTACTTCAGTATTTGTTTTGTTGATGTTTTGTTTGTTTGTTGAGGTTTTGTGTATAATTTTAATATCTGGGGAAAAAAAAAATTCTTGGGCTCTTCTTATGATTTCTTTACAAAATCTTGTTGTCTAAGGTCAAGGTTAAAAAATTAAAAAATAATAGTTTGTCAGAATTGTAGTTATGTACATGTACTTCAATACGTTAATAATTTAATATCATCAAGTCTGTCAAACCACCTTGAGGGCCACATTTTTCAACTCCAGAGTAAGTCTATCTGTGCTCCAGTTCCTTGACCCAAAGCTCCTCCTCTGGTCAGAGCTCACTGATAATGCATTTCTTTTTTAGAACAGTCTGCTGATGATCTTGATCTGCCTCCCTGTAGTCCACCATGAATACTACTCGCTGCCCACTTATTGTGTAATGTGACAGTGTAGATGTAGGTGACCAGTGGGTGGGCCCCGTGAGATCCAGCCCAGAGGTCAGCCGGTCACTGTCCCTACGAGGCAGCCCTGCCGTGGGTCACCTGCTGCCCGCTTTCCCCTCATTATTTATCTCTCCCTGGCAGTTCATTCCTCTTCCTGTCAAAGCCCCTCCTCTTCCATCTCCCCATTTTCTTCTCTCCTCTGCTGAGTTTGGCACCAGTCCTCCAATCCTTTCGCCAATACCGGCTACCCAGGCCAAGGTCCACTGAATCACCAACCCCTGTCTGGGTCATATGACATCGAGGTTCAGGGACCTTTCTTGTGATGATGGCCAGGCCACGGTCCTATATGTGAAAGTCCACTGTGCGAGTTGCTCTGTTTGGATGGCAGGGCTCCTCTCAGCGGCCCACGAGAGGGGTAATTACTTCCCCGCACTGGGCTTGGAACTGGACTCTTTGCCCCCTTGAGTCTCCGAGGACTGGCTGGGACGCAGCACCCCCTTTCATTAGGAGAACAGCTTATAGAGGGAAAGTCTCTGAAACAGACAAAGTGAAGGCCCTCCTTCGGCCGGTGATAAATTGGTTTGCCTCACAGGCGAGGTGTGGGGGGGGTTGGCGAATGACACTCAGAGGACATGAAAAGGATGAGGAAGTCACAAATACAGTGCAGGAGAGGAGGGACTGTGCAGATAAAAATATCTTAGGTTGAAGGTACAGAAGGAAAGACATGCAAGAGCTGCTTTTTTAGCAAAGCAGGTCTGCTCTGGGCAGCGCTCATCGAGCTGGGAAGCACACATCAAGGTCAGAACCCAAGTGGTGGGCATTAATATCAGTGTGGCGCATTAAAAAAAACTTCACAAGGAAAATAACTGTTGTCATCTTCTCTTGGTCACTTTTCTCAACTCCGGTTAGAGCATTTTATACCTTCCCCTACCTCCCAGTGATCATAGGCAGTATGAAGTGACATGGTGAGCAGAAAGAGGAGAGGAGTGAACGTGTAATTAGCAAGTGGTTTTATAAGAGTGCTCTTTGATTTATAATTCAGCATAGCAAGAACCCCTGCTACCCAGGGCTAGTGCTCCTCTGAATTAGCCCTGCGACTGGGAGACGCAGCAGCGAGGAGTGAGGAAGAACCTCACTAATTTGTGTTCTGTTGAGCTGGGTTTGAAAAAAGAAGAAGACGTGAGGTCCATACCTGGACATCGCATCGTAAGATACACCATAGAGGGGTTTAAGGATGAACTGCTATGTAGGCCTCTCACTCCCTGAGAGAGTGAGACTTGCAGAAAAGTTTAACATCCGGAGCACTGCTAAATTGTGATGTGAATCTTACCCCACTGATCTGTCAGTGGCAGCGTATTAATAAGGGCGATGCTACAGTTTTCAGGTAAAACTTGTGTATGAAGTTATTTTCTATGGGAATTGAGCAACATTATTCTCACTCTAACTGCGTCTTTGATAAGGGAGGCTTTTTTTGTCAGCAGTGGCCTCGTTTTTTCCTCAGCTCTGCATGCTACATACTGGATTCTCTTTAGTTCCCCATGGGTCCAATGATCCCCAGATCATCTATATTCTGATGCCCTTATAAAGCTAATGTGCTGATTTTACGTTTTCAACCTGCCATGATCCCCCCCAATCCCCTCTGTTCCCTCCGTTTCCTCTTTCACACTCAAGCGAGGATCCGCTGCCGCTTTGATCACAGTCCCCCGTTAAAGGTTTAAAACGTCTCAATTCCTGACGATTGTTGGGGCCTCTGTGGTTTACTTTAAGCATTTCCCTATGCCCCCTGTCCAAATTCACTACTCCTAAATGAGGTACCCTTTCTCCCAAGCTTCCCATCCCTGCGCTGCTTTCAAGTTCCCCCGATTGGGTGCCGCAGCTGTAAGCCCTAGATTTTGTCTCCTCCATCTTTGTCAAGCCCATTTGCCAAATACAAAAAAGACCCAATAAGCTAAGTCTTCATTGCTGCTCTCCAAAGTAATCCCCAGATCTCCCACTCTCTCGAAAATCAATGCAAAGGTTGAGATGAGGTGAATCTCCCTTCTTTAACTCATCGTGCTGGGAAGACTCTTATGATCACTTTTTTTTGTAATCGTCGTGCCTCCATGATGAAACTAATTGTCCTATTTCGTGCACTCCTCAGATTTGCAGCATTACGAATGTCCTTTATCGCCACGCTTAAAAAAACAGAGCAGCTGAAGACGCTGGCGTTAGTCGTAGATTAAGTCGGAGTCGAACTAAGTTTATTCGTTTGCGAGGACAGGACTCCGAAGCAAACTTTGAACAGCAAAGTGCTAACGACTGATGTGACAGAAAAGAATCGCTTAACTTAGCAAAGGAAAAACATTAAAGCATGAACCTCCCTGTTGAATGGCTGTCCTGTATTCACTCACGCTGTACCTGAAAACACACACAACTTTTCTTATATGGGATATATGTGAGAAGCATCAGAGTTGGATGTATCTCTGTAAATTAAATTAAGACGTTTAAAAGTGGTTGAAAATTTTAATGTTGAATTTTTGTGGGATTGGATGAATGTAACAACAAAAATTGTATTTTAACTGAGACATTTGAATAACTAACATTCAGATAATGTTTAACCCTGGCACTGACATATCTCATCTAATCTCATCATCATCAAAAGTGAACCAAACAAGTAAAGGCATATGGCTAATTTATGGTTAAGGGCACTGATAATCTGCCAAGCTGAGGGAAAATTCACAGTCATTCCCTTTGGATTGCTTAGTATAAATAATAATTTTAGCATTCTGTTTGATTTATTATTAACACAAATGATCTGTACACTGCCACCTGCAAATATTTTTACTGTTACTAATTAAGCTGTTTACTACCAAATACATTTTGTCTTAAATAAAATTCAAATCCAACAGTTTACATTCATTATATTGATAATACAGAGAGTATGTTAGAAACTTAATGCAACAAGTGTTAGTACATCTTTCCATACTGACATTCATGGAATGTCTTTCATTGCTTTGTGTGTCAGCCTTTATTTTCCAATGAGGATTGTGCTGTTACACAAATTGTTGAGAGATGTTCTGCCATTCTTTGGAGTCTGTTTTATAGCTGCTCTTTGCTGGAGGGGTTGTGTTGCTCCATCCTTATCTTTCAAATACTCCAAATGTGTTTTATTGGATTCAGGTCTTGTCCAGGTCATATTTATTTTTCTTTTATCATCTTTAGAACGTCTCTTGTTTTTGCCAGTACGATTTGGATAGCTACCAGGCTTGAATATTTCACTTTTGCTGAGCTTCACCATTTGGGGGGGTTGTCTTTTCAGTCCCTATTTTTATTTATCCACATAATTTATATTGCCAACTATAAATGCTATCTCCCGCCTCTGTGCTTAACTGCTGGAGTTATGCATTTATTGTATTAGACAGGTTTATGCAAAGCATTCTGGACCCATATGACCACAGGAAGAGTGTGTTTCTTTCACGCTCTTCTAGAATGGCTACTCTTGTAATATTGTGGTAATAAAAAAAACATGTTTTATTTTCTATAGGAGGCTGTCATTAGATGTTTTCCTCTGATAACCCCTGAATTTAATGCCACAGTTGTGCAGTGACGTTAACATGTTCTCCCTGTGAATCTGTATATTGTACCTTCCTCTCACGGTCCACAGACATGCATGTTCGGCTGTTTGACTATTTGGTATTTTATAAAGTGCTTAATAGGGATGGGTATCGTTTAAGTTTTATCCGATACTGGTGCCAAACCGGTACTTTTGAAACGGTGCCGGTGCTTAAACGGTGCTCAAACCGGTGCTTAAAGAATGGAGAACACACACTTTGTCCAAAAACCTCTCATGTTTAGCTGTTTTTTTGTAAAAAGATAACAATGTTAGCCTTTTCTGCAGCTATAGGGCATATATGGTATCACTCTTGGCTGGAAGCAGTGCTTAAACAATGGAAAAAACACAAACTTTGTCCAAAAACCTCTCATGTTTAACTGTTTTCCACTTTTTCTTTGGTCATTTTAGCCTTTTTTGCCAGGGTGAAGGGAGCATCTGCCATCAAACAAGAAGACAGCCACATGTAGGACAGTGTTTGCTAGTTCACCTTACATGCATTAATGTAATAACGTGGTTAGCCTACTCAACGTAAATTACACACGAACAACATTAAGCTACTCACACAGAGAAGAACGGCTGCTGCTGCCATCATCATCCGTCATGATTTCTGCTACACTGGCAGGGCTAGGGGCCAGGACTCTCCTCTGGGTTTTTGGGGGATGTTGCTAATTCCGGGACCGATAACAGGCAACCCACCCGCAGTAGATGTGCTCGGTGTGAGGTCTCGCAGCAAGCTATCAAATACGGCGCATTTCTCGGCTTTTAAAAAAAACGCTATGCGTCGCCAGGTGTTTCATCAGATTTGAGGTGTTACCTCCTTTGCACAGTATCACAGTATCAGCTTAAAGCACTTGTTGCAGGCTGCTGAGTTTGCATCTTTTGCTGTGAAGTACAGCCAGACTTTGACCGCTTCGCCTTGGGCATTTTTAATCTGTAGCTCTGCTCTAAAAGAACGTACGTACATGGACCCGCCTACTATCCTCGGAAACGTAAAATGATTGGCTAGAATCTAAAGTGTATCACAGCTCAGGAAAAAAAAGCACCGAAATAAAGCACCGAAATGTGCGCTGCTTTTCGGTCTGGTTACTACCGTTTATGTCAGAACCGGTGCCATCATGGCACCAGATACCGGTACCCATCCCTAGTGCTTAAAGTATTTTGAAAAAAAGGCTTTAGGAATAATGGCTAAATGTTAAACGTGGCTTTGTGGTGGACCACTAGAGGGCTCCACTCACACCCAGTGTATAGGAAGTGTGTTCCTGTGTTTTGTGGCACGATATGCGCAGTTGATGTTGGAGACGAATAAAGAAGGAGTGAGAACTGAGAGCTCTGTGTCGTTGATGCTTACCTCCACATCTTATAGTTTAACATGCTTTGGCTGGTCAATAGGAATAGAAAGGCAGAAAGGAAAGTGTCGGTCCATTTGCATTTACACTGTAGGTCATTCTCATTTTATACTGCCTGGCTGGAGGGTCCATATGCACAACACATGGAGACAGAATGAAAGCCCAAAAATGGATCTTTAATCTGAGTCAAATGCAGAAATGCTGGCAGTGAATGATGCAAGTGTGGGGCAGGCACCCCAGAAGGTCGTACACGAAAATTAAAAATGAGGAATAAAACAAACCACAAATTGGCAACACTAGAAAACAAGGTACACAAGAAAATGTGCAGAAAGCTGGACTAGTGCAAAACGGGTAGTGAATTGAGAGTGAAGCAGGTTTGGACAACTTATTTCCCTTAATAAATGAAATAATCACTTAAAACTGCATTATGTCTTTACTCTGGTTATCTTTGTTTATCTTTAAAATTTGTTTGATGACCTGAAGCATGTAAGTGTGTCAAATGCAAAAGGAGACTGAATGAGTGAATGAACACAGCTGTGGCACAAGAAGGGCGACAAACAGAATGAAGGCTAGAAGAAGACCGGAGTGAAGTTCAAGATAATCAGGAGAAACAGGAAGTGACTAAACTCAACAAAATTATACTCATCACTGCTGAAGCCACATTTCTAGGAAAGACAGACAATCAGACTTTTTTCTGTTCTTCTAGCAGTCTTATTTTCAACGTGGAGCCATGTTCCGCTTCAGTACATAGAAAGTGGTCCATAACTGGTCATTCTAGTCATGTTCCTGTAAAATCAGCTTACTGGAAATCACGGGCGCGATTAACCACAATTTTTTTTAAATCTTGTGTCGGTGACCACAGGTAAATTCACTTTTGCTTAAAGTTTCTACTTTGTGGCTGTATTTTCCAAAAACATACCTTCAAAGTATTTCTTGTCAAAACCATGCCTTTATTGAGAGGTGATGCAATTTTCAATCAGTTAGGCGATCTTGCACATCAGTGTGCCCGCTTCTGTTACAGAGCAACACTAACATGTAATACTCTGTTTGGATAGCACCTCAACTCAGACACAAGCAGTCGTGGTTACACCAATCCAAACTGCTGCCTCTGCATCCGTGCGGTTTGGTTGAAAAAGAGGGGCTAGTGCTGGGACAGCAGAAATTCTGCCAGCTAGTCTTGGCTAATGTCAGCCTGATGGAGGCTCCAAACCAGTGGGGTGGGATGTACCACTACAACCCTCTGCCCTATGGTCTACCATTATAATTAATATGTTGTTGTATCAAAGTTGAAGCATTTGCCTCCAAAATGTCCTGCGCCCAGCCCCCTTATTAAAGACCTGACCTCCAAGCAGCTGAAGGTTGCTCTGCAAACTTGGCACACCCCCGAGCGAAAACATCTGCTTTCCTCACAGGCAGGACCGCCACGGACCCCACGTCTCAGCTGGTTCCCACAGCCCAGCGAGAGAGCCCTTCCCCTGTCCTCGCGCACTGACCCCCACATTTATAACCACACCCCCACCGCCACTGAGACCTCCTTAAGCCTTGGGCGCAGGCCTGGACCTCTCCATCACCTCACCCCTCCCCTGTCCACATGTAGCACTGTGCCAGTGTGGTCACTTTACTGCTGAGAGGACTGCTCCTGTCTTGTTATCCCCGCATCAGAGCCTGTCGAGAGGAAGGGAGGGATGGAGGGATGAGAAGGAGGGCAGTCGTGGAGGGAGGGGGGAAGAAGGCATCTGCGCTGCTCCCACAAAGCGGCGACTGTTGGAACGCTGACAGAAGCATCTGTCATCCCCTGCCTTCACACATCCACCTGCTGTCCTAGTCCCTCACTCTTTCCATCTTCCTCCTTTGTTTCCTCCCACTTCCTCTCCACCTTCCTGCCTTTTTGAATGTTTTGGTGATTGTGTGGAGCTCTTGGGCGTCTCCTTTAGAAGTCCCATACTCTGAACACCCACTCATTCTCACTTTTAATGAATTAGAGCTCCAAGTGCAGGTCCAGACTGCATTAAATATGGCACCTGTGCTGGGAACTTTTCTTTCGTCTGGTGACTGCTTTCCACCGTACTTCTTCATCTCTAATCATCATAGGCTTTCTTTGCCAAGTCAGTGCCAAATTAAGCCATATTTATTAACAAATATTGCCACGGTGTTAATGAATGTACTGACCTGTCTTGTGACTACTTTATCATTCTCCAGTGGCACCCCGGCCGTTCCCCTAACATGCTGAAGGGTTGCCAGCAGTAAGGGGAAAGATGCCAATCCATGTGTATGACACACATACATACACATAGACACACACGCACACACACATAAAAAGAAAGCACAAGCTCAAGGACACCATCATTCATTCAAGTCAGGAGAAGGTGCCCTTCAGATGATGCCACAGAGGAGTGTGCAAAAACCCAAATCGATGATTTCATCAAAGTTTGACGGGGAAAAACCTTTGTACCTTTTCAACATTACTCGTACTTACACTGAAAGACAGAAGATAGTCTTGCTTGGCATTAAATTCTGCTCATTTTACTCCACACTATGGATTTTGGGGGTATTTGTTTTTGTTACAAAGGCTTTAAGAAGGGGGGGAAATGCATCTTGTACAGATTTGGCAATCTGGAGCTACAAACCTGACAGACGTGGACTCTAATTTTTGTCTTAGCAGCTTATCTGTATATTAGGGATAGGTTTAGTCAAACAACCAATGTGCACACGCCTTCAGATACAAGCACAAAAAGCTTGATTGCACATGAAATATGCACGAGCTTAACCAACTTGCACAGAACAGAAGTTTTATTGTGTAGATTTAAACTTTTTTAATTAATGTAATTTTAAATCTAAATGCAAACTATTCCGATGTTTTATGATACTCTACTGGAACACGTTGTTTGCTTAAAGCTATTTTTTTAAAACCCCCATAAGAGGATTTTGTGGCTCTGCTCCCACTTTTGTCCTCTGATTTCAGCTACACAGCCACTGAACAATTATTCAGATCTTTTAATTGAGTAAAAGTGGAAACACCACAGTATGAAATCACTTCATTAGAAGTAAAAGTCCTCCTCGGAAAATGGAACTCAAGTAAAAGCTGATTTAATTTTTTTGCAAAATGTGCTCAGATAAATAAGAGATATAGTGCAGTTACAGAGCATGCACACACCTATGAGAGACAGCACTAAGACGATAAAAGCTGGACTGGTTAAGTAGTGGTGTGGCTAATGGGGTGAAGAGAACAGGTGTATTGGCAAGTGTGACTGAAAGTAGTGGAAAAGTCTGAGGCCATCTAGTGGCTGGCTAAAAAAACAGGTCTAGAAAGTGTTGGAGGGGTGCATGAACCTGGTGGGGGGAGTTGGAGGCAGGGACAGGGGCAGGAATCCTGTCTGAGCTACGTCAGCTGTTTCATACGCTGCTGGCTTCATGTTTTTAAAATGACATTTTATGTATAAAATATTAATCCATGAAATTCAAAACATTTTTTTCAAATACAAAACCTTATTGCCAGCATACATTTTTATGGCATTTGTGATTTTATTATTTTTGCCTTCCATGGGTTTTGCATTATGTTTTTTCCAACACAGTTGGAAACACAGTTAACTCATAATAGAACAAAGTGTTCTTTTTTCCATGGTTGCGATTGCACTGCTTAATATAAGGTAAGGCTTCATGGACTTTGTTTTTCTTTGCAGGGAACCTTTCTGAACACCTGCTTCCTTTATTTGGAAAACTAACATAAAGTGCCCTAACATCAGAGCTCACCTGAGAGTCAGACTTTTACCTTTTTGGTGTCTGTGTGTGCTAGTTAAGCAGCTCCATTTGTCTGTGGCAGCTCTGTGGCTCTAAATGCTGCACAGCTTCCATGAAGTCCAGCTGTCTCCTTTCTAGGCTGTCTCATTGTCATGGCGGTCCAGAGGACGGCACTAATGTAGGGAGGTGATTTTGAATGGCAGTGGTCATATATAAAGTAGCTTCCCTCAGCATGAGCGAGGACGCCGCGAAGAAGAGAGGCAGGTTAACAAATGAGTGAGGAAGGATTGCAGGACTTTGTGGCCCTCAGAGACAAAGTGGGTTGGGATGTTCTGCCAACTCCTCGTCTGGCAGGGTGAAGGATACACATTCACATCCATGCACATGCACACATACTGTCATCTCTCTATACCTTCATCCCCGGGCCTCTGCCATAGCCGTGTGTCTAAGCAGGAACCCCACTAAGCTGGCTGGGATCCAACTCTAAGGTCTCTCACCTCACAGGCTGGGCAGGGGGCCTGGTAGCTCCTGTGAGTTATTCCTGGGCATGGACCTGGGTTCCACCTCGTTCTCTTCTCCTTTTGTCTCATCCACCCTCCTCTGGCCCACACTGGCCTCCTCTTCTCACTTATCCCCCTCTCTGGGACTAAGTGGCTGGTGCATCTGTCCTTCAAATATCAGCATCTTCTATTGTCTTGATAATACACACAAGCACACACACACACTTAGATTTATGTACACTTGTGTATCTGTATGGCCACAAGTGCTAAGGTCACCTTCATTTACCTACAACATTTGAGGTCTTATAGTAGTATAAAGTGCTTCAGAGCCTTGTGGATGACTTATGGAAAGATATTTTTATTAGTTTGATAACTTTTCCTACAGTACATTTCAGCCTGTATATTAAAAATGGAGGAACAAAGAAGAGAATATTTACATTTGTGAGAAAAGCTGATGCAATAATACATTTATATAGTCATATGAGTGTGTATTATATATGTCTGTGTCTGTGAATATTGCCTGTAGCCAACTTTAGAAATAGGTAAATATGCTACTCTCCAGTGTTTTATCACTCTTAATTAAACTGCCTTTGTATAATAGTGAGGTCCAAAAACTAATTTCAGAAGCTTTTGGTCAGACAGAGCACATCTGAAGACTTGCATTAAGAGCCACGAAATTAATAAGGAGATTTAAGCAGCTAACTGATCAATTAAGAGAACAATCTGGGCATCAACTGATAAGAAAATAGCAGTTATAACTCTAAGATTAGTCAGTAAAACAGATGAGCTTGAAACTCTAAAAAAGAGATTCCACTGTCCATTGGTAGTTTGCAATATGCACTGTAGTATTGAACTCCTCATAGTACCAGGAACCGAAATTTTTTTCATGGGAATGTAATAAAATGAAGACCACACATAAGTATTTTACTGTAATAATTACAAACTCGGGACTGCGTTTAGTCAATGTGTTATACCTAGATTTGTCCACTAGATGTCACTAAATACAAACCAAATTGAGTCGGGACGTCAGCCATCATATTCCAAGTGATTACCACATCACGCACAGGCTTTTGCACCTCGTGATGCTGGTTTACAATAAAATGAGAAAATTAAAGGCCTTTTTTGTCTCTCAGGTAATATTGCATTAAAAATAAGATTAAAATATACCATCCCTGTATGAGAGATAGATGGCATCCGCAGCATCAGGACCAGCTGCCGACCTCCCACTCTGACTCTCACGTCCCAGGAACATGTACTGAGCGATCAGACTGTTGGATCAGAATTAACGCTGAATGTAAATGTTTAGAATTCTTGTATCTTTCCTTAGTCCGACCCTTATAAGTTTCCATAGTTACAACTTTGAGCGTCAAAGCTTATCGGTTTAAGCTTTTATATAAAAGCGCATGCGCAGACGTTAACGCCCACTAAAGCTGCATCCATTCCAACTGGGTACTAGCGTTATTACCCCTCAAATACATGCCGCACAAGACTCCAGGTAATCATCACAAGCATTTGGCGTTTATTTAATTATCGTAATGGGTTGAGCTCGATTTGATACACAGAGAAAAACCCAGGTAGTGGCTTTTAATTAAAATCGACTCCCCCCGATCTGCCCTGTATTGGTACAGTCTATTGACGTCCTGCGCGGGAGCGGAAAACGTGCATCCGAGTGTGCGGAAAAGGAAAGGAGCAGGTTGTTTTCTTATTAACAATTCTGATATACTATCGATTTTTCGAACCGCAGCAAATAGCCTGCTTCCCCGCGGAAGTCTCTAAACGCTAGAGGTCAGTGGAAGAAGCTGTTTTGTTAGCAATTAATGGCTAAACGCTAGCTAGCGTGTGTGTTTGTTGACGAAGCGTTTCGCTTTTCTTGCATCGCTCGCGCGTGTTAATACACCTGGCTTTCACTTGTTTTTAGCCAGCGATGAGATTAGCATGAACACATTAAACAAATCCATATAATATATGGCTGTTTTATCACAGCAAACGTGACTGTCATGTTTGAATGAACTCCGGACTCCAGAGGATGTTGGTTGTGGTTAGGGGAGGGGCATTGAATGAGGGTTTCCCATTGGTGAGAAGACGCATCACAATGTGGTACATTATATTGATGCAAGTTTAAATTTACTGATTTTTCCAGCTTGGTGATACGTCCAACATGACTCGAGATTGGAAACCTGGCGATCTGATTTTTGCCAAGATGAAGGGTTATCCACACTGGCCTGCAAGAGTAAGTGCGATGCTTATATGTAGCTTGCCATCGCCAGTGTGTGAATGTGTGTGTGAATGGGTGAATGACTGAATGTAGTGTGAAGCGCTTTGGGGTCCTTAGGGACTAGAAAAGCGCTATACAAATGCAGGCCATTTACCATTTATATTGTGGACAGACATACAAATAAGGCAGATCGTGTGCAAACAAGCACCCAAGCAAATAAGCCACTACCATTTACAGCTGTAAGCAAACATCTGCTTTTTCTTATGTCTTTGCCAGATCGATGAAGTACCCGATGGTGCAGTGAAGCCATCCAACGTCAAGTTTCCAATTTTCTTCTTTGGCACCCATGAAACGTTAGTAACAGGCAGCTTGACACCTCCTTCAGTTTGATGTACTTACGGTGTTCTGCATGTTTCATTTGGTCTGAGTGATCTGAAGAGATTCAACTGGGTAAACTTGTTGAAGATCTTTACAGAGGTGTCACATGACGCAGACTCAAAACTGTAGAAGGATACATGTGACCTTTTCATTGTATTTATGAGTCATTGGAATGACTGGAAGGTGACTTCAGTGGTTATGGAAGTACATTTTGTTATTGTTTTAAAAATTTTAGAGACCTGTCAGTCCTAGCAGTGCATGTACTCACCGGACTTTATACTACACAGCAAAAAAAGTATTAAATATACAAACATCTTTTTCTGCAGTGCATTTCTTGGCCCCAAAGACATTTTTCCATACCTCCCTAACAAAGAGAAGTATGCCAAGCCTAACAAGAGAAAAGGATTCAATGAAGGATTGTGGGAGATTGAGAACAACCCAAAAGTGGAGCTTACTGCACCCAAGGTATATCCTCTTCTTTTCTTTTTTGTCTTCTCCAAAACCTGTCCCAGTATTTGTCCTGCAGACATCAGGGCATTGGGATTGAATATACATCATAAAACTTGTTGCCCGGCTTTCTGTTTTGCTGACAAACATAAGTGGGCACCAGTTTGCATTCAGAGCATTTAGCCTTTAGCTACCTAAAAACTCAAGTATGGTTTGTTTACAGGAATAGTTTGGGTCATATTTGTTTAACTTCAAAGAAATTACCTGTTTCCTGCTGCCCTGTTCGGATCATCTGACATTACTGAATGTGCACAGCTACTTCTGAGCCCTGTTCTTCTTGTGTTTTTTTGCCCAGTTTAATTTAACCAAATTCCTTTTTGTTTGTATTTGAAGCCGGTTCCCCCTCAGTCTTTTGGTGAGAAGGATTCAGACAGCAGTCCAGAAGGAGAAGAGGATGCAGATGACAAGGTGATCAAAGCCAAAGTAAGTTTTTCTCTTCAGATCCCCCTCTGCAGACTGTATTTCACTTCACTGCACTCACCTTCTGCTCGTTTGTCCCTGTGTCACCAGCTTCTATCCTTTTGTTTATTTATTTGTTTTTTTGCTAGCCCTCAAGTCTTCTTCTTGCCTTCTTTATGATGAAAACCATATGACTGCAGCCAAAGCTTCACAGATTATTTGCTATTCTTTGATAACTGCTTCAGAGGCTTTTATGCCAACAGTTGTGTGTGTGTGTGCAGCAGAAGAATACTCGCTAACTTTTCTCCCTTTCAAGACTCGTTCACCCCACCACGCTGCGTCCTATGCTGTGTCTTGGGTGCATTCAGGTTCCAGGAAGTGAGGCTGAGCAGGAGAATGAGAATGAGGAGGAGGAGGAGGAAGGGTCTCTGATCTCTGAGCAGGGTCATCAGGACCAGGATGTACGTACTTTGCATGTTGTGACGCCCTAAAGCGGTGCAGGTTATTCTGTTCTCCTTGGGAAAAGCATGTGACACCTGGTGCTTTTATTTAATTGGTCGAGTTTTTGGTTTGTTTGTTTTCCTGTTTGACTCAAAATTCTTGTCGTTGGCCACAAAACTTCCCCGGTGCTGGACGTTTCGATCGGAGAGCCTGGTGTTGGTTTTGCTGTTTTTAATGCTTTTGAGGTGATCGCTGATTTAGAAACTGATAGGTTTCTAAGAAAGCAGTCTGTTTGTTTTCACTAGATGAAATAATAATAATAAGCTCAGGTAAGGTCAAAGCTACCAGTGGAAATGGCTGTAGATCTAATCTGTCTTCATTCAAGACCCAGTTCTGTGTGCGGCTATAAAGAAAACACAAAAAGTGTATTTTCTTCTTCGTCTCTTTCCACCTCTTTGGGATTAATCTGACGTCCTGCTGCAGCGCTTTGCATTTCCTGCTTTTTCCTATCCATATAATGCACAAGTACTGTTTTCAATCAGTTAATGGTATTTTATTTTGCATGGCTTTCTGTGTACCTTGGAGAAAGGTAAGTCGGGACTCATAATTCAATTAAATTAAAATACATTATTTTACTATGACATTCTTCCTGCTGTGACTGCAGTAATTTAATGACTCACAAGTTGTCCTATTTCTTTAATAAATACTGATTCATACTGAAGTTTTCATACCCCAACAGGGTGTAGTATTTCAGGTATACCCTAGATGGTGCCACTGACACCCCCTCCCCCACTACCATCAGCACCACCACCAAAGTCAAAGACAGATTGATGCTTTTTTTTTTTTTAAATCGGGGAGGACATTTACCTGCTCATTCTCTTACTGCTACAGCTTTCCTTCTTATATTAATGAGATAACAAAGAAAGCTCAAATTTGATGTGCGTTCTGATTAAAATAACTGGATGTGTCAATAATTTTAGGACTCTGCTCAGAAAGAATCACCAGATGTACCTAAACCCAAGCGAGGAAGAAAGAAAAAGGTTGGCACTGGCTATTAATTTGTTTAGTTTAAAAGAAAAAGTGTAATAACAATAGATTGTAGTTTTGGGTTTTTTTGTTTATTAGTTGGTCTTTAGTACTTTGTTTTTAAATTCTTTTATTTCTTCCTGAATTTCAGAGTGATGCTGACCAGGAGAATGACAAAGATGATGTACCAGCAAGTCCTGTTAGTCCCACCGGTAGGCTGTTTGTTTTGTGGTGCTGGTATGATAATCATGTAGGAGCAATGAGAAGTTAATAAATCAGAAGCTCATATTCATGACAATACATCTAATACACAGGAACGAGGTGGGAATATACCCATTACAGCTTGTAGCCTGTATGATATATACATTAAACTTACTGGCAACTGTTAATAATGCATTATTATAGGACTGGACAGCTGTCCTTCATAACTTCTGCATATGATCAAAATGAATCGTGCGTCTGTGTGTCTCCATTCATGTGATTAGGTGGAGAAGGCCCTAAACGAAGAGGCAGGAAGCCCAAGAGTGAGAAGTTGCTTTTGCTTCAGCAGCAGGAACAGCAAGGCTCCGGCAGTGAAATGTAACTACATGATTATCAACAGACACCGTACAAAATTCATGCAGACACAGAAGCTTCATGCTTTCTTTGCACAGTTTCTGCAGTGGCTCTTTGATGCTCTTCAGCCTGCATAAAGGCCAGATCCTGAAACCCCGATTTCACTGGAATGTTAAAAGCCAAATCAGCCCAGCAGTATAAAAACAGATGCATTTTTCTCTTTCTTTTTTATTTAGGGAGATTGGAGAGTCAGACAAAAAGCGAAAGAGGACAACAGAGGACAAGACCCAAAGTGGAGAGGAAGAGAAGAGGAGGAAGAAGGAAGGAAAGGACACAGAAGTAAAGGAGCCTGAAGCTAAGAAGAAGAAGTCCAAGGATGACAGTTCCTCTGGCTCTGACGATGAAGAGGCAAGTATCTATGCAATTAGTCTCTCCCATTGCCATCATTGTTTCTGAAAGAGGTGTCATAAAAAACATGCTTTTGAGTACCTTAATCTCTCTTAATCTCAGAAAAATAAAGGCAGAAAGAAACAGCAAAATGCAGATGTGGACAAAGATGTGCGGCGGCGGAAAGCTGATGAATTGAGAGAGTACGTTTATACACAGTAGTCATCAGAAGCTCAGAGCAAATGATAAAATGTAATCATGTGTGTCTTAATCCTGGATAGAGTTATGACATGTTGCATTTATTGCTATCTCGTAGACCAGGTAGAGATGAAGAGAAGAAAAATGAAGAGAGGACAGGAGCCAAGAAAAAAGGTAATTTTGCCGGTCAAAACAAAAAACATATATATTCATATTTTTGTGGCAAGCTAAAAGTCAATTGTAGGTGCAAAAAGATTTTAGTGACCAATCAAAATATCTATTTCTTATTTATATTTCAGTAAAGGTTTTTAAAAGTAGTTATTTAAGAATAATCATGTTTTCTTCCCTTTTCTTTCTTCACTTAGAAATGTCAACTGACTTGAAACTGCAGAGACTGCACAGTGAAATCAAAATTTCACTGAAAATTGACAACCCTGTAAGTTCACATCACTCAAATCTTACATGATACTCAGTCCACATTTCTCTTCTGACAACTTTATGAATCAGTGTTCTCCTGCACTGAGCTGATGAAGACAAAAGGTGTTAAACCCGTCAATGCTTCATCTAAAGTATCCATCAAAGACTAAAATAGTATTTACCCATAGACGCATACCTTTCTCATTGTGGTTTTATTGCACTGTTTAAATTATGCCAGAATGCTTGGACTCTTATGTGGGTATCTTAAGGTTAAGAATAAGCCTGCTACTCCATCCTTGTTAATGCGCTCCTTGCATTATTCAGTCCGTCGGGGCTCAGATCTGCACATGAGCTTTTACTTTAGTTCACTCAGTTTTAACTGGGCTGTGGGAAAACATAACTGGCATTTTTTTCCTCCTATTTTTACCCCTCAACCATATAATGCTGATGTGGTATTGGCATCACCTCAAATTGATACCATAGGTGTATCTTCTAAAAATCTGTATTTTGGACTTTTTTTTCCATGCCATCTGTATTATTCCCTGTCTCTTGTCACTAGGATGTGAAGAAGTGTCTGGATGCATTAGATGAGATTGGTGCCCTTCAGGTCACAACCCAGCATCTGCAGAAACACAGCGAACTCATCGCCACGCTCAAAAAGGTAACAACATGAAGGAGTCTTATTTTGGATGCATTCTGCATCAGCGTTATTTCATGAGTGGTAATGCCTTCCTTATTTGTTCATGTCCTAGATTCGCAGATTCAAAGCAAGCCAGGATATCATGGACAAGGCCACCATGTTGTACAATAAGTTTAAGAGCATGTTTCTGGTTGGAGAGGGTGACTGTGTGCTCAGCCAGGTGCTGAACAAATCTTTAGCTGAACAACGGCAGCACGAAGAAGCAAAGAAAGGAGCGCTGAAGAGGGTTGAACAAGCCAAAGAAAATAATTCGGGTACAGATCATCACATTCTTTCTTTCTTTCTAGCCTACCTTTACAGTAGCTGTTTAGCATGCATGGGCCTATATATTTTTGGACACTTGCAAAATGTATTTTGCAAAAATGTTGCATCAAAGCAGAGACAATCTTACTATGTTGTGATTGCAGCCATTCCTGGACTTTGCGAATGGTACTATGGTTGTGTGTGTTTCATTTTTGTATTTTAGCCTTGTTGTGCTGGGTGGGGGATAAGCACAGCTTTTTAAGATAGACCACAAACATTATCAATACATGATCTAACATTTCACTAACTCTGTCATTCTTCCCTCGGAGCATATTTCTCTTACTTTTGTGCTCTGTTTAAGAACTACCATGTTATCTAAGAGCTTTCATAAGGGGTATGTGTTTTGTGAATAACTTTTATCTTTATCAGATTATAATCTTAATCTTGAGGGATTCTGTTGAAATATAATTCTAAGAACTTTGACACCAGCAGCTCCTTGTACTTGGAAGCTTTATATATGGTCCTTGGAGCTTGTATATTTTTTCCTGTATTATGCCACTGACATTGTATTAGAAAATCTGCTTGAGGTGTCAGTTATTTAGGGTTCTGTCTTTGTAGTTCAGGGGAGTCGATCAAAGGTTTATGAGTGAGTCAAAGAGTCAACGACTCACTGCGGTTTAACAGCTCCTCACCACATTAACTGTCAATGCAGACATTGGTATTAAAGCTGGTATAACTGCAGCATGCGAGCTCAGTGAGAGAGGTTTTCCACTTGACTGGTGCCAATAAAAGTTTACCTTAATTGGAGGTCTTATCCATGCACGCCTCGACTTGGTTTTTCAGGGTGTTTTCCAGTAGGTGATAGTACCTGCTACCAGGCACTTTTTTAGTACCTACTCAGCCAGGGTTCTCAGTGATCTGAAAATGTGATGTCAACAGACTGCACACCACTGATTGGCTAGTCAACTCAGTAAATTACTCAATAAATCACAAGAGTTTCTCCCACATGAAAATCAAAACGAGGGGAAATGGTGTCATAAAAAAACACCACTGTGGTCCTCGAGTCTGACAAAAAGCCATAAACTGAGCAGCCGGTATACCATCGCCTTGACGTCCCCCTTTGTTTTGGCGTTCGTGTCGCTTGCAAATGACATCACGGGACTGTCAGCTAATATAACAACCCCACGGATATTAGGTGGTGCTCGGTTGTCATGAAAAACGACCAAAACCAAGTCAAGTCGAGCCAAATAGGTACTAGTGGAAAAGGGCTATTGGTGTTGAATTCAGCCCGATATGATGGCTGCTCTCCATCCAGTGATTTGCAGGATTGTAATGATTCTTTAGGACTGATGATGCAGGTCTGTGTCCCTGCTGTGGAGCACTACACACAGCTCCTGGATGGAACATTTCACAATAAATCAAGAACATCACTGATTCCTAAACAGATGTGCAGTGCATACGATGATAAAGTTACAGAGTGATATGAAGATATTTTGACCTGTTTTCATTTACCAAAATATGCCAGACTGGCAAACAGGCACAGATGCTAAAAAGCGTGTTTCTACAGAAAGTAATGCACATTTATTATGGGTTGATACAGATGGTATGTAAAAGGTCTGCATAACCTCTAGATCTGAAAAGTGAAGTCTCTGTGCAGGTGCCTTAAACCGGCATTTGCTGGCCACCAGGAGCCGACTCCTCTGGCTTCAAGGAAAACAACCCTCGCCTCCCATTCTCAATGACTAATGACTGCCCTGATGAGATGATTTTAGTCACTGGTTTGGAATCTTGTTTATTACAATGTGACAGTCATTTAGGAAATTATGGTCCCCCACTGGACTTTAGAACAAGGATGAAACCAGATTGCTAGTTGGAGAGTGTGCGGTGTCCCTCAGATACTTGTGACATATAAGATGGCAAAGGCTAAAATGCTCAGATCAGGGTTTCCCAAGAGAATGTCACTAACCAGTAGGTGTAGTCATGGTAGCTGCATCCATCCTTTATATATATATGTTGTCTGATGGATTTTATTCTTATAACGGTGAGTAGGAGAAAGTTTTTATCAAATTGTGTGGAAATGTCAGAAATAACAGAAAATGTCAGTTTTCTGTCAGTTAAGGTAACACAGATCTCTTTCCATTACGTTAAGCAGAAGGTTTGCGCTTACTACGTATTCAGCCTTTAAGGGCGTGACTGAGCCCCGGGCACAGGCTAGTGATGATGGTAACTGGTATATGGAAATAAGATACCTATAAGCTATTTTGATGACTGCAAGGGAAAACAGTAACAGAAATGGGATAAAGTTGCATCTAGGACTTTCTGCTCATTATTTTAAATTCATTATGAACTTCTAACACACTTATAAATACCAGTAAACAGAAACAGTGATCCTCTGCTATCAGCTTCTTCTCCCCTTCCCAGGGGGACGTCACAGGATCAGTGTGGTTTGCATCCTTTCCAGAAAAACTAACCTTAATTACCACATCCTTGCTTGAAAATACAGTACTACTATCAAAATGTGTGCCTTTTATGAAAGGTCTTTTTTTTTAAAGTGCATAGCATGTCAAATGGATAGAAAATCGTATTTATTTTTGTCCGATCCGGACCGGTCATGTGCCATCACATGCTCCTGTCATGGCTCAGGTTGTGCAGCGATGACTCTGTTTGACTCAGCCTGTGCGTCTCTGCCGAACAGACAAAGTGACAAATGGTGATGTCGGCCCCGACGAGAAGAAGCAGGAGATGGAGAGAGAGAGGCTTCCCGAAGATGCTTCAGCAGGAGAGAATCAAAGGTAGCTTTGAGAACACAAGCTTGATTGTGATCCTCCTGCATGCTTGATGGCCTCAACCGAAACTGTCAGTGTAAATCAGTTGAACCCATTAGTGCTGGTTATATAACTCCAATTCATAATGTATACATAGTTTTCAGGGCAGTGCCACACATGTGGGTTGTTAACTTTTTCCCCCTCTTGGTCCATTATACAAAAGGTCATCCTGGAAGGTGCTGTGTGATACCTGCCCACTCCCACCTCGTCTTTGAGGTTCATACAAGTCACAAAATCAATGAAGGAAATAAAGCCTTTAGAGCTTATTTTGTTATGTGCTGACTTGATAAAGTTTTCTTACTTCCATTAACAGAATCAAGGCCCTTGCCTCCTGCTCATGACTTAAAGTAGGCATTTGAAAATGCATTCAAATATATGGTTTCATTTTTTTAAAAGAAGTCTTTGTTGGGGAATATTTAAGAGATTTGATGTTAAAGGGGATGGGAACTTCTGTTCCTATGTTTCTGTTTTGTTTTTGTTTTTTTAAATAAAGAGCATTAGTAAAATATAACATTCAGTTTCTCAAATACACTGTAGCTCTTGATCATCACAGTCTAACACAGAGTCAGGTAAACTGCAGGGGTTTCAGTCTGTCCAGTTAGGAAGGATCAAGCACTGTGAATGCATTTCATCTGCTTTGGTGCAAATTAAATACAGGTGCACTGGAGAAGCAACAACAAAGAGCATCCCCAGGCACGTGTATGCTTGTGATTAAAATTTTTGGTATGATTTTGAATCTAGCCTTCACAAGGGTTGATGATTTTAGTTTCCATTGATTGTGCACAAGTGCTACATGAGCCATACGTGTTAGAAGGATAAAGTTTGGTCTTCCAAGGATTTTTACTAAAAATAAATGAGTAAATATAAAATATCAAGACTTTATCCTCACTATTTTTTAATGAACTGTTTTAACCTTTATCCCTTTATTATTTATTTTGGACTGTAGTGCCCCAAAAACTCAGGAGGAGTCCACTTGAGTGTCTTGCAGGCCTGAAGAAGGGAGATTTGCTGCTGTAAAACTGGGCTGATCACGTGAGATCTCGTGCCCAGTTTGTGACTGATGACAACCACTGGTTTCCAGTTTAATTGATTTGTTTTGTTGTTGTTGTTTTTTTTTCTGCATTGCTGCTGCTGAAAGCTTTCATCAGCCCAACCCCAGGATCGCGACTGATTGCATATATTTTATTTTTATGCTGTCTGTAATCTTTAACTTCTAGACACCTTTTGCTTAGATGCATCTGTTTGAGTAGTGACACGACTTGTAAATCTGCAACCTTGAGTTTGTCAAACTGTAACGAGGATGGGAGAGAGCTAGTGCAGGAACCATGGGGGGGGGGGGTTTCAGCTGGTGGAGATGGTTTTGATTGTTGGAGCATTTACTGATTCGACAGATGGATCTTAGCCTCAATTATGGGAAGTACAGACGATTATCTGTAGGTAGAAGCACCTTGAAAATGTCTAATAGCAGTAGATGTGTTAACTCTGTAAAGCGTGTTTCATACATGTCCACTTCAGATGCACGAAAACATAATTGTGGAGATTGCCAAAGTTTCTAGCCAAGAAAATGCTTTAATTTCTAGTCGGCGCCTGTTTTAGGTTTTTTTTTGTTTTTTACATAGATGTAAATAAGAGTATTTTTGTGCCTGTCTGATGACCTGTTTCAGCATCCAATAACAAAGTGGTAGCTGTAGTACAACTTTAGTTTTTAAAGCTGATAGCACAGATATTGTGTGATAATATTAAACAAAGATTAGCCCACTTTCTGTCATCTGGATTTTTCTTAGATTTTTTTTTTTTTTGCCTGTTTAACCATAGCGGTTATTGTTGTTCTGTTGCTGCCATTAAAAAAAGAAAAATCAAATAAACATGTTGAACTTGGATTGTGCCCTTTTTTTCTGGGTAAACCAATGGATGTGTTAGCTGATTGCGTTTGACTGTGTTTGTGTTTGTAAGAGTCACTCAAAGCCGAAAGGCTTCATCAAAAACTTAGAAGTACCGTGCAAAAGTCTTGAGCCATCCTTCATTTCTTAATATTTTTGCTAGAAAAATGGGACAAAACTGCAGTGATGTATTCAAATATGTACAAAAATACATGAAGGAATAGTATATCCTCCTGAGAACCCCCAAACATTGATTCTGTTCATCTGGGCTTTGATCAATGGTCATGAGAATTTGTATATTAAGGATCAAGGAACTGACCTCCCAGCCCATTGTTGACTTATTTGAGCTACCATACTAAGTCCTGATGTACTAAATGGAGGACATACAGGGTGTTCCATTGATATCTCATGTGTTTGGGTGGACTCCTTTAGCTCCAGAGAAGGGAAATCACAAAAAGTTCAACGGGAAGATATAAGGCAAAAAGTTCTTAAAATTCCAACAACCCTAAAGTCAATAGTTTAGGTTTAGTTACCTTTATTCTTGAACAAAGCCTAAACTCTCTTAGGCAAGCATTTATCTAATTTCTTTAAGTAGTCTTCGGGAATAGTTCTGAGGTCTGGGCTCTGGGGAGGCCAATCCATGACTGATAGTTTTCCATTGTGTTTTTCAGTCCAGGTATGTTTTTTACTGCTTTAGCAGTGTGTTTGGGATCATTGTCATACTGAAAGACTTACCTCCATCAATGTACCTCCGTACATGATACGTACATGACAATTTTCAGTCCAGTTATTGTGCAGTTTAGCATACCTCTACCCTTTTCTCTTAAGGATGCCTTCTTGACAGCTGCTTTTCCACTGAGGCCATTTCTGATGGTTTCAGTGAACAATAGATTAGCCTTAATCCAGATGCATCACTCGGGTTCTGTATCAGGTATGTGCTGGAGTTTTTTTTGTCTGTTTTCTAAGGACTTACGACACCTTTTTCAGCATCAAATTCAAGCACTTTTTAAGCACTTTCAATGTCCGTTTTCAAGCTTTTCCAGCACATTAGCAAAAAAAAGAATGCATGTTTCACTTTGCATCACCTCAGTAACGCCATGTGAAAATTAAAACAAATCATCCTAGGTTGATTTAAATACCTTTGTTCCTCTTTTTGCTAAAACAAAGAAAAACGCAGCACACAAAAATAATGCAAAAGGAGGTTACCTTATATGCATATAGTGTATAAACTAAAAAAAAACCCAACATTTCACTTAAAAATTAAGATGTGGAAATGTGAACAAATTAACTTGTTAGAGATGTCATATTCAGTGAAATTCGAGACTTTAAGAATGCACAAGCATCTACCTAAAATCTATTTATTTAATCTATCATCTATGATATTATTATGTACAATTATAATGTATTCTTCCTCTCCCTTAAATAAACAGGCAGCCTTAATATTGCCATTATTCCCCCCTAGGTGTTGCCAAACGCACCAAGTTAATACTTGAAAAGCTGCAGCAATACAAAAAAATATGACCAGTATTCTAATTACTTGGTGACAACTTTGCTTTTAGCCTTTAATTGGCTAGTTATGTAGTTCACAGCATATTGCATAAATTACCATGCCATAACTAACTGCTTTAGTAGCGCTGCCGTATTGCATCACACTCAGTGCATTTCAATAATTTAACTCACAAGTTTGCAAGCTAGCAAAAAAAATAACTAAAAATTAGCATGTGTAACGTACACATACTCAAAAATGATTTACTAGGACTTACGCAAAGCCCCCTCCATTGTGAAAAGGTGCAAATCCTTCATGCAGACTACTCAGGTGGGGGGGGGGGGGGGTCTAGTCTGTACAACGACTAGCCCAGAGAACACGGAATCACTTTCAGAAAGCCTGGACAAAGCTTTGCTCAAGACCACTTGAAAAATAAAAAAGTTTGACTAACTGGAAACAAAATACAAAATAGAAATGAGAAAGAAAAGAGGGGCGGCTCAAGACTTTTGCACAGTACAGTATAAAGGTGACAAATAAGACAGCCTTTTAAAATTGTCACCTCACTAAGGTCGAGTTTCTGTTCTGTGTCACCCTCATTGATTTGAAGTACATCAAAATGAGTTAAACAAGCTGTATAAATGTCCACCAATCAAACATAACAACTCTGTTACTTTTAATGAATTCAATCAATCAAAAAGCTGTTTTGTGCATTTAAAACTCAATAACTTTACACACAAAAAAAAGACAAACCCACACACAAGTATGCTAAACATTAAACTGACCGTGCTGCTGTCAACTGAACTGTTTATCAGTAAATGTTACTGTTTAGCTCAAAGAGGAAAATCAAACCCTAAAAAAACAGTTTTGATGACGTTGCAAGTATCAGAACATTTCCTTCTGAAACACAAACCATGTAACTGTATTATACAGCAATAAGTCATGAGAACCATTAATTAAAGGCACCCCGGTCCACATAGGGATAGGCCAAGAATTCTCCCAGTTTATTGCCTTGAGCGTCGTAGTGCATCATACGAAAGCATTTGTCACAGAAGAGACATGGGTCACTCGGAGCAAACTGGTCGTTGGTGGTATACCATCTAGAAAGACGAGATACGTGATCAGCCTTTAAAAAAATTAAAAATAAAAATAATAACACAAAGCTTCCGTTGTTTATGCAGCACCTGATGTCTCCTCACCTTCCAATGAAAACATGGCAGACAGCACACTTCTGGGTGAGGACTCTGTGCTTGTGCGTGAGCAGTGGGTACAGATTCTTGTCTAGACAGTCGTTCTTGTGGGCCAGTCTGTAATGGGTAAAGAGCAGGGAAGAAGATGACATTCTCACAGGCACTGAGCGGCAGGAACACAGATTTGTCTCACATTCATGATATCAGGAGCTGCTTTCATGTGCGGTCGGCCTGCTTACGCCAACGCTACATAAGCTCGAAGATAACTACGCATCCGTTAGTCTTGTGAGACATGTTAAATCCCGTCTGACAATGCGTCTCATTGTCAGACGGGATTGCTGCAGCTGACAAATCCACCTCCTGTACTACAGTAGTAATCAGTTTATTACTTTACGGTTTATTAAGCACAGAGTTTGATGTTAACTCAAACCAGATAGGCATGAGTATTTCTTATTCATACCAAGCATCTTATTCATGAGGAGCTGAGATAAGCTAAAATGATCCTGCCTGGCTGCATGCTTATTTGGTTGTGTGATTATCTGGATGTACTTTACTGTGAACTCCACCAAACAAGAGCTGGAAACTATTAATACATTACCGGACTAACAGAAGATAAACATTTCGATGATTTTAGCTCGAACTTTTCAACTTTGACTTGGCCGTATTACCGACAGCTGAAATGTTCAGGTTTTAAGTTGCTCACTGGACACAAATAGAAAACTCGAGTTTACTGCAAGTGTGTGTTTCATGTTTGCACAACAGCAATAAAAAGAAATAAAAATGACTTTGTTGTAATGAAAAAGCATCCATTAAAGCAAGTAAAGAATAGTTCCTGGTTGAACCTGGAATCATGGTGTGCACTAAGGTGTGTATTGTTAGGTGAACTGTTTATTCTAAATTGGCTAAAGGTGTCAACAGTTATCTGCCTCTCTGCGTCTGCCTGTGCTTTCCATTCACACTTTCACTTTAATGCATGGGGTTCAACAAAAATCTTGCACTAACTGTTTAGGAACTGGAGCCTTTTTTATATATAGGGTCTCCTGTTTTCCCCTGACGGGCCTGACATGGTTGAAATTTTTGCTGATAGCCAATAAATATTACTAATTCCTGTTATCCCTTGTTACAGAGCGAGACGTTAGAAAAGAACCAGGTAAATGTTAATAATCAAACTCTTTCACCTTGAGCTATTCAGCTGATATCTATCCATTTAATGTTCACAGGACACAGTGGGCTAAATCCTTCTTGATTTTATGTAGTGGTTCAGTAAGCTTCCTAAGCCTCCGTCCTGGTAGAGCCAACAGTACTGCTGGAAGCATGAAATTAAACCAGTTAATCAGTTATTTAAACTTCAGGGGGCCTAGTTTCATTATTACTGTACCAATTCATCTTAAAGACAGCTGTTATTCAACTGTTGCTGAACAGAGGTGCAGGTGTATAACGCAGTCTCTCTGTAATTTGTTTTAATTGACAGCAACACACAGAATATGACAAATGTTATTTGAGGTTGTAATAGTTATAGTAATAGTAATATACAGTAATAGCCAAAACTGAGCAAGAGTTGGAGTGGGCTCTGTAAAGAAGTTGAATCGCAGAACTAGACAATGAGTAGCACTAACCTAACATCTGTGATGATGACCAGATGTTCGCAGTCGCCCTGGTGACAGTAGAGATACGGGAATCCCACTTTGACTTTCAGATCCTCCAAAAGTGTGTCCTCCATCTTGGCCTGGCTGTAGGATGGGAAGTTATGGGACTTAGCCCATTCAATTGTAGTCCTGCATCATAAAGCAAGAGGAGATAAGATGAGAAAAGATGTCTGTTATTCATCCAGAAGTTGGCAAAACCCCTTTTTATAATAGTTAAAGATTAAGTTAAACACAGCAAATGTTTAACAAACAGTGTCTATGAAAGCAAAGAATAGTTTGTAGCTTAAAAAAAGAAAACACAACAAAACAATTGTATTAGGGTAGAAATAAAGCTGAAATCAGAGTAAATATAATAAAGTAAAATAAGTGAAATAGAAAATAATGAGAATAATGAGAATAATTATAATAATAATAGAAAGATTTAAAAAAGTGAGCTGAGTTGAAAATTAAAAGATAAAATAATATTTGGCGTATATTTTTTACATGAGTTCCATGGTTATTTCACAGAATGATACATAATTTTGCACAAGAGCGCTTATTGTCAGTGATGGATTTATTAAAAGCACAGCAAATATCAGATGACGAGTCCTTTCAGTTCATTAAAAGTCCCTACCTCACCACAACAGATTAGCCTGAAAAAAAAATACCAGGGGAAAGATACACTTCTTAATATAAATTATGCAAAACTTTGTGGATTTTTAATGGATTTCTAACAGAAAACAAAAAACATTTGAAAAATCTCAGTCCAATTCTATTATAACTGTAAAACTGTGCTTTTTACAGGCCCCCAAATCTGCTGTCAGCAAGCCGACATTCAAATATCTTCAAGCATCCTTTATTCGATGTTAACTTGAACTACACTCCTGAGTAAATATTCACAGAGCCATAGCAACAAACAAAACTGAAGGACCGAGCTTAAAAAGTTTTCTAGAAAATGGAATTTAAAAATTATACCAGAAAAAATGTTCCTGATTGGATCTTGGGAGGAGCCACAAATCAAGAAGGACCTATTAAGTAGAACTATCCTCTGTCAGATCTGAGATGATCAGCTGGGAAGTTGTTGTTGGGCAATGCGATAAAGTGCTTAGTGTGTGTTAGCTTCTGCTCTTTAACAAGCTTCATGAGAATGCTACACAACAGACCAACATGCACTTTAAAGGGCTGAGCATTTCTGGAGATTACGTCCTCATCGATTACTTCAACTGGATTTATGTCTCTAGGAAACAGATGACTGTATCGATACGACTGTAGGTTGCAATCCAATGAATAAAGACACAAAAAATATCAAATCCGCTAAAACTGTTGTCTTTATTTACTGTGACCGGTCTACGTTTTATAAATGTGAACAGTTTGCAACGGTCAGACTAAGTACACTCTTCAAGCTTCTATCTTTATCTGCTTTCATAAGCTGCAGATATCACAGTGATTATTTGAGCGTTTCAAGTTATTTAACAAATCATTAAATAGAACTCTTGAATAGACCTGGTATTCATAGAAATCCTGCCCAAAGCCAACATTTAGATATTTTATTCCATTTCATTTTACTAACCTTTCCACAGCTCTCAGCTCCAAGCCCAGGTCACTCCTTAGACACAGTTTGCAAACTGCTGAGCACTGTAGAGTTATTAAACATTACTTAAACAGATCTAATAATTTTATTGTTTGGAATTCTTTCCAGACATGTAGGTCCATAAGTTTTTGGGCAGTAACCTAATTTTTGGTATTTTTGCCTCTGCACCAATGCACAATGCAGATGTGAACGAAGTGCAGACTTTCATCTTTAACTCAAGGAGCTGAATAAATATATTCTATTAACTATTTAGGAATTACAGTAATTTTTATACAAAGTCTCTCATTTTCAAAGGCTCAAGAGTAATTTTGAATTCTGGACCTAAAACTGTACTTTAAGACTTTTTAACCGTTTTTACAATTTACTCAAATAAAAACTGAGAACAAATTTAAGGTGGCACAGAAGAGGTTAGCATTGATTCCTGCCGTGTGTGTGGAGGTTTTACTTCTGCCTGTGCAGGTTCTTTGTCTTCCTCCCACAGTCCAAATAGAGGCATGTTAGGTTAAAATGGCTATTCTGGTTAAGTGTCAGCAGTCGTTTGTGTCTGTCTTAGTGACAGACTGTCAACCCTGTCCTCTCACCCTATGACAGCTGGGACAGGCTGCCAACCTCCCGCAACCTCGATTTGGACAAGAAAATGGATGACTGGACATACAGACGAATGAATAATTGGAAAAAACAATCCAATCTAGCGATTGCTTGCATATATGCCTGCAAGTGTTTTGAAATGAAAGCCTTGTTAAGAAGTTAAGGGTTTTCAGCCACTGTGGAGTCAGGACTGTTAATATGAAATGATTGCGCTAAATTTGTTCAAGTTAAGCACCTTGAGGGGGCCATGTCAGGGAAGCATGTTAAACTATGATACATTTTTTCCTAGGTCAGCTTTATAACGTTTGCAATTCATTCACTCATGTTGCATTTCATTTTCAGAGGAGACACATGAGTGTGGTTGATAACCGTTTTGATTGGCAGCCCTGTGCAGGTGAAATAAAAAGATGTTCTACTCTCTAAATAAGAGCAGATTGCAATAAATAATAACATGAATGATCTCTCTTTAAACTGCCTAGTGAGTGAGTCATTGCTTGCTTTGTCAATCAACCCAAGACAAAAGTCAAAGCAACATGAACAAATGAAAATGTCAGTGCTAGTCTTGTTTACAATTACTTGACCACTTCCTTTGGTCAAATAAATAAATAAATAAATAAATATGGTAAATGGCCTGTATTTGTATAGGGCTTTACTAGTCCCTAAGGACCCCAAAGCGCTTTACACATCCAGTCATCCACCCATTCACGCACACATTCACACACTGGTGGAGGCAAGCTACATTGTAGCCACAGCCACCCTGGGGCGCACTGACAGAGGCGAGGCTGCCGGACACTGGCGCCACCGGGCCCTCTGACCACCACCAGTAGGCAACGGGTGAAGTGTCTTGCCCAAGGACACAACGACCGAGACCGTCGGAGCCGCGGTTCGAACCGGCAACCTTCCGATTACCAGGCGACCTCCCAACTCTCGAGCCACGATCGCCCGAATAAATAAAATAAGAGGCCCGTTTTTAATACCAGCCTTCTACAGATTTAGGCCTGCTGCCTTCAACTGTTGTAAAGGTCCTGGTTAAGAAATGCGTAATCTTTAAAGCTTCCTAAAGCAGGAGGTACTTACGAGCTGATGTCCTGGCACTCGGGAAACCGCATGTCATTGTAGAAAACTCCTTCAAAGAAGAAGAAAGCTGACTTGTAATGATCCTGAAAAAGAGCACATAAAATATTTTTCTCTAGCTTACAACAGATGCATTTTTAAATATATACATACACGTATGAGAGTCCAGTCACACTAAATGTACAGAAACAGTTACATTTAGATACGGAGCACAGCAATATTATTCTGTTCGGGTCCTGTATTTACCTTGCTGATGAATTCTGGAGCTACGTCAGGCGTGTTGCTGAATTCTCCACACACTTGCAAGTCACTGACGCAGCAAACAGCATCCCTGAGCTCTGCCAAGCTGTGGGAACCCGTCATCAGGAGAGTCATGTGGGGTCTGATGTAGTTAAACTGCAGGAAATGCGCCATTAAATATGGTATTCAATTACAACACACAACACTGTGGCTTTTTAAAAAAAAACAAAAAAAAAAACAGTTTTATGACAAAACAAACAAACAAACAAAAAATGTAACCCTTACTTTGTCGAACACAGCTGGGTAGTAGACATTGATGGTTAGAATGATCTCTCCTTCGGGAACCATGTCAGTCACCGTTTCTGGTTTCCTGCCAATGGTTAGACGCTCCTGAAAAATAAGAGAGAGAACCAAGCCTCACGTTTAGATACAAGATGAAAGAGAAAACTAAAAATGTCTGGGAACCTGTCAAGAAGCCCCAGGGGATAATAATAAACACCTACTTTAGAGCGAACAGTAAATGCAAAGGTTAATTATGTAATCTCAGTCCCTAACTAAATTCACCCACCAGTTCATCTGCATAGAGGTCATGTCTGTTCTTTTTAATCTTTTTAAGAGAAGCTCTGTGGTCTTGCCTCTTCTTTCTTTGCCTGTATTAAAAAGAAAAGAAAAATCAAATCACATTTAAAATTACATTACGATACTGATCAATCGTTGACAAGCATTTTTCATTTGTATGAACTGAAGTAAGGTCATACACTAGTGTTCTTAATGTGGGATCTGGAGGTACAACTTCTGTGTCAGGCTGCTGATCTTCAGGGTGACATCGAAGCGAATCAACACTTCAAAAAGAAAGAATAAAAACAAAGTCATTTGACTATCTTTGGTAACAAGAACAGATCATCTTCACAGAGTTATCAGGTGAGAGTCATGCGAGTATCAGAATCAACAGGACTTTTTTTCTTTACTTGCAGCTCAATTCTTGTTCTGGAGTTTGCACTAATTGATGAGCCTACTGTGAAACTCTTGGACTGAAATCAGCGTTTGAAATAATCATTTATTTTAAAAGCAACCTTCCAGTGACCACAAACGTGATGAGACACAAAAAATAAACATCACCCACTGTCATTAATAAATGTCATTTTAGTCACCAAAAAAAGGATAGCAGCCGATAAATCGGCCCATCTCTGTTTAGTTTACAGACTGTGGAAGGAGTTTATATTTTTACACTGTTAAAGCTGCCATTCATTTCTTTAAAGAAAAAATAATAACGTTTTTGTTAACTGGATAAAAACCAAAAAATAAAACATCATTTAGTTTTTATGGAAATTATAATAAAGATTTTACAAACTATACAACTAATCAGGGAAACATGGTTATATTTGACTTAACCCCATAACCTAAAAAGCTTTAGTTTTAATTGACATTTTTACACGACTTACTTGAACGTAACATGTACGTTGTTCTATATTTCAGTGTCTTTACGCCAACCTCTGCAGTTGTTTTCCCTCTATGTTTGACCACGTGGTGGTTTTTGTTGTATTTTACGGTACTTTATGTTTCTGCCGCACATTGGGACACTCTGTAACTCTTAATTCATAGTTATATATATAAATGTTACAGACCTCTTCCACGTTTGGTGTGTTTACTATCACCTGTTTTGGGACAAACTAGATTCAGCTATCAGCTAATACACCTCATTATGTAATTTAACTAGTATTCTTAATATCAGTTTACCATTACAATTACTGCAACTGAACTTAATTACCATTAACATATTATTATGGTGCACATGCCTGGTCTAAACGTTTATCAAATGTTGATCTCGACTACCTGCACACAGTCTTAAGTTCAGCCATGGTTTCCGCACCGACCCCCATCTCTTCAGCAAAGTTAGCAAGAAATGCGTCCTCATCCGCCTCGTCATACGAGTAGTCGCTTGGCTTCAGTCTGCTCAGCCACTCCTTTTTAAAAGAGCCGATATGAAATGGTTTTGTATTAACATCGGGATATTCGTACTCCGGGACGTTCAAGTTTGCATCTGTCGTCTGCTCGGACGCCGCCATGTTTCCCAGAACCCAAAAGTGCGCCGAGAATCTTGGGATATGTAGTTTTAGCGCTACAGTGCCGTTTAGACCTTGTATGATTAGGCAAACGGGAAAAATATTGGACAAAAGAAAACCAACAAACAGCTTTCCAAACATCTGTTTCATATATTATATAGTACTGTACAAAATTCTTGATCCACTCCTCATTAATTTGTATGTTGCGTCCGAGGAGCCAGACTTTGTTGTAATTATTAAAAGTGATCTTGAGCATTAGTCCTCCAGGGTTTGGACACTGGTGGTAAAGGCTCTAAATACTACATTTTTGGTTCAATTTTTGTCTCATATACTGTATTTCCATGTGTTTGTGCATGTTTCAGCAAATTGCTGCACCTCTGTTCTACATCACAATATAAAGCCTCAAGGGGTAGCTCAAGACTTCTGCACCCTTCTGTATCTACATCTATTGTACTTGCTTTTTTTTCCCCCTCTAATATAAATTTTTTTACATGGTATTACAGTCCTGTTGTGGACAAGAATGTCAGTACAACAAAAAATTGAGGAAAGGCTAAAGCTAAATTTGTATTAAAACAGACTATTTATGTTAAATGACAATAGTGAATGAGGCTATTTAGGCCTCCTTTCTTTCTTTCTTACTAAATCATCCATGAACTGCTCTTCTAGTATGCTGTAATACCTCATTAGATTGATTCGCTGAAGCTTGAATGAATGTGTGTGAAGTAGTCTGGCTTAAGAGTCAAGGAAGGTGGTTGGTAAGCAGACTCAGCAAACATTTTAAGTTCCCAAAGATAAGCAGTTTATTTACAGTTACCGCCATAACGTGAAACTTAAACCAAACCATCCCAAACAAACTCACAATAACTAAAAACCAAAAATGACATGAACTGTGCAACAGAGCTCACCTTTCCTCCCTCATCTGAACCAACCTGAGACTGACTATATATAGGACTGTCAATTCACCTTCGGTTTGTCTAGCCCAGGGGTGGGCAATTCCAGACCTCGAGGGCCGAAGTCCTGCAGGTTTTAGATCTCACCACACCTGAATCACATGATTAGTTCGTTACCAGGCCTCTGGAGAACTTCAGGACATGTTGAGGAGCTAATTTAGCCATTTAAATCAGCTGTGTTGGTTCAAGGACACATCTAAAGCCTGCAGGGACACCGGCCCTCGAGGCCTGGAGTTGCCCACCCCTGGTCTAGCCTGTACCACTAGCTTAAGCTGCTGAATCTAAAACACAACACAAATAGCAGAGAATCACAAAAGGCTCACTGCTCTCCTGATTAACCCATTTAAACAGTGAAATGGCTCTATATAAGAAAATATTCTCGACAAATCACTCCATAATCCAAGAGACAAGCAAAAGAAAACATTGCTATGGAAAAAACAAAAAAAAACAAAAAAAACCCTCCTCTTGGTTTAGCCTGGGGGTGTGACACGTGACATCATCAGCACTTTAAAAGTCAGGGACTGCGGGGCAGACCCTTTTCCCACACCTTTCCTATAATGTAAGACCTTCTGGTAACGCAGAACAAAGAAAGAATGGTAATTATGAACAAATGGGTTAAATCTGCTACATAATAAAATATAAAGCAACATATTATTGAATATTTGTTTTAATTTGCTGACTGTTTGATTCTGACTGCAACGTAATGCTTGGGGGGGGGGGGGGGGAAACCAAAAACGGTATAGTAAGTAAAGCAATGTTACTTTGGCCATAGCTAAGCATAGCAAATGTAGCTACATGTAGAGAATAATGTGCTTTGGTATAAAATGTTGACCCTTATTAGACAAGTGGTGAGTAGAAAAGTCTCCTGACAGCTCACTCACTTTATCACAGTGGGGTATAGCGCAGCATGAGAAATTAGGAGAAAAAAAAAAGGAAGTGATTTAGTTATGCAGGGACGTCACATGCATGCAGATAATCAGAAATTGTAACCCGTTCCAAGTAAAACACCCTGCGTATTGCCACAGCGCATTTACACCACATCAGCTGCATGGGGAACAGCTGGAGGGATGTACCCCTTGATGACATAATAGTCTTTTGTATGGGAAAAAGTTTTCCTCGGGTTCTCCGCCTCCCATTCCCATGCACTTGGTGCAGTTTTGAGATAAGTTGTACTTGACTATCTCCTTTTCATCTTTTCTTTGGGTTACCCTTTTCGCTCAGATTCATTTATCTATTATCGCTCATCTATTGTTATATAACAAAGTCAAACTGGGGCTGATTGTCAGGGCAAAAGTTGAGACATTTATTCGCTGAATGTCCAGGAAAATATAGCAGTACATTTAATGTAAAATGTCTAATGTCACGCCTTTCAGTGTAGGAAGAGGCGTGCTTTTAAGGAGAAAATTTAAAGATCTATTTAAAGCAATGCTTTGAGGCAAATTTGTGGGCTGGTCCTAAAAATCCAGGCCACACCCAACTTCTTACCTTATAAATGGCAAACTACCGTTAGTCTGCGATTGGAGTCAGTGTCAAGACTTGTTGCTACAGGGAGAAATATCAGACCTTTTATTTTTCAGTGACTTGGTTTAACTGCTTTTTATTTAACTCTAGCATCAAATGGAGGGTGAAGACAATTCATTACAACAGGTAGGTTCCCTCAGTTTCTCTAAAGTAATGTAATGAAAGAGGCGAGCTTTTAAAGGTGAGTGAATTTTAATGGTTGTTTCTGGCTTAAGTGCTTTTATTATAACTTTTATTTTGCATGTTACTTTGAAATATTGAAGTTACATGATTTCAAAATAATAACACCCAGTAAACCCAGTACCAAAAAGCCTTGGAGAAAACTCTGGATAGTTTCATTTGTTTAAGATGCTGTGGCAAAGGGCTTTACTGTGCAGTTTAATCAACACACTGAACATCAGCTCAGTGTGAACTGAACTGAAATGAATAAAAAGGCTAACTTACACATTTTGGCAGCTTTGATTTCAAGTGTCCCTGCTTGTTTTCAGGTGGGTTTGAAGCAGCCCAATGAGGATGCAATGTAAGTGACATCATGCGATGAATATGCTTATTGTAAGAATTCTAATGCATTTATCCTTCATATTTCAGAGTTATGCAACAAAATTCTTTAGACTGGCTCCATCATTTGGTTTTTGTTATTATTTTGATTTTGAATATTCATTTTTGACTCTTTGAAAAAAAAAAAAAAATGTATTCTTATTATTCAGATTGCCTGAAGAACTGCCTAAAATGGGTTTGGAGACAGCATTGAAAGAATGCTTCACTGCCCTCAATCTCTTCCTGAACAACAGGTTTGCCGATGCACTGGCTCTTTTAAAACCCTGGTAAGTCACTGTTGCTCTAACAACCTGACTATGTCCCCTTTAATTTGTTCATGTATTGGAGCTTTATGACGGTATTTGGATACAGGTTGTATTTTTACTGGGGATTTGCAAAAAAAATCCCCAAATTTTGCTGCCTTCTTATCCTCTAGGAAGAGTGAAAGTATGTACCATGCGATGGGCTACAGTAGCATTCTGGTGATGCAGGCTGCCATGACTTTTGATGCAAAGGACATGGATGCTGCCATGACATCACTGAGAGAAGCCTTGCAGGTCTGCCAGAGGTATCCCAATAATTAGAATGACCATTTGATAAGGTGTAAAGTTTTAGGATCTCTTTGGGTTGTTAAAAATCAGTTTCTTAACTTCTTTAGATTTCGGAAGAAAACTGGACTAATGGAAAGCTTGGCTAACCTTTGGTACAGACAACCAGCTGACAATCTGACAGAAGGCGAGTGAATTACTGTATCTGCTGACTTTACAGCTTGGGGAATTAATGAATTTGATCAACATGGTGAAACATGACATTTTAATGGCTGTGTCACCTTATCTGCCATTTATTAAACACACAAACAAAACAAGACATTTGTAATTTTTTTTTCCCACACATAACATGATGTTGCATTTCTCATTATCAGAAGAGATGCATGCAGAGCTGTGCTATGCTGAAGTCCTGCTGCAGAAAGCTGCCCTCACGTTCTTGGATGAAAGCATAATAGGCTTCATCAAAGGAGGGATGAAAATTCGACACAGTTATCAGCTTTACAAGTAAGAGGTTTGGAGGCGGTGTTTATAATAGAAATGGCCACCAAAAATTTTTTATTTTTTTTTAAAGAGATATTTTATTATTTGAATTAATGTAAATATGTTTTTCCAAACCAGGGATTGCCAGGCCATGGAAAAAGTCACAAAGGATGAGGAAAAACAGAGAAGCACACACATTCATTTTAGGGGTGGGGTCAGCATGGGAATTGGATCATTCAATCTGGTGAAAAAATAAGATTTGTTCCAAAATATTACAAATAGTTTTATTTAATATATTTAGTAACAATGCTATATTATTTTTGGTTTATATTTTGTTACCAGATGCTGTCTCTGCTTCCGTCCAGAGTCCTTAGACTGATGGAGTTTTTGGGCTTCTCTGGAGACAGGGTAGGTGAGACCACATACATACCAACAGAGAACTCAGTAAGTGTGGACAGCAAGTGGAAGTGGGTCTGGAGAAGTGGAGTTATGCCATAGAGAAAAGAGGAATGAAAGTTGGTAGAGACGGAATACATGTGTGAATGAGAGGGAGGCAGGCGGAAAGGTGAAGTTGTAGTGAAGTTAGACGAGTTTAATGGCTGTAGTGAAGGAGGACATGCAGAGGGTTGGTGTGACAGAAGAAGCTGGGGATGGGGTGAGACGGAGGCCAGTGATCTGTGTTGACGAGTCCAAATGGGAGCGCCCCAAAGAAGTCATCCTGTCCTTAATATTTTGTCAGTTAAAAGAACTGAACTGTCTCACAGGAAGTGGGTTTGTCAGAGTTGAGAGAGGGAGCAACTACCAACAACCTGCGCTCCATCCTCAGCACCCTCACTCTGCTGATGTTTCAGCTCTACATCACAGTGATACTTGGTGAGCACACTGTAGGCTGGGGCTGTTGCTTCTCCTAAATTCAAAAACAGTGTCTAATCTTAAATAATACCAAAGTTATCATTCATTTGACTTTAATTAATGTGAAAATGATTCTTTAAGGGACTGCTGATGTAAACCTAAGTGAATGTGAGGCTCTGCTGAAACCCTACTGTGAAAAGTTTCCTAATGTAAGTTGTGGGTGTACCTTACTTCTCGTGCAGATATTAATCTTTTAATGCCTTTTTAGTGTAAAAACTCTGACATTTTTCCTTTATAGGGGGCTTTAATGCATTTCTTCAGCGCAAGGATTGCTGTGCTCAAAGGAAACTTCACATTTGTAAGTACTCATGATGTCTAATGTATGTATTTATAGAGCTTTCTCTCATGTAGTTATTGCTCTGTGTAGGCCCAAGAGAGGTTCTTGGCATGTATTGCATCGCAGGAAGAGTGGCGTCAGATTCACCACCTGTGCTACTGGGAGCTGATGTGGGTCTACTCCTTTGAACAAAACTGGTTGGAGGCCTATCGATACGCCAACCTGCTCAGCAAGGAGAACAAGTGGTCCCAGGTATCTAATGTGACAAAATCTCTTTAACCCTGTAATCACATTACTGATTCTTTTCTCTATTGAAACCTTTCTGTTGCTTTCTTTTCCCCACTTCTAGGCCATCTATGTATTTCAGAAAGCTGCCATCTTGAGCATGATGCCAGAGGAAGAAGTGAACAAGCTCAATGAAAATGTGGTGGAATTATTCAGGTGTGCAATATACACTATATATACACTAACGCTCCTTCATGCATCTAGGATGCAGCAGTCTGTCACTGAAGGAGCTCTGCAGCTCAGCAACATTTACATGCATGGGGTGGGAGACTCTGTCCATCAGAAGTTATTTTGGCCAGAGTCCTTCTGTCTCCCACCACCTGCACTAGGTCCAGGGTGCATCCCAGAACAGAGCTGGCCTTTCTGATGTATACTAACAGTACTATTTAGTTTGTATCAATAAATAAAGTCACTGTGAAATGTGGTTTGAAGGCAGGTGGACGGCCTCAGGCTGAGATTTGCTGGGAAGTCGATTCCAACGGAGAAGTTTGCAGCGAAGAAGGCCCAGAGATACTCCTCCTCCACCCCCGTGAAACTTGTCGTTCCTGCTTTGGTGAGGACACGTTCTCTCAGTGAACTGATGTGTCTTTTATATTTGCATTTGTAAGCAACAATCATCTGTTACCGCAGGAAATGATGTATGTGTGGAATGGCTTCACAATAGTAGGCAAAAGACCCGAGCTGACTGAAGGAATCCTGTCAACTTTAGAGAAAGCAGAAGAACAGCTCAGAAATGATCCAAGTGAGGAAAAATTTCTAATCAGTGGGTGTTTTTTAATACTGACACAAGGCTTACAGTTTACTGTGTGATGTGCAGACCCATCAGAGTACCACACGGGTGATGAGTGCGTTGTCCAGCTGCTGAAGGGTCTGTGCTTAAGAAGTCTGGGACAGCTGGTCCAGGCTGAGATCTGCTTCAATCGTGTCATCTCCAGGTGAGCTTGTCTTGATGTCACTGCAATACACCAGAAGCATTAGAGTGGGAGTCTACTAAAAGTCCTCAGCAGAAACTTTTACTTCAACAATCCCTTCAATAGACTAATTTTCCAAGAGCTGATCTGTTTAATGTCCCACTTAGGGTCTTCTGCAACCAATCAGCACTGGGGATGAATCAGAGGGGAGAGCAGGTTAATAAGGATGACAGAAAATCAATGGCAGAATGGTAGATGTGCTGACGCGTCAATGCATAAATAACAGGCATATTATTTACATTTTTTAACTCCTCATTGACCCTTTAACAACATTTAAATGTTTCCAGTCTTCCCTGACTCTTAAAAAGGACGAACACAACTGGCATAACATGTATTGCGCAATATATTTTAATTAAATGTTTTAATAATTGATGATAAAGCAGATTTCTCTGCTTGATTACTGATTATTGATGCATAAATATCTTATCTGGACAATTTTACCTCCCTGTGGTGTTAAAAATAAATCTTGCTGCTGCTGTTGCTTTTTATAATGCTTCTTAACAGACAGACTGAAATGACTTTCGTTTTTTTGTTTTGTTTTTTCAGTGATGGTGGCATCAAGCATGATAGCTATCTGGTGCCCTTTACCATGTATGAGCTTGGCCTATTGCACAAGCAGAAAGGTGAAATCAACAAGGCCATTGCTGTAATGGAAAATGTCATGTAAGTCTTTTCAAACTGTCTTTTAATTTGAATATAAATAAACTTTGAAGTTACCTTAAAAACAATGGACAAAATTTCAAAAAGATGTTTTAAGTTTGACGTGTTATCTAAAGCACTTTGAGTGGCCAGTTAGAGTGGAAGTCTGATATATTAACTCACCAGTCGCTTAAGTAATTACACTTTGAATTTCGGTCAACCAAACAAACCCACACATGCAACACAACGGCTACCTGTTTGTTCTAGCAACATCTAGAACCTGCTGCCATGTTACATATTACTGACTCTTTTAATTTTTTTGCAGGACGAACTACAAGGACTACAACATGGAGTCGAGGCTGCATTTCCGCATCCATGCAGCACTCAACACCATGGGCTCCTTTGCAGCCAAACTTCCACCATCACGCACGGCAGCTTAAGAGATCCCATTACATGAAACTTGACAGAAAAAGGGCTTTAACCCTGACATTGTTTACTGTGTTTCATCATTGTCTGTTGCCTTCAACTCTGAAGGTCCTTGGTCTTCTGCTCTTGGTTGTTTTTTTTCCAAAGCATGCTGTGGTTTACTTTGCAAATAAATTAAGGGTTCACTCCCTGCCTGTGCTGGTCGTAATGCTAAATCTGCAAATTATTTATTTATTTTTTGTTGTGTCATATTTATGAAAATATAACCTATTTAGTCTATAATTAAATGAGAAACAAGGAAGCAAAGGCTCCTAGTCTGCCCTTATGATTGCAGCTTACCTGGTATTTTAAACAGCATGCCTGTATCACAGATTGCAGCTTAGCCATGCTCTAAGGTCCTTCTGTACATAGCTGAGTGCCAGATGAAACAAAGTACTGGGATTGGCATTTTCAGAATAAATATTACTAATATTGTTCACAATCCTGTCTGCTGCTTGTGTTTGTGTGAATGTTTCTTCTCGGGCCTCTTAAAAAGAGAATTTAATCTCAGTAAGATCGAGTTAAGTGAAGATTTCTGTGGAAAAATAGCATTGGTGTTTGTGCATTTGATTACTGAAGGTGAAATAGCCTTTGATCAAATACACGATTCCCACATGCATCACCTATACAAAAGTACAGATGAGGTTGATGAAGTAAGGCAAGGCTGAGATTGTTTGGACAGATATGCTGGCCAAAGGGTGTTGATGATAGAGGTGCCAGGCAGGAGGAAAAGGGTAAGATCACAGAGAATATTCTTAGATCTAGTGAAGGACAGCCAGGGGGTGGTAATAAATGCTAATAAAAAAATACTCTGTGATATTCTATGAGGTTTACGCCTCAGTAACCCTCTGACTGACGCTGCTGTCAGTGCCGTTGACCACGTGGTATGAGGTGCTCAGCTGACTGCCGGGGGAGGAAGAGGAAAGAAGATGGAAGGGAACAGAGACGAAGCAGAAAAATGTATAAATATAGCAACAAAAGCTCTCGAAGCCGGTGATAAGGAGAAAGCGTTAAAGTTTCTCAACAAAGCAGAGAAGCTGTATCCGACTATCAAAGCCAAAGGTAAGGCTGTTTGTGGCTGACTTGTACGTTTAGCTAACCAAGCGAAGGAACAACCTGCTCCTCATCCGCTGATATTGTGTAAGTGTTAGCATGTAGCTAACATCTGGTTACATCGGCTCGTCACAGGCCATCTGTTGAATAGTATGTAACAGTGTCAAACGTTTGTCAGATTACTTAACGTTTATCAAAACTGCGCTATGTTTTATACACAGCAACATTAGAAACACACGTTTAAATTAGCCAAGATGTGGCCTGACAGCTAACCTAGCTTGCGCTTTCCTTTGGGCTTATCAGTAAAAAATGGAATTTATAGTTGTATGGTCACATTAAGTTAATAACTAACTATTATCCCGTCGTGTTTTTTAAATAACGCCTTCTAACTGATGAAAGGTCTTAGCTAAATGACGAAACGTCAATTCACTAACAAGCCATTCATTCAATTTGACCCAGGCTAGTTATCGCTACTAGTGACGTTTTATCTCAGTAGTAAGCTGGTTTTCGTTTATTTGTTAAGCTGTTATTTCACTTTCACTTCATTTCGGCACACATTTTTAAAGTATCTGGGGATTTGGGGGCAAGAGCGAAGCTGGAAATGTAGGAATATGTGTCCATGCTGTCCAGGCCACACAGCCACCCGGTCAATCCTTTAATTGAGTGATTGACCAGGGAAAGGCTTGAAGTGAAGGCTAATCTAGGACACACGACCGTCTGTGGGATGGCAGTAAACCAGTAATAAGGATGAGATTGAGACCGCTTTGGATTATAGTTTAGAAAAAGTCTTAATTATATAGCATTGTGAGTGATTACATAACAACATAGAGGAACTTGCTCACTGATAATTAGTAACTCCTCCGCTTTTAAACTGTAACTCGTTGGTTGAAATGTGTCTAGCTGTCTGCATATTTATGTTTCTACACTGTCAGCATTAGCACTGTGTGTGTGTGTGTGTGTGTGTTAACCACTGCAGTTTTCAAGATGCCCACAAGAAGCTTGGATAACTTGCTGCCTTTTATTTGTTAGCCATGTAGTCTAACATTAAAAAGGCCCCACTCATGGCACAATTCCACAAGGAGACATCAGCATAAAAATAAAGACTAAAAATATAAGGGAGCAGCTGAAAGTTTCTTTATCTTTGGATGTTTAAAACAACCTCTGAAAACAGATGACATCGGCTTTTGAGAATAAAAAAAAAAAATCTAATTTTGTGACTTTATTGACAAAGCAACACATTAGAGAAATAAATATAAGTTACAATAAATTACAACTTTAAAACGGTAATGAAAGTAATTGGTGCACGAGATGCGCACTAAAATAAAATAAAGATCGTCACAAAGATGTGTAGCTAACGCTTAATACACATTATAAAATTGCATAATGAAGAAAAATATGAATTAGAAGTTCTAAACTGTGCAGCTAAAGAATAAAAGCCATACTGTTTAGGAAAATGTGGATTTTGTGTTTGAGGGTGAGTCGACAGTCTAGAACTCAAGTCCCTGGCTGTTATCTTGCTCACGCACTGATGTAATTACTGATAAAGATTAAAAATTGCTGGCTGAAGTAATCCTGAGTATGCGAGGAATTTCTATTAAAAAGGTGGACTTATTATTATTGTTATTATTGTTATTATTATTATTATTATTATTATTATTATTATTATTATTATTCATGGGTTATTTGTGCTGGTGAAATGTTTTTGCATTCACAATGAAGGCCTGACGGAGCTGCATGTAGAGGGTTTACAGTCTCATGAGCACCGCAAATGTAGTTTGTAGATGGGTTTAACCTTAACGTGGTAAAGCAATGTGTCAGGTCCCCTGATACTGCTACTGCAGCTTTGCTTGTGGCTGTTTAGCATGAACTAATCTCATGTGGGTTATGGCTACAACTCTGTCTGTAGTGCATATATTCACATTAGAGAGAATATTGCTTTTAAAAATGCATATAAATGCAGTATTATTAATATTCAGCCACGACCACTGTAGGCAGATTAAATTTTGGCAGCTGTAAAATTATATTTGTGAATTTCCAGAGCTGCAAAATATAAGCACATTACTAAAGTACAAATTGGCTCAACAAAAGATTACACTAAAGAATCCACTGTTTTCATCATATTTGGTAGCCGAGAGGGCTGTGGGAATTTGGCGAATATGGGGACTTTTGCACCATTTAGAGGACAGTTGCACTTACATTTCCTGAGTGATGTTAATGAATAATGCATTGATAAACAATTGAAAACTTTTATGCTGCTGCCGAGGCAGAGATAATTGATGTGCTATATTGCTGCGTTACTTTGTTTGCACGTCTTTGCACTTCACTCACCAGGTCTGGCGTTCATGTCCTGTTGAGGATTATGCATGATTTGCAAAAACATAACATGCATTTAAATAAAATTTGATTTACATGAATTAATAGTGGCTCAAGAGTTGGGAGTTCGCCTTGTAATTGGAAGGTTGCCGGTTCGAGCCCCGGCTTGGACAGTCTCGGTCGTTGTGTCCTTGAGCAAGACACTTCACCCGTTGCCTACTGGTGGTGGTCAGAGGGCCCGGTGGCGCCAGTGTCCGGCAGCCTCACCTCTGTCAGTGCGCCCCAGGGTGGCTGTGGCTACAATGTAGCTTGCCATCACCAGTGTGTGAATGGGTGGATGACTGGTTGTGTAAAGCGCTTTGGGGTCCTTAGGGACTAGTAAAGTGCTATACAAATACAGGCCATTTGCCATTTAATAGTGCTGAGAATCAGCATTAAAAGTCTTTAATTCATATTTTATCTTTGCATTATTTCAGCTATAGGAAGTCTGTTAAAAGTGTGGAAATGTAATACACCAGACAGCATTACTGTCTTTTAACGTGTCTTTGTTCCCTCTTCTTTCAGCTTTGTTGGATGCTTTAATGAAGAATGGGAGCTCAGCAGGTAATGGCACATATCGCAGGAGAGCAGCGGAAAACTCAGAAACCAATGGTACTCAGTCAGAACGAGAGAACCCAGGATCTGGAGTAGGTGACCCACCTAAAAGCTTCACCAAAGAGCAGGTTGAAGGCGTGCAAAGGTGAGACTCGTTGTGCTTCATTTTCCACTAAAATCTGTCCCACTTCAGTCGGCTATTTTTGTGCTCTTCAGCTTTGCTGCAGTTGGCTTTGTGACAGCACCAGTGTTTCTTGGTTAAATGGAGGAGGACAGATAGGACACTCTAGTCTCAGCAGTGTTGTGCACACATGGCTATTGCTATGGGAACTTCTACATCTTGATAGGTTTCCCATTGGAATAGGCAGGTATTTAGCAGTGTGGACTAGATACTGGGTAACTTTACATGTGGTAATTTTAGAACATTAGAACTAAACAAAGAGAAAGGCAAGCATAGCACATTTACCCATATCCTCAAAAGATGTTTATGGCAACTTGAGTTTATTTCCAGGATAAACATGCTGCTTGTATTCCAGTTAAACTTAGCCACTCTTTCCCTTGTGTTTTTCTGTTAAATCCATTGGGAGACTTCTGTGAGTTAAATATTGCATCATAGTTTCTAGGAAAAAGAAACAAGGGTTGTACACTTAGTGTATATTAAAGGTGTCTTATTTGTGTAGTTCATCCGTAGTTCTACTCCACTGTTTTGTGAGCTTGGTAATTCAATTCAATAAAACTTTATTGATCCTGATGGTTGACCCCTGAATTATAACATGGTGTGAGAATTTCATCATATACTTTATTAAAATCCAGTTAATTTATTTACTTTTACTCTTTTCTTTTTGTTCTGGTTCTTACGTAGTGCTTTTCTACTCTAAGCAGTCATCCAAGCATGAATTGCTTGGATGACTGGATGAAATTCTCACTCATTCATATTCTAATGAATGCATTGGAGACTTGCCCAGTATTTGGCAAGCAGCCTGGAGCAGACCAGGATCGAACCACCAACCTTCTCATAGGTGACCTGCTCTACCATTGAACCACAGCCGCCATCAATATTCTAAAGTAGCAAAGTGCAACAGTATATTTATACATTTTAAATAAAGTAACTTTCCAAATAATTGTGCATAAAATTGAATTTAGGTGTCAAGCACTATTTTTGTGTTATTAAAACAAGAAAATGTGAATAAAATCATTTATATGTTCTCATTTTGCCTGTTAGCACATCTGCAAAAACAAGAGCAAGACCGATATATCATTTGCCTGATATTATCAGCTTATATTAGATATTTGCTATTATATTGGCATTTAAAAACAGCAAATACATAAAAATAAAAATGAGCAGGCCTCTTAGTCATATTCTGACTGATCACATTGCATAGTTTGTCACCCAGAGGACACTCTGCAACTTCCCTGCTGGCAACACATGTTTGTTTTCACAAACAGAACAGCCAGCTAATGTTTTAGTCTGAGGTGTCAGGCAGACTGTAAATGAATAAGGAACACATAACAAATGTTAGGGAAATCAGTTCATGTTTCTTGCGTTTGAAAGAAAAAAACTGTATTGTCTGATATATCACAATTTTCACTTTTTAAATGGCTAAATATCAGCGCTGGTATTGGTCAAACATTCTACATCAGTTGGGCCCAATTTTCTCCTTGACTGTCTTCATAAGTTTTACTTCACTTAACATTTGTTTGTGTATTTTATTCACCTGAATTTGAAAAGTTAATTGAATCAAGTCCTGATCCAAATAATTAGAAAGAAAATGTTTTTCTTCCACTTCACAAAATTGTGTTTTGCCACAATTGAACAGTCCTGGTAATACCACCCCACTCCTTCCAGTTTAGGCATTCTGGAAATTTGAATTTCTGCGTAACAATAATTCAGTTGCTCATACAATTTTAGATGAATTTTATCATCACACCTGCAGTTAAAAAGTCACACAAAACATTTAGCCACAAACCTACATTCGAATGACTTGGTTTACCTGATGTGTGGCAGCTAGGCTGCTGACATACATAACAGACTCAGAAAATAAGAGATGAACTCAAAGTTGTGCATTTCTCCGCCTGTGTGTGAAGCACAGTGCTGCAACATGTTAAAGAGCACCACCTCTGCTCCTGCCACAGATGGAGATAAATGTGTTTTCTGAATATGAAACACAAAAATGCATCTTTTCAAAACTGAGAACAGTTTAGCTTGTCAATATGGTCGTCTTTGATTATGTAGCCAGGTTTTGGTACCCACAATTACACATGCAAAGTATAAAAGATGGATTGCACTGACTGCTTATGAAAAGCTTTGAGTGCTGAGATATTTACAGTGTAAATGATGAATTCTCACCAGGCCCTTATCAATGATGTGTGTAGAATCTACAAAGGATGGAAACATAACTGCTGTGGCATCAAAAGGTTATTCGTGCTCTCAGGTGTTCAGTTGTGGTTAAATATCACACATCTGATCGATTGGGGCCAGGACCATTAATATTTTAGTGACAAAATGTTCTTGCTTCATCCAGAAGGTGACAGGAAAAGAGTGTGAATCTGAAAGCTTTTTATTCCATTCACACATTCTGTTTCTGTCTTTCAGAATAAAGCGGTGTAAAGACTACTACGAAGTGCTTGGTGTCAACAAAGAAGCCGGTGATGATGAGCTTAAAAAAGCCTACAGGAAACTGGCGCTCAAATTTCATCCAGACAAAAACCATGCACCTGGAGCAACAGAGGCCTTTAAAAGTAACTTTGTTATATTTTGCTTTGAATTGTGACTTTGAATGTGTGATGGGGACTGTTTGTTGTGTAGAGCTGACCTCTGGTTCACAGGAATGACTTGCTTGCTATGAGTTTTGTAGCCTCCCTGCTTTTGCCCACTGGACACAAGTGGCAGAGGATAGCTGAATTTCCTGCAGATTTCCTAAAAAGACTACAAAACCATAGTTCAACTAGTGGGCATAAGCAAGGAGATTAAAATGTTGAGGTGATATTTAAAAATGATGTAAATTCAGTGTCAAAGTGGGTTGCTTAAGCTCTTCAGTGTTGAAGCACTCTAATATACTCTACATTAATTTTTTTTTCCTTTACCAAAAATATAAAGCGCCTTGAGGCGACTGCTTCTGTGATTTGGTGCTATATTTAAAAAAATAAATAAATAAAAAATTAAGTAAATATAACATTTTTGGAGGAAGAAAAGGAAAAGAGGAGATTTTCTAACTCCATTCTACTAACTCTGCTCTCTTTTCTAGAGATTGGCAATGCATATGCAGTACTCAGCAACGCAGACAAACGACGGCAGTATGACCTGACAGGAGGAGAGGAGCCGAGCAGCCCAAGTCACTCACATGGCGCAGGCTTCGACTTCCACAGGGGCTTCGAGGCTGACATCACTCCGGAGGACCTCTTTAACATGTTCTTTGGAGGCGGCTTCCCATCCTGTAAGTGTGCGCATCAGCACATAAGGACACAAATGCAGAAAGAATTACTTGTTCTAAAAAAATGTTGTTGTTGTTTTAAATAATATAATTTTTAATTGGTATGGATGTCTGTTAAGGGTGACATGAGAAATGTAATTTTGTAAAAAGAAAATTGCATAAAATGTTCAAAATATTAAAAATCCGACTGGTTGTTTGGGTACCTGGTGACAAAGGTCATACCCTTGTGTCTGACCTCAGCTGTGATATTTTAATATTCTGCAGCCAATGCACACACTTTCACCAACGGCAGGACAAGTTACAGCCATCAAACGGATTACAGGCAAGAGAGGACAGAAGAACGAGGAGATGTACGTAGACTGCTCACAATTTCTGTCTTAAATTTTTAGAATTCTTTTTTAACACTTTTCTGTTATCACAATTTTTGTTGATACTTGATGGCTTTATAAGCTCTGTACTAATTTTAACATACTCTGTTTGCCTCTAGGGTGGTTTTTCAATGTTTATTCAGCTGATGCCCATCGTGGTCCTGATTTTGGTGTCATTGCTGAGCCAGATGATGGTGTCTCCTCCACCCTACAGTCTCTATTCCAGACCGTACGTGTACACACTCTGTCATTACTGACACCTTTATACATGATAAGGTGTAATTTCATGCATTACTTGGCAAATTTAGCACAAAAAGTAGTCTTGTAAGACATGTTCGGTGCTCATCTGAGCTTTTTGAAGTCTTTCTTGAAAATTTAGTTCAACTGTGCAATTTACACAGCTGGCTCCTTATTGGGAGCCGTGGGTTGTTTTTTTTATTTTTCTTTCTCTCGCCCTCTCTTTCGCACTTTTTTCCGCTTCAATCCGCAAGCGAGCCTTGTGCTTTGCACTGGGAAGGGGGGGGGGGGCGGTAGAGACACTCGCAGTAGCGCAGGAACAGAGCAGGAGGGAAAGAGAGCCAGGGACAACAACGTCACATTAGAAAGGTATAGTAATCATCCACAACTATTTTCAGTTGCGGATGATAAAGGATTCAGAAAGTTTATTCATGCAGGCCCATATGACAGAGAATGTGCATCTTCTTTTTTTTTTCATATTTATATTTAATTGTGTTGTGGTCTTCTTAGAGTTTTGAAACAAAATGTGTCACCATATGTGGAAATTGCTGCTGTTGTTAAGGATTTTTTACCTAAGCTTGTGCCTCCCATCTCCTCCAGGTCAACAGGTCAGACCATAAAGAGGCAAACAGAAAACCTGCATGTTGACTACTACGTCACCAGAGATTTCAAGTCAGAGTTTAAGGGCTCAGCACTGCAGCAAATTGAGAAAAATGTAGAGGAGGACTATGTATCAAATGTCAGAAATAATTGTTGGAAGGAGAGACAAACGAGTAAGTAACCACAGTTATAAATTCACACTCAGAATAGTTTGTGCTCTTGAAAAAATGTGACAGTTTCTTCCCCCGTCTCATCCAGAAACAGACCTGCTTTACGCCGCTAAGGTATACCGGGATGAGCGAATGCGCAAGAAGGCAGAACTCATGACCATGGATAACTGCAGGGAGTTGGACAGACTAAATAACCTCTTCAGAGGTGGATGAAATGGATGCTTTTAGGTCTTGTAAATCTATATGAATAGATATGTATGTTCATTTTTTTTATGAAGAGTCTTCAAACTTTAGGGCACTTGAAGATATAATTTAGCTCTATTGTTGTGCTTTTTCCCCCTCCTACTCTCATCCTCCTCCTAACTTTTCTTCTTCCTCATTCCACATTCCACTTTGGCCCTTGGAATCGCCTTGTTATGTTGTAATTGACCAATCTACACACAATATAGAACGTCTCAGATGTTTTTCTTTAAAAAAAAAAACAAAAAAAAAAAACAAAGAAAAAAAACAACTCTTATTTAAGTGTGTTTTCCTTAAAATGGGAAAGAAAAGGACACTTGATTGTAAAAGGCATGTGCGCTTTGAGTAGTGACAACCTGAGAGGCATTCTGCACAAGCAAATTAATGTTGTTAGACCAACAAGCTGCTTCTGGCATCATCTGCTTGTCATAAACATCAAATGGGAAACAATAAGTTCACCTGGAGGTGTTGTCCCCACACACAAATCCGTTTCTTCAAGAATCACATTTAAGAAAAAAAAGAGGGAGAGCGAATGCTTGTCTTGGCTCCTTACTCACCTCCACCTGTGGATGAAGATCCCTGGATCATGAAGAGTCATCACTGACTTTGCTACTAGAGAACATTTTATATCGTCCAGTCTAATATGTGACTTTGGTTGGAACTAAAGATGAACGGACAGTGAAACTGTTACTCATAACTGGCTGTACATTTTCATTTTTGAATGTTTAAAGTTTATGCAGTTATTTAAGTAACTATAGAGGGAAAATGATTTTTCTTCAATGCTCGCCTGATCATTTAAATAAAATCAAATTATTAACATATCCTGAAGGAAACTGTCTTTGAATTATGATGAAGAGTAAGTTGGTTTAAATTACACAAAAACCTTCTCTCATATATCAAGTGGTGTGTACTTTTAATGGATCTATTTTTTTTTCCTCACATAATTTAATGGTTAATGTTAATTTTGTACATATGTATTTTACAACTGACAGTAAGCTTAACCAGTCAGGCGTTTGACCGGTACCTCAGATTTGCACTGGGCCTAGTTCTGTGAAAGCTGTAGACTAGCTACAATCTGGTTGCTCCCAATATTTTCACACAGTCTGCAACAGGTAATCAGGTAGGCTGTGGTAGTTGGCACTAAGGGAGTGCAAAGAAAATATAGTAATAATATATGCTTTTGTTTACACTAAATTCTTGACCCTACCATCCAAATGCTGCTGCTGCAGAAATTTGGATTCATCAGACCAGGCAATGTTTTTCCCATTTTGGTGAGCCTGTGAAAATTGTTGGCACAGTTTCCTGTGCTTATGTGACAGGAATGGCACCTGGTGTGGTCTTCTGCTGCTGTAGGCTATTTGCATGAAAGTTTGAGGTGTTGTGCAGACCATGCTGAGCTCTTGTATACTTTGCACATATAATTATGTAAAAGATTTTTTTAAATTAATTATATTAAGCCCATGAGTGCATTTTATTTTACTTTATTTCAGAAGTATGTGTAATAGTAGAGTTTCTACCAGTAGTTGGTACTACAGTCTGCTGTGACCCATGGATGATGTAAGGCGAAGGTACGTTCCGAAACATAGTTAAAAATTATTTTTAATATTTCTATAACATTTAAATTACATAAATTCGAATGTTGGACATGGTAGAAGTAGAGATGGCGATACAGACTAGTGATGTGTCGGTCGCAAACGAAACTGCTCTTAGAGCCGAGTCTTTGAAGTGAACGACGCGAGCTGGCTCCTTATTGGGAGCCGTGTTTTTTTTTTTTTTCCTTTCTCTCACCCTCTCTTTCGCACTTTTTTTCCGCTTCACTCCGCAAGCGAGCCTTGTGCTTTGCACTGGGAAGAGGGGGGGACACTCGCAGTAGCGCAGGAACAGAGCAGGAGGGAAAGAGCCAGGGACAACAACGTCACATTAGAAAGGTATAGTAATCATCCACAACTATTTTCAGTTGCGGATGATAAAGGATTCAGAAAGTTTATTCATGCAGGCCCATATGACAGAGAATGTGCATGTTCTTTTTGTTTTCATATTTTTTCATATTTATATTTAATTGTGTTGTGGTTTGCAGTCTTTTGTGTTGTTTCACTTAAAATTTGTTTAAAAGGAAAAAGCTGAAAATTTTAATAGTTAAAATTTGAAATTTAAATAGTTGTTTTTTGTATTATATGATTTATATATTACATTTTATGTGGAGTGAATAAATAAAAGTATATTTGCGGTGGCCCCTAGAGACGCAGCACGTAAAAACTCCGAAGCATGTACAAAACACAACAGAAGTGCTCCAGGATGCTAGGGGCAGTGTTGAGCTTTTGTTACCTAGTGGCTACACAAGCCACGAAGTACCAACGACCGGATTTGGTGTGTGGTAGCAACAGGTAAATGAACCTTTTTTTAAAAAAATTATTTGAATATATATGTGCTTTGGAGTTTGTACGTGCTTTGTCTCTAGGGGCCACCATATATATTTATATATAAACATATATAAATAAAACCACATTGTTTTTTTTGTTTTTTTTACATTAGTAATTCCTTTTCTGCATAATTTTATATTGTTGTTAATTAAAACAACCTGAAGATTCGAATCTTTTTAGTGAGTCGAGCCGAAAGAGCCGGTTCTCTAAAAAGAGCCGGAAATCCCATTACTAATTTTTTTTCTTTTTTTTTTCAAACTTTATTTGAAATTATAAAGCGAACAGTCAGTCATTCCAGTTCAGTTTGTACAGTAGATATACAGGGCAAATAAGAGTAAATCTCATTACTAATATAGACAGCGCACTTTTTCTTTTAACGTCATCATAATTTGTTTACCAGCGGTCACGTGACACCATCAAACCCGGAAACAACATCATAGCTCATGCCACCTATGTGTTTTTGGAATGAAAACAAGCTAGTGTGACAGTTAAAATGCTATCAAGACAACGTATTTAGGAATAAATCAAAACCAATGTGCAAGAAAACGCTGCTTTTTGGCCCTGACGATAAGTAGACCATGAAGTACCCCAGCTACATCTGTGTCTTTCTGTTGGGTTTCTGCTGTTGCGGATATTTTCCCCGAGTGTCTGCTAGCAACCACGAGCCGGAGACTCCAGACTGGAGGATGACTCTAAAAACCATTCGCAACGGGATCCACAAGATTGACACGTACTTGAATGCAGCACTGGACTTGTTTGGTGGGGATGACGGACTGTGTCATTACAGATGTAGTGATGGTAAGCTTGGTCATTACTCCAGCTTTCAAGCTCTTTCTCCAATTTAAGAATGGGTTTATTAAAGTAATTATTGGCTCATGACATCTAGAGTGTGTAATTTAGGAATTTCCCTGTTATTAGTCAGGCTTGAAAATTAATTATTTATGCCACAACTTTCTCTTAGATCAGTTTGAAAAGGGTTTGCGTTAATTTAATAGTTGGCGCGACCATCTTCAGTCCTGTGTAGAAGTCTCAAACAACCCTCATCTCTTCATACTTATGAAAAGAATGAGAAATTAATGCAGAAATGAATGAATTGAAACATGTGCAAACATACATGGAAATACAGTATACAATGCAAAAACATAATTTGGTATCACCTGCATTATTCTTGAACACAGCCTGAACTCTCTTAGATAAGTTTTCTTAGAATTTCTTTGGGTCGTCTTTGTGAATGTTTGTCCAGGCTTCTTGAAAGACATTCAAAGCTCTTTTCTGGATGTTGGCCTTTCCTTCTGTTCTCTGTCAAGATGATCCCACACTGCTTCAATAATTTTGACATCCGGGATCTGAGGAGGCCAATCCATGACTGATTTTTTTACACTGTGTTTTTCTAACCAGGTATGCTTTACTAAATTGGTACTGCATTGCCAATCAGACGCTTTCCAGATTATAATGCATGGTGGGTCAAAATGTGATGGCACTTTACTGTATATTTCCATCAGTTTCGAAAAGACCCAACACCACTGGCTGAAAAACATCCTCAAAGAGCTTCCAGTTTGTTGTACAGATGGTTGTAGACACTCCCTGATGTACCTTTTTCCTGACCACCTCTGTATGTATTGACACCCAAAACATTTAAACTTGGATTTTTCACTCCACGAGACCTGTTCCCACTAATTTTCAGTCCAGGTCTTGTGTACTTTGGCGTACCACAGCCTTTTCTTCCTGTTTCCCTTAATTAAGATTGGCTTCTTGACAGGCATTATTCAGCTGAGACAGTTTTAGATGAGGCTTCAGCAAACAATAGATGGTCAGCTGATGCAAGATGTATCTCTCAGGTCCTGTGTTAGTTATGTCCTTTAAAAATAGCAAAAACTTTTCAGATACTGTACATCAGCTGTAGAGAGGCTTTTTCATGTGTGCCACTACTTCTTCTGTCCTGCACTTGTTGAGTTTCCCCAATTTTTTTTTAAGGATTCCCTGAACACCATACTGGTTTTTAGCTAATAGCTCTTTGGGATTCAACTTATGGATGTAAAAATACAATCATATGCTTGTCAAGCTGTGTTGTCTTTAGCATTTTCACAGATTCAATTATAGTAATGGGAACAGAAGCCTGTTGTATTTTTGCAACAAAGAGACTAAAAATACATTTTCATTTGGTGCTTCTTTGCTAAGTTAAACTTCTTTTTTTTGTCTAAGGAGCTTTTTTTGCTCTTTTTTTTGAGTTAAGACCCTTTTTTTGCGTGAATGGTGAAAATGGCCAGGTCCAAGGCTTGGACTCAAGATGAATGAAAAAGCAGAAAGACCTTTGAACGACTTTCAGAAAGGCCGGAGAACTATTGCTTGAGACCACTTTAAAAATGACAAGAAAGTCTGGGTTTTTGAAATTAAAATGTAGAGAAATGAGGGGTGTTTCAAGACATTTGCACAGCACTATCTGTGGCACCGCTAGCCTTTTTAAATTATCTGTAAACATGTAACCTCTGACTGCAAGATAACAGATAGTTGAAGAGTAAGAAATCTAATCAACTTTGCTCCTGTCTCAAAGGGTACAAGCCGGTGCCTCGTCCCAGGTACAAAAATCCACCGCCCAACGGATGTGGTTCCCCCCTGTTTGGAATTCAGGTAGTTCAAAGCATGTTGCCATGTGCATCCAGCATGCTGAAGGGCATCATTTTGTATATCATTTTGTTTGTCTTATTTAAATATATTGAGTATACACACAGAAATACACACGCAAGTCCATAGTACAAGCTGCAGTTTGTGTAAAATGTAGCTAAACTGCCTAGGTCAGTATTATTGGCAGGTTAGCTCCAGATACATTTGCTTCAGAAAGTATTCACTTCACTTTTTGCACGCGTTAAAGTTCTGTACATTTATTCTTAAATGGCTAAAATTGGCATTTTGTTCCCATAATATGCACTTAATAAATGTCATGTAATAATCCTTGAGATAGAAGAACACGTGTTTCAAATTTAATCTATATGACACAAACACCAGTGTATAAAAGATACCATAATACACGCTGAAATCCAAGGAAGTCTTTGAAAATATTCACAGTAAAATTCAAAGTTCCTGGATAGAGAATTGACCAGAAATCCAAAAGTTTCTGACCACAGTGGGTCAGACCAGAAACTAACAGAATATTGCTGGAGTGGTCTGTAGATGATGAACAAGGCTGTAGAAACATGTTTAATCAACTTAATTAATACAGTTAATTGAATTAACTTCAGCAACAGAGCACAGAACTGTAGTACTATAACTTATATTTACAGAAGCGTGCATCTCATTCTGGTAGCGTCCTTCTCTAGTCAAGTCCAAAACGTGTGTATAACCAACAGCTGCTGAGTAACTGATATGTGTTCATCCAGTTTGATGTTGGCATCCCGTCCATGACCAAATGTTGTAACCAACATGACCGCTGCTATGACACCTGTGGCCGGGAGAAACACGACTGTGATGAGGAGTTCCAGGTCTGTCTGGAGAAAATCTGCAGGAATGTGCAGAGGACTCTGGGATTGGCCAAAACTGTCCAAGGTAAGAGATCAGTGGTTTAGGAAGTAATTTTAAGAGGTTGTGCAAAAAGGCAAACAGATTTTTTGGACTAAGTTTGCTTAGGTGCTACGTTTGGAGATCTTTATAGAAATGAATAGAAACTCAAGTAAAAAACAAATATATCATACCATATTATACAGTAGTTTTGCATGTCATACAATACAAATCTGTTACAACTACAACATACATATTTGCTCTCTAAATCACTTGTCTGTGTTATGATTTGATTGGCTTTATCGAACATGCCGCTCTTACAGCCTTGTAGGATTGTAAGAGTGCTACGTTAGTAAAATTGGGAGGTTACTTTAAAGAACCTGTGAATCACCCACAGCTTGTTACACAGGTGATAAAACACATCTTAAACAGGGGGAAGTGCACTGCTTCAATCTGTTTCGATTAGCCAGTTAGCCAGACTCACTGTCACACCGTGACACTTTATTTAAACAGAGGCATGGTGTTAGTAACTCAGCTTTTACAATCCTAAGTTCCTTTCAAGCCTTTTTCCTGCTTTTTTCACTATTTTATTCCAGGAAGTAATCAAACAGATGCTATAATACTGCACAGGAATGATGAATATTCCGAATGACTTGAAGCAGTCATTTTAGTATTAATAAAGTTTTAGCAATATGCATACTATAACTGTAGCGGAAAGGTGTAAATGGAGAAAAGCCCCTGAGACCCAGCTGTTGTTAATGGTGCAAAAGGCACTGTTCAGTCATCCTTCTATTATTGATAAACTGAAGAAATTAAGAGTTTTGTAAGTGGGGTGATCTAAAAATAGTTTTTGCTGTCTTTTTGTCTATATTTAGGACTAAGGGAAAGTCAGCGATTAATTCTATAATCCTGGCAATTCTCAGCAATTTGGATGCCTACGCTGCTGTGTCTGTGAATACAAAAGTTATTCATGGAGTTCTACGAGGTTCTGTATTGAGTCTGATTCTGTTTATATTACCAGTATGCATGCTTCCCTGAGGCAGTATTATTAGAAAACATTTTCAGTGCTATGCAGACTCCAGCTTTATTTATAAATGAAGCCAGATAACAAAATTCAATGAGTTAAACTACAGTGACGTATTAAACACCTGGATGTCCTGTAGTGTTTTTCTTATAAATTAAGACAAAACTGAGGTTATTATATTTGGCCCTAAGTTCTATCATATTATCCTAACAAAGCACTTCACTCTCAGACTGCAGGCTTACTTCTTTTTCCTAGAGTTTCTAAAAGTTGAATGAGAGGCAGAGCTCCCAGTTTGAATTTGGAACTCAGACACGTTCTCTAGTTTTAAGATTAGATTGAAAGAGTTTCTTTTTGATAAAGTTTGTGGTGAAGCTTGGTCAGGTGACCCTGAACCACCCTTTCAGGATCCCTTGCTGCTAAATTGTTCAGGCTGCTGCAGGATGTAATGTGATACACTGTGAGCACTTCTTCTCTACTCATCTCCTTTTATTTAACCCCACAGGTTTATATGCCACCGCAGCATGTCATTACATTTTTGCCTCTCTTCCTGTTTCTTCCTCTTTTCTTTCCACTCTCCTCTCACCCACAACCATTCATTGCAGATGGCTGCACCTCACTGTTTCTTTCTGTTAAAAGGGAGTTTTTTTTACTCCCGACCATCATAAAGTGTTTGCTGTACAGTTTTTACCCCACAGTTTAAAGCACTTTGAGGCAGCTGTTACGCTTCGGTGCTATATAAATGAGCTTGAATTGATGTGAGCTGATTTTTCTGTTCATATTATTTCTCGTGTTGTCTGTTTTACAGCATGTGAGTCAGCAGTGACTTTGCTTTTCGATGCAGTTATGCACTTGGGATGTAAGCCTTACCTGGACAGTCAGCGAGCGTCGTGTGTGTGCCAGTATGAAGTAAAGACTGAGCTGTGACGCCACCACAGTCACGAGACTGTCAGGCTGACCCTTTCAGAAACTCAACGCTAAGAGAAGGATGCTAGCAATAAACTTTCTGTCTTTCTTAGATGTTCTCAGGGAAAGAGCTACTGGGTTTGCACTAATCTGTGTCTGTTGCCTCCTTTTTTAGATGGAGAGTGGACAATTAATATCTTTCCTATGTCATTGATTATTTATATATATTGTTCAGGGTTTCTGTGGTTTGCCTTTAAACCAGCAGTTTATTTTATATTTCTGTGAAGTCTGCATAACTTCCTCAGAAGTTTACATTAAAAAAAGAGTGTGACCATGTTCAGTTTGAACACTTCTGACTGATCTGTTTTAATTCAATGGGAAAAAACTGTTTTTACCCCTCAGCTGTAAAAGGATAATGAGTTTTGTTTTGTCTTGTTTTGTTGTTAAAATTAATGTACGGTTCAGCTTTCCCTGCCTAAAACATGTCATTTGTTGACGATGAGAAATATATTAAGTATGTATAAATATCGCTTCCAGTACCAAACCATTATTGGTTGCTTTATTTAATTATAATAGATGGAGCTGTTTTGTTTTTTTGTTTGTTTTATTTGTTTCACCCACCCCCAGAGATCAGTTCACCGATTTCTTTTAAGCTCATCACAACCTGAGTAACCTGCTAGAGCTTCGTCTAGATTTCCTGAAATCACTTAATTTTCAAGATGTCATTAGCAAATAGTGAGCTGTAAAAGAAAACAGCACAGCACATTTCCCTTTTCTGTGACAATAACAAGAACTTGTGATTAAGTTTATGTTTATCTCTACTGTATCTGAAGTGCTGACTGGTGCAGATGTGACTTGTTGAAACATCTTTTAAATTTGCAATAAAAATAGTTGTGCTTTAACTGTTACCTTGTTATCCATCTTTTTTAAGTAAATGAGTCTTTAAGTGTCTAAGGTGACATGTTTTAATCATATCTATATATATGTTGGATAAGGCCAGTGAATTGGCACAGGAGCAGATCCATCTACTGTTTGCAAATCCTCATCAGAAATGGTGTCAGTGGAAGGGTTCCTGTCAAGAAGCCATACTTAATGAAAGGAAACTGAGAACAGACTGGGGTTTGCCAAAACACGAGAACTGGACTAAAAATCTGAGATAACAGGTCTTGGATGTCATGAATTCAAATGTAAAATCTTTTGGTTCATTTTGGTCATCACTATGGATGAGGTCAGTAGAGCGATACAAAAGCAAGCGTCTACATTCATCTGTAAAACACAGTGAGGCTCTGTCATGGTTTTGTGCTGCATTTCAGTCAGTGGTGTTGGGAGTCTTGATAAAATTAATAATGCAGAAAAGTACCATTATGTTTTGATCTACCATGTAATACTGGAAAGTGTCTTACTGGCATTAGCTATATTTCTCAGCATGACAATGATCCCAAAAAGAGTCCCAGAAGTCCCAGTTCAATAAAAGCATACCTGCATAGAAAAACACACAGTGGAAGACTATCAATCATGGATTGGCCTCCCCAGAGCCCGGACCTCAATATTATTGAAGCAGTGTAGGATCATCTTGACATAGGTTAGAACAAAAAAGCAACCAAGATTCAAAGAAGAGCTTTAAATGTCCTTCAAGAAGCCTGGAGAACTATTCCTGAAGAAGGTTTTATGGCAAAGATCAACCCAAATGAGCTTTAATTTACACCATACCTAAAAAACATGACAAAAAAACTCAGTCATCAGACTTGGAGATTGATGAGAGTGTGTTTCATTATTTTATTTCATATAAGCATGCAGAATGTCAAACCACACTCCAAAATGGACCAAAACCTGCATCAGACATCCTACACAGGTGACCCAGCTGAGGTTGATCAAGCCCTGACTTGTGCCCCAGCAGAAACCACCCACAGGTCAGCCCTTTAATCAAAACCCAGCTTCACTAATGGTTTAAATGGCCATCTTCTTTGCCTCTCCTGTAATAAAAAACCTGATACAAAATAGCCAGCCTTTTTGAGCTGAGCTGACAGAGGGCCCTTTCCGTCTCTTCTCAATGGGCTCTTGGTACTTTGCATGTTTTGGCTCAATTGCTTCTTCCACATCCTCTTCCCAGGGCACTGCAAGTTCTGGCATGGTCAGTTGTTTTGTCTCTTCAGAGTAGATGATGATCTTGTGTAAACCTTAGCCCTTTGTTCAGATTGATATGTAACTGTCAGTCGTAGGCCACAGAGAGAAGACTTAGATCCTCAGTTTTGATTTTGGGTAGGGTTTCTTTCCAGCTTTCATAAAGGCATCTTCTTTATGGTGATGGTAAATGCTTTATGATGGTAAATGCCAGACTGGCTGCTCAAATATATTTAGTCTGATTTTCTGGTCTAACTAAAACATAACAAGAAAAAATCAATTAGATGTAGCATGATTTTTATACATGGGAAATAAACAGTTTAAATATAGGTACAAAAAAAACCCTTGCTCGCAGTAGTGAAATTTTATTTAAGCAGAATAACCATGAGTTGATTACAAAAATTCAATTTAAAATTTTTCAGTTTAATCAAATTTTCATTAACTAAAAACGTTAAACACTGTAACCTAAAATCATATATATGTCGATTAAGAGGATTTTACTTTTTCAGTTATCCCAACAAAAAACGTTTTCCTTTGGGCACATTTGGAAACACATCTTTATAATTTTATTAAAAACTACATTAGGGGAAGTGAAGAAGGGGAGACTTACTAGAAACTCCTGAGAATATTGTCGTCATATTGGTTCCTGATAAGATTGTCAAGTTTTCACCTCATCACATTAAACAATCTTACATACTATTAGCCTGACACACACTGACAAAGCGTTCCTGTTTGACTTTCCACTTTTGATATCAATATTTAAAGTTAGGTAAGAAAACAGCGCTTCCTTGTGGTCACTCGGTAGCACTACAGCTTAAACGAACACCTGCTGCAAACTACTCCCTTTAACCGAGAAGGGTCTGGCTGCAGCCAGGTGCTCTTGTGGGCTTCAACCACCAAGAACAACACCGGAAAGAAACGCATGTTGTATCAGGTGATCACGTGACAGGATGAGGCAAGGCGGTAATGACCCAACCTCTTTAGGCCAAACAGCAAAAGCAAAGATTGAAGAAATATTTGCTTTTGAGAAACTGGGTACAACATGTATATACTGCAGTGCAAGTTTGGCTGTCAGAGCAGGCCGTACGCACCAAACTTTATAATGTCAACTGAAGTTTGTCATTACAGGCTGTTCAAAGGTCACACTGACTGTGGGTCTGAGCAGGCAGTTGAGACACCATGAGTTGCAGCCTCTGTGTCGGTATCTGCTGCTGGCAGTAGAGACACCTCCCCCTGCAATTAAGATTCCAGTGGGCGGGGCTACAGCCTGGTTCTTCATTCATGATTTAATCTGGCAAATATGTTTTTCTCGCTGTGTCAGTCGGAAGAAAGGTCTAACAGGGCAGAAGACTATTGTACAGGTAACAGATTAAGATTTTTGTTTTAAATTGAGAATAGACGCGTGACCTATACAGGTGCTGTCACACCTTTGCCTTAAATTTGATCAGGTCAGTCACCTTTTGAATCAGGTGCCTCATGTTGTATCATTTACAAAGTGAAAACTTTTGTTTCTTTATGACCTTCCCAGGAAGTGTTCCTACACAGACGACCACAAACTAACAATATGACAGGTGAGCATTTCAATGCTACAAGCTTCTTTTGAAATAGGGAAGAGAGAATATTCCTACAAAGAAAAAGTGAAACAAACTGTAAAACAAAGCCAACAGGGTGACATTAATCATCCACTTAACTTTCCTTTTGATTTGACTGTCATGCAGATAATAATTATAGTAAATATCATTCAAAGTGACTTGATGTCTTGAGGAAACTGACCTGCATAAATCTATAAAAGTGCTTCATATGCGTGAATGGATATCCAACAGTTTTCCCCTAATTACCTGTGCTGGATTTAAAAAAAAAAAATGAAAATAAAAAAATCATAGCTGCATGAAGGTTATTGAGGCTGGATTTTGCTGTGTCGCAGAAGATATACAGTTTATAGAGAGACAGCAGCATTTATGTCAAGACACCTTATTTAGGCAGTGTTTAAATAACTATAGTATAATACATTTCGGCCTCTATGCCAGACACACCCATTCTGCAGAATGGGTGTGGAGAATAGAGCTGTTCCACACGGCTTCTGGTCTTTCAACAGTCTTTCTCCACCTTTCTCCGCCTGTAACCCAGCTATTGACAACTATCAGGACTCTGAGTGTATGGAAAAATGGCTGCTTGACCGCAGCACTAGCAGCACTTATAGCTCTATGGTTTAACAAAAAAGAATATTGCAGTATTTAAATAAGCTGTAAAGCAAGATTTGCATTATTACACTGCATTATTATTTTGTAATTTTTGCACTGGTTATTTACTATTGCGCTTTTTGATAATGTGCACAGAGAACCAAAGACAGAATGAGGCCACCATTGGAAGGTAAACACTATTAGCTGGAAAATCTTACTTTATTCTGGTACCAGACACTGAGAATATTGCCTGCATTTACTGCAAATTGTTTACTCTAAAATCAGCTCCTCGGATGGTGCAGAGGAGTACCAGATGGGCAACAAACGACGAGGTCTTGCACTCATTTTTAACCAGGAAGACTTCTTCTGGCGCCTGGAACTGCGAGAGAGGCATGGAACCAATGTTGATCGTGACAACTTGGAGAAAAGGTACAACTTCCTAGCTATCTGCTGAAGAACAAGGAAACCTGTTTTTGGCACAGCTTCATGCTCAAGAGCATGCCAGCACGTGTTTAGAGTTGTTGATCATTTCTGTGGTAAAACTGAATCTTTTTCTTCTTTACTAGTATCGCCCCAGGGCTGCAATCTTTTACCTCTGTGCCCCAGCGAGTGCTAAAGACAATATGTCATATGCTATATTTTTATTTTTAAGTTCACAGAGAACTTGGTGATTGTTTTTCTTCTTAATAGTGATGACCCTGATCACAATCCCCACTACAGAGTGTGATCGTGGCCCTATAGAGGTTGATTTCACAGTGGTCCAAGTTGTTCCCACTGCATCAACAACTGAAGAGATGGTTGTGGATTTTAGAAAGAATCCTATGACCGTCTCTCCTGTGGTGGTAATAGATGATGCTTTGGAGTGTCTGCACCAGCAGAAGTGCTGTTGCAGTATAATTTGTAGGACTCTGAAAAAGGTCCAATCAATCCTGATCCGAGCAGATCCTTGTCTAAGGAATTTATATTGCTCATAAAGAACAATAAAAATATTTTTGACCCTTGATCTGCTAAACTAATCGACTCATTTTCATTTTCTGTTCAGACTGAAGGATCTAAACTTTGAAGTGAAGTGTCACAATAACCTCAAGCTGGAGGCAGTCCTAGATGAAATCGCAAAAGGTATCCACATAATCATTTGTTTCTCTCAAATGACTAGCATGCATCGAGATGGACAAAGAAAATCATCACCATAGTTTGAGTTCTTACATAATTCAATTTGTTGCTTTGCTGCAAAAATATCTTTGTCAAATCCAACTTTCGCTGCAAGTTTAACAAGTACTTGTTGTCCCACCAGCTGCGGAGGAAGATCATTTAGATGCTGATTGCTTTTTGCTCGCCTTCCTGAGTCATGGAGATGATAACCACGTTTATTGCCACGATGGAAAAATCAGTATCCAGGAGATCACGTCCATGTTCAAAGGGGACAAGTGCCCGGACCTTGTTGGAAAGCCAAAGATCTTCATAATACAGGTACAAAACACAAAAACCCATACGAGTCCATCAGATTAACCTGGTGTAGCCATTTTTTAAAGATTCAACAGGTTTACAGTCATTCCAACTCATAACGTAGTCATGAGTCTCAGTCTGGATGTTTTGTTGTTTTGCCTTCTTTGTGATGAGAGTTGGGTAAACAAAACTGTCTCATATGTGCCAGAAATGAGTTCCACCACTGCTGTGTCATCTGCAAACTTGACATTGTGGCTGAGCACTTATAAGAGAGTAGAGTGTGCAGCAGGGGGCTTATAACACATCCCTGAGGAGAGCCAGTGTTGAAGATGATGGGGAAGGAGGTGTAGGAGGAAGTGAAGTCTGTCAGTCTGTCTTCTGTTTGTCAGAAAGTCCAACAACCAGTTAATTTGATTTAATTCAACTGGAAACCAATGTTCATCTCCCATCTCCAGGCATGTCGTGGAAAAGAGTTTGATGTGTCAGTTACAGTGACCGGAGCTTCTACGATGGAGTCTGAAGAAAAGGTGTTCATGGATGCCAGCACCATACAGACCCTCCCTGCTGGGGCTGATTTCATCATGTGCTATTCTGTGGCTCAGGGTGAGTCTTCTGGCATTTGACTAAACCTTTTTATTTTTATTTTGACTGAGAGGAAATATCAAAGACACAAAGCAGAGTGTTTTTTTTCCATAAGGTAGAAATGTGATGTTAGTATTATTTTAAAGGCTAGACTTCTGACAAATCTTCCCTGCTTTGGTAATGCTCTGAGTGTGTCACCGTCACTACAGTGTCACAAACTATCCAACTCTTGCTATACACTGTTTGTTTATATGTGCTTGTAAGCTCATTTATTAGTGAGCAAAAACTGAATAAATGCTTCAATAGGATTTTATCTCTTAAGTGAAACCATAAGAGTCAACTTTACTAAATCCTGGTATAAAATATTTCATATTTCATAGCCCTCAGAAAATCTGTCCTCTTTACTTTTACCTCAACATCCATGTTCATTTTTGCCGTTTTGCTGTTGTCATTATTCGTTAGGCTACTACTCCTTCCGGGAGAGGGAAAACGGTTCGTGGTATATCCAGGATCTCTGTCAGCTGCTTCAAAAGTATGGTGATAGCCTTGAATTCACAGAGTTACTCACGCGGGTCAACAGAAAAGTGTCACTGAGGAATATTCCAACACCATGTCAACCAGGATTTATCGGGAAGAAGCAAATGCCTTGTTTTGCTTCAATGCTCACCAAGAAACTTTACTTCCAACCAAAAAAGTAACAATGACACACCTCAGTCTCAAAATGATCAGGTTTATATTTGTTTTTCAACTATGTTGTTCTGTGTCCCTATTATTTTTAAGCTTTAGTGCTCGAATTGCTTTAAAATTGCATGCTGATTATGAACCACAGTCTTTGTAAAACTACTGTACTGAAATGACTCTAGAAGCAACAGAATGATGCTTTATTGCACAGAAATGCATTATTTTGCCTTATTTTATATCAAGTTCAGAACAGTTTACAGTGGAACCTTCCACCGAAGAGTCAGGGAGTCTTGGCGGTTGAGTCAGTTTCGACTTTGTCTTTGAGCCAGTTATTTTTGGTGACGAGACAGCTTAGCAATCAGGAAACGAAATCGGGATTTTTGTACACATTAGTTTCATCCTTACATATCTCACTGTAAGCCTCAGGGATCCAGTAACATTAACAAACTGTCTAAACATTACATAATCACAGTGTTTCCTCAAGCTTACTACTTAAAAAAGGGAATTTCTGTTCTGTAATGTGTATTTGCATTTACACACTGACAGTGTATTTTTTTGCATTACTTTAATGATTTTACTTACTGCTTTGCCCTCAATAAAATTTCTAACTTTATTAGTTTTCTTGCATTAAGTGTGTGTGTGTGTGTGTGTGTGTGTGTGTGTGTGTGTGTGTGTGTGTGTGTGTGTGTGTGTGTGTGTGTGTGTGTGTATTCTCTTATTTGTCCTGAAATGGTTTAGAAGCAGGTTAAATCAAAACAAAACTGATTTACAGCAAAGAAGTAAGTTTTATTACTTTTCACAGCACCTTGCAAGATAAAATCACAAGGTGCTCCACATCAAATACAAACAACAAAACAGGAAGGAGACATTACTACAAAATAAATCAAAGTGTCAGTTCAAAATATGAGTGTCTTCCACGTCGAAACCACTGAGGTGACTTGGGAAACCAGTCCGTGCTTGTCATACTCAGTATGAGATAAATGCCAGTAGCCAGTATGTTATGTGTTTTACTTCCTTCTTTTCCCAGTGTTTGCACTGAGTAAGAAGTCAACAGGCTCGTTCTGTCTGTCATTAGATTGAGATTATAATAATCGGACAATCTAACTTGTGATTTAATCTTTAGCAAAGTCACAAATCTATACAACTTGAATCATCCACAAAAACATTTTTCATGTCTTTATTGTGATTTAAACACTGAGTAAGAATTCATGATCGATAGTAAAAAGTGTCGAAGTGTCCTCTTGACTTTTCCAAAGGTTAGTTTTTCAGAGGAGACTAACAACCTACCATCCTGAATGCTGCTGTGAAACAGAACTAAATTTGCCTATCATTGAGTGATGTAAATATTCTGCTTTCCATAGATGGGTTGTGTACTGTCACACGACTGCCAGTCAACTAAACACAGCAGAGCATGGAGGAGGGGGCGGAGCAAAGCGTGAGAGGTGGGGTGTTTGCACAGACCTGTTTTCAAATGAACTGGAGCAAAAAACTGAACTTAGAGGAGAGAATCAAAGTAACAGTCTTTGTGCTAGTATCAATCTCATACCAGTACCAGTGTTGGTATTGACGCTATTAATATTTACACTGGTCCACCCACAGTGTTACAGATTGTCTAGGCGATCCTTGTTGGGATGCAAGCGCATCTCCTCTCTGAGATGTTTACAATCCATGACATGAACATGCATAACAAAATAAACTTGATCAAACTAATATTTAAAACCATAGTTTTTTCTGATCAATAAGCAGACGTTTGATTTCTCCCATGATGAAGAACAGCAGTTAGGCTTTGCTGGTAGAGTCTGATCGCAGGCACTGAGAGAGCAGTTTATTAAATCAACATAATCATTCTTATGTGATTCATGTTAAATTTAATCTGTGCAGTTTAATCATTGTTTTCAACCTGATCTAGTTATTCAGGTCTAAGGTTGCTGATGCACTGATAAAAGGTGATCTTTAACTGTAGCAAAAAAGTCTTTCTTATCTACATTACTTCCTTCCCCTCAGCATCATAAATAAATAAATAGCCTACATCACCCACCTCCTTGTCTGGTTTACACTCCTAATAATTTCTTGAAAGCTCCTTATAGGACACACAAAGGCTGGTCTAACGTTTAGCTATATTTGTTTTCAACGATATCTTGTGCTTTCTGTATGTCAGCTGGTTGATCTACATATCTTTGGACTGCAATCACCGTTTTTCTCTCGAGCAGCTGAAACTGTGAACACTTCTCCGTTATTGTAGTTCACAGTCAGTAGCCTATGTTGATCAAACATAGGAAGAAAATAAATAAAAAATATTTCAGTAGTAGGAAATCGTAAGCACTGAGCTACTAAACTGCTTAACTGATTTTGCTCAGTATAAACTTATACTTTCACAATCATCTCTGTAGCAAAATTATCACCAAACACAGACATCTGTGGTAAAGTGATACCACTGCAACCTTTCATCATCTGCATACATGAATGAATGACCGTGGGTGGAGATTTCTGACAACTCAGATCCTTGACGGAAGGCAATACTTCAGATTCAACAAGACAGCTGGGGGCAGGGTTACAAAATGCCTCTTTAGGGTGATTTGACCAGATAAATGTGTTTTTCTCTCTGCGTCAGTCGAAGGCAAGGTGACCTGTGGCCATGTCTAACAGGGACGAAGACGAATGTGGAGGTAACAAATTACAATTTTTGTCTTTATTTAAAAAAAAGACACCTGACCTGTTTAAGTGCTGTCACACCTTTAATATGAATTTTTAATTTCCTTAAGCCAATCACTATGTTACTACAACAGGTGCCAGGTTCTCTATGACCTTCCCCATTAAGTTTTGCTACAGACACAGTAGAAACTGAGAATAAGGCAGGTGAGTATTTCAGACTGTGATTTATATAAACTGAAAACTTATTTTGAAATATGGAAGAGAGAATACTTGTTCATACCAAAGCACAAGTGAAACAAAGTGCAAAGTTACAAAATTTAAAAAGTTTTATTTTATTATGGCAAAGTCAACATTGAATTCAAATTAAATAGGGTGACATTGATCTAATTACCTGTGCTGGATTTTTAAGGTGGATCTCAACAAATGTTGATGTCCACAGTATTCTGTCCACCATCCTGTCATTTTGTACTAAAATATGTATGAGTGTGGAGTAAATATGAAACACACAGTTCAAAGTAGAGCCTATGACCATGATAATGTGCTGTCAGGGGCTGGGCCTGTGACCCAGCATGTTGAGTTCATTTTGTATTTTTGATTTCTTATATCATACTGAAAATATGTTAAGTCTTGTGTTGGTATTATCTGTTAGGATTTAGTTGAATGTTATTCTAGTTTAAGTTTTCATCTATGTCCCCTTGTGTGAGTCTGTTCTTGTCCTCTGTGTCAGTATGACTTGTATTTCGTGTCTGTGTTTCATGTTGTCAAGCCTGTGTTGTCATGTCTACGTCTCTCCGTGTTTCCTGATTTATTTATTTTTTATTCTTGTGTTTCTTTGTTCAGTGTGTTTAGTTTTACTCTTTCCCTGTGATGTTGTTATGTTCATTTGTGTCAGCTGTTTCCCCAGTTGTGTATTTAGTCTCTGTGTTTCATTCAGTCAATGTCATCTGTGTTCCTTCCCTTCACTTCACATCAGGTTAGACGTTTTTCATGTGTTTGCTCAGGTCATGTTCATGTTCTTGGTTTTTCATCATAGTTATTTGCATGTTCCTGCTCAGGATCATGTTCCTGTCAGTAGTTATCATAGTTTAATGATAGTAACCACAGTTTAGTTTGCCCAGTTTAGATTTTAGTTTAGTTTTTGCCCCTGTTCGCCTTTTGCCTTATTCTGTGTATTTATGTCATCAGCCACAATAAAAGGCTCGCTTTTTGTTTACAGCTCAGTTCCATCTCCTTCGGTGTCTGCATTTGGGTTCGTTTCCTTAAACACACCGGCTGCTCAGCCATGGCAGGAACTTTAGAAACAGAAACAAAAACTGAACCAAATGAAATTCCTTCTGTCAAATACACCCATGCCACCCAAAGTCTACCCTATACAGTATATTATCTGTAGAGTAAAGCTGTCCCTCTCTGTCTCTATTCTTTTAGCAGCCTTTGCCATCTTTCACCATGCATCACCCAGCTGTTAACAGCTGTCAGGACTCTGAATGGATGGAACAATAACTGCATGACCATATTTGACGACAGAAGTAGAATAATTTTTGTGCATTTTTGGCCATTTTTTTTGTTGATACTGTAATGAGAACTGTCACAACAAGCTCAATTATTTTAATGTGTGTGTGTGTTTGTGTGTAGGTGGTTGTTTGGTGATACACAAATATGTCCATACCGTCCTATGTTCTTTTCAATACAATGGTTATCATTGGTAATCATAAGCATCGATATTTAGATAAGTTGTAAAGCAGGACTTGGCTCTGTATTATTATTATTTTGTAATTATTGCGCTGGTTATTTATGAATATGAATTCGTTTTTCAATAGTATGCAAAGAGAAACAAACAGAGAACAACTCCTTCATCAGAAGGTAAATTCTTACTTCCACCTTTTTTGTCTATTAGCTGGAAATTATCGCTTTAATCTGGTACCAAACACTCAGACACACTGCATTCATTACTCTTTTTTTTCTAAAATCAGCTCCTCGGATCCTGCAGAGGAGTACAAGATGTGTAACAAACAACGAGGTCTTGCTCTCGTTTTTAATCAGGAGAAGTTCTTCGGGCGCCTGGGCTTGAATGACAGAGTTGGAACCAGTGTTGATCGTTACAACTTGAAGGAAAGGTACAATTTCCAGCTATCTACTGAAGAAAGGGAAACACTGTATTTGACACAGCTTTGTGATAAAGAACATGCCAGCACTTGTTTAGCAGATGTAGCTCCTTTCTGTGGTAAAACTGTGTGAGAATTTCCACAGATTTTTCCTGATAATGAAATGTTATTTTCTCTCCTCAAGCCCCTTGGTGCTGATTTCACCTTTGTGCTCCAGTTAGTGCCAAAACCAATATTTGATGTGCTATATTTTCACAAATTCCCACTGTAGAGAATAATGTTGGTCCTGTAGTGAAGAGGTGATTCTAAATAGACTGATGGATGACCTGTTAAACTAATTAACTCATTTTCACTTTCTGTTCAGACTGAAGGATCTAAACTTTGAAGTGAGGTGTTATGATAACTACAAGCAGGTGGATGTCCTAGATGAAATCGCTAAAGGTACCCACACAATCACTTGTAACTCTCAAATGGAATCCAGGATGTACATGAAGTTTGATTTCTCCCATAACTCTTTGCTCTGCTGCAAAGATATATGTGTCAAATCCAACAATTCGCTGCAAGTTTAATAAGTACTTGTTGTCCCACCAGCTGCGGAGGAAGATCACTCAGATGCTGATTGCTTTTTGCTTGCCTTCTTGAGTCACGGAGAGGATAACCATGTTTATTGCTACGATAGAAAAATTAGTATCCAGGACATGATGTCCATGTTCAAAGGAGACAACTGCCGGGACCTTGTTGGAAAGCCAAAGATCTTTATAATACAGGTGCAAAATACACAACCCAGTCAAGTCCATCAGATTATGTAAACCTGCTGTTATTGTCATCCCAAAAAATGATGATGCATGAGAATCACTAAGTAATGAGGTACTGGTGAAACAGCACTGCAAAAACAAGCAAAACTCAGTAACACAATGAAAAAAATACAATTTAAAGAGCAGTGAGTGTAAGAATGCAAGAAAGTGAAATGTGAGTACAAATATGAACATTAATGAACATAAGATAGAAACCATAATGTGTAATGTGGTGTGTGGGTACACACGTGAAAAGTCTCTGATGTGTGGCTGAATTTATACATCTGAACTGATGTTGATGTCTTCAGTTGATAAGAGAGAGGCTGCTGCTGAGTTTCTGCACACACTTGTAGAATCTTCCCATCAGCAGCAGAGCAGGTTCCACGACTCACAGGTGTGAGGATGCTCTCCACTGAACTGGACTGTGGAGAGCATCAGTAGTTACAAGTGGGGCTTCTTTATTAGCCTGCTGAAGTTGGTGTTCAGGTGAGGCCGTTGTTGATGTTTATACCCAGGTACTTGAAGCTGGAGATCGCCATAAGGGGCAAGAGAGCTCTCAGCAGCTTTTTTTAAAAGTTCATTAATGCCACTTTCATTTTCTTAACATTAATGGAGAGGCACTAATCCTCCAGATGTTCTTCCTGCAACCTGTACTTTGTCTCATAGTTGCTGGAAATGAGTTCCACCACAAACTTGACAACATGGGTGCTTGGGAATGTGACTGAGCAGTTACAAGGGAGTAGAGAGTACAGCAGGAGGCTCAAAACACATCCCCGAGGGGAGCCCGTGTTGAGGATAATGGGGGAGGATGTAACGGAGGAAGTGAGGTCGTCAGTCTGTCTTATGTTTATTATCAAGTCCAGCACCCAGTTAATGCCAATGTCCATCTTTAATCTCCAGGCATGTTGTGGAAAACTGTTTGATGAAGGTGTTACAGTGACCCCTGCTGATGCGGTGGATGGCAAAGTGGAGGTGTTTGCAGATGCCTGTGCCATACGCACCCTCCCCGCCGGGGCTGATTTTATAATATGCTCTTCTGTAGCTGAAGGTGAGTCTTCTGGGATTTGACTGAACCTTCAGCTTAGAGGAGAAGTGAAAAAATTGCTGGACAGATTTTTTTTAACCATATGAGTGACCCTTTATGAACCCTGTGTAAAGTATTTGATATTTCATAACCACACTAGACCACCTGCCATGTTTTGCTGTTTTTGTCATTTGATAGGTTACTACTCCTTCCGGGAGACTAAGAAAGGCTCCTGGTACATTCAGGCTCTGTGTGAGATGCTCCGAAAATATGGCAACTCCCTTGAATTCACAGAATTACTCACACTAGTCAACAGAAAAGTGTCGATGAGGAACGTTCCAAAATCCTGTGACCCACAGCTTGTTGGGAAAAAGCAAATGCCTTGTTTTGCTTCAATGCTCACTAAGAAACTTTACTTCCGAACAAAAAATTAACAATGTCTCACCTCAGAAAACAAAAGATCTTTTATAACGCTAATTATTATTTCTAGTGACAGAGTTCTTATAAAATCATGGGAACATCCTTTAGACTATGTACTATCTATGTATTATAGAGGTACATCTATGCTATTTTACTTAATGGTTACAACTATAGCTGTCTCCTGAGTAACTAAGCAGACACTTAAAGTACTGATTTTATACAGTTGTGTGTAATTCAGGTTTGGGCTCCTTTTTACCCTACTTGATTGCTTTGCTGTTAGTTACACAGTTTGGTGATATCAGCTGTTGAAATGTTTCACTACTTGAATTTAACAGAACTAAATGAAATGTAAAACCCAGTAGCAATGTCTTTTTCCAGAAATGATGTTCTAAATACTGAAACGGTTTAATTTTGGAACTGTTTTCTCTTTAACTGTTTGTAGAAGCAAGAATGTATCAACATGTGGCAGGATGGTGGGATGTTCAAGTTAAAGGTGTCCCAGCCAGCTGAGCTGTAGTGAAACTAACCGCATCTTTCTCTTGGTTGTCCGATTCAATTCCATAGAATTAAAATAGTTTTTAAATGTAATTCTTCATATTACTATTTAGGCATCACAAACTGGCATTTAGTTCCATTATGTCAAAGAGGAGGCACACATTTCTACAGATGGTGTCTGAGAAACTGATCAACTAGCATCAAAACAATGGAGATAAATGCCACAAGAGGAAAATGACATTCATGTGATTTGGGGGTGAACTGTTCCTTTAACTTTCTTAATCAAGCTGTTTGTTTTGTATGAAGGAAACAAGTTTGTCAAAATAGGCAACATTAAAACTTCTGTCATTTTTTAAATACTGTAAAGCTGTTGTTTTTGTCTATACGTACTTGAGTTACATTAAAGCAGAATACAGAATGATTATGGACCACAGTCTTTGCTGGCTACTTTGTAAAATTACTAAAATTACTCTAGCAGCACAGAATGATGCCTTACTACACAGAAATGCATTCACGTGGCCTTATTTTATATCAGGTTCAAAACACATAGTCAGCAGCCTTGCACAGAAAAGTTTTCACCGGAAAGTCAGGGAGTCTGGTTTGCTTGGTGTCAACAGCCAGTTGTTTCCCAACTTATCATGAGAGGCAGATGACGTGATAGCTTAGCAAACAGAAAATTGGATTTTGTACTCATCAGTTTCATTCTTACTTTTCTCACTCTAAGCCTCAGGGTGCCAGTAACACTTACAACTTGTCCAAGCACTTCACAATCAGAGTGTTTCCTCAAGCTTACTACTTGAGGAATGGAATTAATGACCTGTCAGCAGTTTATGGTACATGTACTAATGTGTATTTGCACCTCAGTGATCACACTAGCGTGAAAAGTAAGAGGCTGTGTTTTTTTAAAGTTCTACTCTAGTCAAAAACACTTGTAGTCATGATCCGTGTGAAGAAAAAGGAAATACACCAAATTACACACAGACTTTGATCATACTTTGTGAACCAATGAGATTTTAGTTGTGGCTTTGCCATCGTTAATTTTGTTTTAAATAAAAATCTCCATTGTTTTTGTGACAGAAAGTGTGTGCGCATCCTTTATTTGTCCAGAAACAGTTTGAAAACAAATTCATTCAAAATGCAACCAATTCAAACAGACTTGGGGAAACATTCATTTCATGCCATTAGTAATGCCTGTACTTGTCATAGTGTAGTAATTTGCCCATTGTTCCTCTTCCTTGTTTCCCCAGTGTTCGAGCTGAGTTTATATTTTTTTCAATTAATGTTTTAATTAATTGTAATTAGTAATATTAAAGGTGTTACTGAAACTTACATCACAGTAAATGATGCAATCTTCATATTATTACTGTACGAATAAAGATATAGAACTTTGCTGTAGTCTAAAGATAATATCGGAAATTGTAATGTGTGTTTGTGTATTGACGTGAAAGTGATTATGTGTTGTTATGCATACCGTTTCCAACAGAGGGAAACAGAGATTCATTTAACATATTTCCAATATAATTTCCCCATATCTCCTAAAACTGCCAAACAGGACATTATTACAAAACTGTGTAAAATAAGGCGGTCAGTATCCAGTTCCTTATACCATGAGAAAAACGGAACATATGATGAGTTGGCAGTGTTTGCACATCCCCCCTGCCCTTCCACTGAATGTAGCTGAATGCGATGGTAAAGCTGTGACTTGCAGAAGCATCTTTTTAATTTGTTACCTGTCATTCGTTTATAAATATGTGGACCTTTAAATGTCTCAAGAACAATGAAGTGTAGGCTTTATGTTTTTAGTCATGTATGAGATGAGGCTCGTAACATAAATCTGGATTAGGCTTTTAGCCCACTTAATCTTTTACTTTCTTCTCGTGCTCTTGTCGTTGTTCGTGATTTGGTAGTTGCCTGAACTTGTTCTATTACAATGTTGCAAACACGGAAATACTAGTCTTTAAATCTTTGAATGACAGATGCGAGAGCCAATAGGTGAAAATCTGAGCCAATGAGATTACGGTGGGCGGAACCACACCCTAAACTCTTTTTAGGGTGGGCTTTACGACGGGGATGTTTTCTTCTCACGGCGTTAGTCCGAAAAAAAGACGAACCGTGAACATGTCTGACAAGCAAAAAGACGACTGCGGAGGTAATAAATTTGCATTTTAAAAAAATATTAGAAACAGACAGGTGACCTGTTAATTTGAAAGCCGAACAATACGTGCAACGCTACTAAGTTTCGATCTACGCTGAGCTCAATGTATTTTAAACTGTTTGGTATGCTCTATTATAAATGCTGTCACACATTTACTATAAGCGTTTCTTTAAGTCAGTCACCACGTTAGTACAAAGTGTGTCAGGTTTTCTTAATGTAATAGCAATGAAGTCGGGACTTCACTGCTCCTCCTTCTCTGACTTTCCTAGGAAGTGTTGCCACAGACAGCAAACCAACAGGTGAAAGCAAGCAAGGTGAGTATTTCCTACCGTGAAGTATATAAAAAGTCTAAAATCTTTTTTAAAACATGAACGACAAAGTACTTGCTCATACTAAAAACAAAAAGTGAAACACTAAAAGCTGTAAAGTTGTACAGACAATGTAATAAAAGTAATGTTTTGTTGCTGGTGAAACAAACAGGGCATGTAAAACAGCGTGTAATTAATCATCAGCTCAAAGATTTTTACTATCGCTTTGATAGCTGTACCCCTCAGTCCAGGTCAGGAAACTGCTTTATGGCTGCTTTATACCCAACATTATTTCTCCTAATTATCAGTGTTGGACTTCCAGGTGTACTTCCAGAGTTTTTGTTGCTTGCTTGTTTTGTATTCAGCTGTGAGTTTATTTATATATGTGAGTAACTAATAACAAAAGCAAAACATCTAAAGTGATGGTAAAGATTGCCTCAGAGTCAGGTTATGGAAATAAAAATGAGCAAATTGCCCTCACGGATTCACTTTAACAAAGGTTTATTTATATAGAACCAACAACAGTCACCTCAAATAACCTTTTACCTTCAAATACACCCATTCTACCTCATTTGCACAAATACTCTGCCCTATGTATCTGTAGGGTGGAGAATAGAGCTGTTCCTCTTGGGCTTTGTTCTTTTAGCAGCTTTTGCTATGTTTCTCCACCCGTCACTCAGCCATTGACAGCTGTCAGGACTTTGAGCGGATGGAACAATGGCTGCTTGACCCCCACACTAGCAGCACTTGTAGCTGTACTCTTAAACAAAAACAAAAGTCTGAAAAGCTAAATCCTGCTATGGATAAGTCCTCTGCTGTGTTTTCTTTTTCCTTTTCCCGCATGGTTGGAGGATGAGGGTGGCTCCTCCCTGTGCCTGTTTCTGCTGGAGGTTTCTTTCTGTTACAAGGGAGTTCTTCCTTCCCACCACTCAAAAGTGCTTCCTCATAAAAGATAATTTGATTGTTGGTGCTTTCTCCTGAATACCGTAGGGTCTTCACAGTAAAAAAAACACATTAAGGCAACTGTTGTTGTTATTTAGCTCTGTATAAATAAATATATAAATGTATAAATATATTTATAAGTATTTATAATATTTATAAGTATTTATAAATATAAATTGACTTGAATTGAATTGATTTTCACTACACAAAAGGTTTCTCAATTACAATATTAAGAAACCTAATTTCCTGTATTGACAGGATATTAGAAATATGTTAATGGTCAAATTTATCTTAATTATTTTAAGACGTTTGCGTGTGGAGTTAGTGAGGACAGCCTGAAGAAAAGGAACAATTACACAACTATGATATTGTCAAGTGCATTATTGATGCAATACTGAGATTTTAAAATATCACGGTTGTCGTCTGTGCTCGGTTTATTCTAACACTCTTACTGGCGCATTAAGCAGGTAGTTACTGGCACAGTACAATCTAGGATATTGTCATACATGTGTTACTACTTTCTTTCCAATATCATGTTTATCATTAACACTGGCATGTTGCAAGCAAGACTTGCTACAGCATTATTATTTTGTAGTTATTGCACTGGTTATTTATGCATGTTCTTTTCAATAGTATGCACGGAAAACCAAACAGAGACCGACTCCTTCATCAGAAGGTAAATTCTTACTTCCACGTTTTGTGGCTGTTACTTGAAATTCTCACTTAGATTATTGCGCTGTATTCATGTGCCCAATTTTCACTCGATATTCAGCTACCTGGATCCTGCAGAGGAGTACAAGATGGGCAACAAACGACGAGGTCTTGCACTCATCTTTAATCAGGAGCGCTTCTTCTGGCGCCTGGGCTTGAATGACAGAAATGGAACCAATGCTGATCGTTACAATTTGGAGAAAAGGTACAACTTCTAGCTACCTGCTTAAGAAAAGGAAATTGCATTAGGCTGCGCTTTCATGGCAGGTTTAGATCTATTCTGTGGTAATATCGTGTAAGAATTTCAAATGTTTTTTTCCTGGTTATTAAATGTTATTCTTTTCTCTGTTGGATTGCCCTGAGGCTGAGTTCTTTCACCGCGGTGCACCAGCGAGTGCCAAGGACAATATGTGCGCTATATTTTTAAGTTCACAGAGAACTCTGTGATTGTTTCTCTCCTGAATAGTGATGACCCTGATCACAATCCCCACTACAGACTGTGATCGTGGCCCTATAGAGGTTGATTTCACAGTTGTCCAAGTTGTTCCTACTGCATCAACAACTGAAGAGATGCTTGTGGATTTTAGAAAGAATCCTATGACCGTCTCTCCTGTGGTGGTAATAGCTGATGCTGTAGAGTGTCTGCAGACGCAGAAATATTGAGGCATTGAAATTTATAGGACTCTGAAAAAGGTCCAATCAATCCTGATCCAAACAAACCCTTGTCTAAAGAATTTATATTGCTCATAAAGAACAATAAAAATATTTTTGGTCCTTGATCTGTTAAAATAATTGACTCATTTTCACTTTCTGTTCAGATTGAAGGACCTAAACTTTGAAGTGAGGTGTTATGATAACTACAAGCAGGAGGCAGTCCTAGATGAAATCGCCAAAGGTACCCACATAATCACTTGTAACTCTCAAATAACTAGCATGCATCCAAGATGGACATAAAAATCATCAAGAAAATCATCACCGTAGTTTGATTTCTCCCATAACTCTTTGCTCTCCTGCAAACATATCTGCGTCAAATCCAACATACAGCTGCAAGTATAACAAGTACTTTTTGTCCCACTAGCTGCGGAGGAAGATCACTCAGATGCTGATTGCTTTTTCCTCGCCTTCCTGAGCCACGGAGAGGATAACCATGTTTATTGCTACGATGGAAAAATCAGTATCCAGGAGATCACGTCCATGTTCAAAGGAGACAAGTGCCAGGACCTTGTTGGAAAGCCAAAGATCTTCGTAATACAGGTACACACTAGCCGAAATCAGTCAAGTCTATTAGAGCATGTTAACTTGCTGCATTACCTTAGTTTAATGCTCCATCCATCCATCTCCAGGCATGTCGAGGAGAAAAACATGACGATCCAGTTACCCCTGCTGATGCAGTGGATAGCAAAGTAGAGGTGTTTGTGGATGCCAGTGCCATACACACGCTCCCTGCTGGGGCTGATTTCATTATGTGCTATTCTGTGGCTGAAGGTGAGTCTTCTGGGATTTGACTCAACCTTTTGCTTTTTATTTGGGCTCAGAGGAAATATCAAAGACACTGAACTGAGTGTTTTTTTAATCATAGGGTAGATATGTGATGTTAGAATAATAGTATCCTCAAATATATCTAATAGTTTCTTCTGTTTAATATAATTAATAATAATATAAAGCTAAAATGTCTCCACTTGGCTACCAGTGACACATGATTACAGTGTCACAAACTGTCCAGCTAGTGTTATACACTGTTTGTGTATTTGTATTTATATGTCTAAGCTCATTTATCGGTGATCAAGAGCTGGACCAGTGCCTAAATAGGTTTATTTTTCTTGATAAAACAGTACAATTGAGCCACTATAAATCCTGGTGTAAAGCATTTAACATTTCATAGCTTTCTAAAAATCCATACTTCTTCCGTTTGCGTTTTCTTCACCTTCCATATTAACTTTTCTTTTCAATATTTTTTAGGTTATTACTCACACCGGGAGACTATCAATGGCTCCTGGTATATCCAAGATCTGTGTGAATTGCTCCAAAAGCATGGTGATACCCTGGAATTCACAGAGTTACTCACGCTGGTCAATAGAAAAGTGTCCATGAGGAGTGTTCTGAGAGCTCGTGACCTACACGCTATCGGGAAGAAGCAAGTACCTTGTTTTGCTTCAATGCTCACCAAGAAACTTTACTTCCGACCAAAAAAGTAACACTGTCACACCTCAGTCTTTCAATAAGCGGGTTTATGTGGGTTTTTTTTTTTTAACTAGATAGGGCTTCTAAACAGGAATTTACACTTGGCACTAGATTAGGACTAAATGTATATAATTTTCTGCATCACCATCTGAATATGAACACATGCAAAGTGACCATCTAATGCAGTTTATTGCTTCATTCAGCGCCTGTTAGGCTCTATGGGGGTCATATGTAAAACATGTTTCTTTGGCAAAGAATTAGTGTTGTTCTTATGGCAAAATTTAAATAACTAAACAGTGAAAACGTGGTTTCCAGAAGATTAAAACAAACAAACAAATGAACTCTTTAATCTTGGTCAGACTTTCCCAGTTATCTCTGAATGCAAACCAATAGTTGGGATTATAATGGAATCCAACCCAACAACCCCTACAGTAACTGATATTTGAACTGTTGTTGGAAATAGAGATGCTGTTTTACTTAGCGAGCACAACTGTGGCTGTCTTCTGACTAAATTGAATATCCATCCATCTATCCATCTTCTCCTGCTTATCCAATTCAGGGTTGTCAGGGCCAGCTGCCATAGGTCGAGAGGCAGGGTACACTAAGCTGCTTATGACACAAAATATAACAAGATCTAATGAGTTTATAGAGAACATTCAATTGAAAATCAGTTGTATTTACCTCAGGCCTGTAGTTGTCTCTATCCATCTTGACTGCATTAGTAATGAATTAATTACAGAGTTTGGTGATATCAGCTGTTGAAACGACCACTCTGCTTGAATTTAACACAACTAAATGGCACTTATCTCGTAAGACATAAGGACCCAGAAATATATTTGTAAAACTCAGTAGCAATGTCCACTTTCAGGAATTATTTCCTGAGTATTAAAAAGAGTTCATGTGGGAATGCCAGGATGTTCAAGTTAATGGCTGAGCTTCACGTTTCTTTTGATGATCAGATTTAGTTCCAAACAAGGAAAATAGTTCTTAAATGTGATTTGTTGTTTTAGTCCTTTAAGCATAATGAGACAACTGACATTTAATTTTATTATATAAAAGAGAAGGCAGACATGCCTGGAGCTGGAAATGAAGAAAAGGCACTACAGGCCAGAGGAAAACTAGCAGAGATGTTTTGTTCTGGGGGACAGGGGTGTGTCCCCAAAACAGGCAACCTTAAAACTACTGTCATCGTTTAAATACTGCCATTGATGGCGTAGCTGTGTTAAATTTGGCATTCCTGTTAGTTTTTCTATCCCCGTCGATGTGGATTACAACCCATCTGTATTTAAATTATGATGGTTATGAATCAGTCTTTTTTGGCTGCTTCGTAAAACTACTGAAATTACTTTAGTAGTACAGAACGATGCCTTACTGCATGGCAGTACGTTCAGGTTGCCTTCTTTTATAACAAGTTCAAAGCACATAGTTTACAGCGGCCTTGTACACAGAGCTGTTCACCGGCTCAGCGCTGTCTGTGGAAGCTGGAAAACTCAGGGAGTCTGTTTCACGGGTTTTTGAGGATTTTTTTTTTTTCAGCCAGACAAATATTTTCCAGTTCATCTTCAGAAATAGGCGACATGCAGTGCATTCCACTTAAAACAGGAATTTCTTAGTTCTTAGCTGGAATTTTCCGGTGGAATGCTCCTACTCATCAGTTTCATTATTATCTCACTATAAGCCTCAAGTAGCCAACACTTTAACAAACTGTCCAAGCACGACATAAACACTGTGTTTCCTTAAGCCTTACTGCTTTACAAAGGGATTTCATGTTCTTTATGTGTCAGTAATTTATAGTACATTTACTCCTGCATATTTGCACCTAGATGACAATACCAGTGTGAAAAGTACCTCAGGGAGGAGGGTGTGTTCTTTAAAGTTGTACTTTGGACCTAAAACTGTGTCACGTAGGTGTGGGTGTGGGTTTGTGTGGCGTGGGCGGGGTGAATATGCCAGAATACACAACAATGCTGTATTTGTGGTCATACTGTTGTGATCTTGTAGGCCAATAAGACTTTAGTTACTTTACTTGCCCTCAATAAAAAGGTGTTTTATAAAAATCTTCATTGCATTTGTGTTAGAAAGTGCGTTTGCATTCTTTATTTAATAATCCTGTAACGGCCGCGATGCAGATTTAATCAAAGTGCTTCACAATCACACAATCAGACCAGGAAGACACCAGATTCAAATGGGGTTTGGGAAACATTTCATTTCATTAGCAATCAATCTTTGTTCTATTTTTTTTTTCTTTTGATGATATAATTGGCATCATTATTAATACTTAAAGAAAACAATTTCATGGATTTGAGATAAAAAGATGCTATTATCAAAATAAAGCAGGAAAATTAGTTTTGTTTTTCCTCTGTTAAAGTTTGAGGGACCATCATTCATGGCTTGGCTTCATTTATGGCTTTGGCTGGATTTGTTCAATTGGTAGCTGGAGTTGGGTTGGAGATCTCAGACGCCTCAGGTCTTCCTCCACCTGAAACGCAGAAAACAGAAAATCAAAGACTGTAAAAGCAGTTGTTCATACCTTTTGCAGGTTTCTGAAATAAATTTATCAGAGCTTTTATTTTTGGCTGATATTTCCTTTAATTAAAAAAACAAAACAGTTCCTTGTAGATTTGTTTAAGAAAAAAACAAACACATTCAGTAACAGAGATTCTGACTATTTAGTCATTTATTGTAAAACAAAACAGTCAGCCAACCTGGGCCAGCTTGTCTTTGAGTTCATTGTATTTTTCCACGTTGAATCTCTTTTTCCTGGCCCCCTTATAAAAATAACGCAGGAACTGCCTGTCCTGGGCGTCTGGGTATACATAATCCTGTAGGAGAGAACAAAGTAGGTTAATTATTTAAAAATATATCTGCACACATGACAATTTTACACAAATGATCACTAGGTGTAACTATATTTTGTTTTTTAACATCTAAAGTGTAAGATCAGCCTTCTAAAGGAGGTTATTATCATTTCTTGGGTCTAGAGAGTTGGGGTAGATTTTATGGCTTTTTCCAGACTATTAACTGGGCAGAGAAAATAGATGTATTTCCCAAAAGAATATTTAAAAGGAAAAGCATTTTGAAAGTCAGTGAAAGTTCTGGTACGTGACTTGCTGAGTAATAGGTTCTAACTGCTAGTTGTCAGTTACCCTGATAAGAAGTCAAGTTGAGCCATATTACTTATTTACACTACAAACAGCCTTCACCCCTTCAGAGCAATACAAGACATCTTTATTGTAGCTTCCATGTTGTTTTCACAGTCCACAATATATCGCACGCCCAAGTCTGAAGGTGCAACTTGTGAAATGGCCTTAGGAGCACCTGTCATCTACACCTAGAGGAAAACGGTGAAGTCAGTCAGGTGTCTCTGAGTCTTACCTGTTTGGTGAGGATATAGTAGGCGAAAGCTGCCATGCTGGTCGAGTAGGTGATGAAATACGTGACGGGCTCCATGACGTCCCACGAATAGACCCACCAGGTGAGCCAGGCCAGAGCGCCGCCCTGCACGGACAGCAGTGCCAGGCCAACATACAGAGCCCTGGACGTCTGGAAGTCTGCTTTACCGGACAGGTCTGCCTTCATCTGTCACCAATAAAATGCAGAGAAAAATGGGTTACCAAGTCTTTAAGGCTGAAATGTCATCATTACCTTTAAATGAAGCTTTCAAGAAAGTATAACAAGGTACAAAGTAATTTCATGGGTGAGTGGTTGTTGCAACACATCGATTACCTTCTCCAGAGGAGAAAGCTCCTGTTTGAGGTTGTCCAGTTTCTCCAGGAGCTCCCTCTCCTTCAGCAGCTGGTGTTCGGGCTGGTGAAGCGCCGTGTGCAGCAAGTGCACGACATGTTTCATGTCCTCCAGCTCCATAGCGTGCTCAGCAGATGCACACACTGCAACGGAGGCGCAACAGGGCAGACAACGAGGAGAAAGTAAAAGTGAAATATGAGAAGAATAGAAGATAATAACCACATTTTATCACCAGGATCAAGTGTAATTGGAAAACTGCCAAATGGAGAATTTATGAATGGAGATAAATGTACCCCTTTCAGGAGCGCTGATATTATAAACTGCATTGTTGATGACAAGCTGAAAGTCCTTGTCCAGCAGGGCATCGATCAGCGTGCTGTTGGCAATGCGCTCCCCATCTGTCAAAGCAAGTGCTGAACTGAATTAACTTTATCTTTTATACCGTGAAAAAAAAGGTTTGCTGGCAGAGGGACAAAACAAATTCAATAAAACATGATAGCAACAAAAGGTTTATCAAATAAACCCCACGGTGATGGACAAAGTCAGTAATTTACAGCTTAAAGAATGTAGTTCAGCACTGCATAACTACAGTTCATGTATGGGAACGAGATCTGTGTGGGAAAAAGCTCATCTGCTAATCTCTGCTGCTCTGGTCTAACATGTCCCGTCTTCTAAAGTGATAAAAATCTTTGCCACAACCTGCCTCACCTGTCTCCTTCATGGAAAAATACACTTTTCACAAGTTACCCTTAAGGTAACTTAAGGAGGACTGCATCAGATACCCTTCCTAACCCCTCTGGTTCCCATACCAACTCAGATGTGAGTGGCTACAAAATGATTAGAAGTTTGAAAAGGAAGCGTGGAGTACTGTTACAGAAAATTGCCCTATTTTTTCCACTGTGTCAAAACATGGCACGCTCAAGGCAACACATAACTTTGGTGAGAGACACAGGTGTGTGAAGATCGTGTAGACCAGTGTAACCTTGTGCCACTCCCTCCTGCTCACTGAGGAGCCACAGAGGTTTGCAAGACTATCTGCATGTAAAATACGCTGCAGTATTCCCCAAAATTGCACGGTTTATGAATTTCTTTTAAAAGCAATGATCTGTGCTGCAAGATCATAAAACAGACACCGCCCTGTTTTAAAGGGCAGGGAACAGTGACCTATTGTACTACAAACAGCCACAGTTACTCGCAGTGGAAGGTGATTAACTGATAACTGCTCAGTGTAAATGTGAAAATGAGTAAATGATTATTGTGGAGGCATCTTGCTTGACTGGCTATCGTTCATCCTTTTTGTGCACAACCCGGCGAACCAGACCGACTGCACCTGTTGCATACTGAGCATGTCTTACCTTTAGAGAGAACTGAGGCGGTAGCTCCTGGGTCCTCTTTCTGCAGATCGCCGATCAAGTTGCCCACGCTCATCAACATGGGCCTTAAAAAAAACAGACACTTCTCATTCCTGGATGGCAAGGGGACTTCCAGAACCAAACGCCCATGTTTGTACTTCAAAGATGCATCTGCTGCACAGTGAAGGGGGTGGGGGTGGGGGGGGGGTATGGACAGTTTGAGTGTTAAGTTTTGCATTTATTATTCCAAATATGTGCACAGATAAGGCCAGTCTGACCACCCACAAGTAAAGTGATAAAAATCTTTGCCACAACCTACCTCACCTGTCTCCTTCATGGAAAAATACACTTTTCACAAGTTACCCTTAAGGTAACTTAAGGAGGACTGCATCAGATACCCTTCCTAACCCCTCTGGTTCCCATACCAACTCAGATGTGAGTGGCTACAAAATGATTAGAAGTTTGAAAAGGAAGTAAAACAAGACATAGTTTTAATAATTATAGACCAGTATCATTGCTATCACAGTTTTCTAAAGTGCTTGAAAAACTCTTTGCACAAAGATTTGATAGTTTCATTGAAAAACATCAACTGCTAAGCGAAAGTCAGTACGGATTTCGACGGAACAGATCAACAGCAATAGCATTAATGAATACTATTGAAGACATTTCATCAGCAACACATCATAATAAATATACTATAGGGGTATTCATTGATTTAAGAAAAGCTTTTGACACTCTGCAACACTCCATCTTGATTTCTAAGTTAAGAACTTATGGTGTGAGAGGAATAGTATTGAACTGGTTAAGCAGCTATTTAGATAATAGGTTTCAGTATGTGCAGTGTTTAGGCAATTCATCTGATAGAATGAAAATAGAATGTGGGGTCCCTCAAGGTTCTGTTTTAGGACCAAAACTTTTTAATTTATATATAAATGACATTTGTGATGTGTCAAAAATGTTGAATTTTGTTTTGTTTGCAGACGATACAAATTTTTATTGTTCCGGAGAGAACTTGAAAGAATTGGCTAAAATTATGGTTATTGAAATGGAAAAAATTAAAAAATGGTTTGATGTAAATGAGTTATCACTGAATTTGGAAAAAACAAAGTTTATGATATTCGGAAACCGTGTAAAGGAGGAAGAGATAGTATTATCTATAGAGGGAGTATTAATTGAAAGAGTGACAGAATTCCGTTTTCTGGGTGTAATAGTGGATGACAAGTTAACATGGAAATCACATATTGAACATGTTAAAAAAAAGTTGGCTAAAAGTATTTATATCCTGGGTAATGTTAGATATATATTAGATTACAAGACAATGAGAATATTATATTTTTCATTGTTTCTACCCTATCTGAGCTATTGTGTTGAAGTATGGGGGAATACATACGTGACTAATATGAAACCATTATATTTATTACAGAAGAGAGCGCTTCGAATTATGCATAATGTTAAATATAGAGAACACACCAATAATTTGTTTATAAAATCGAAATTGTTAAAACTAGAAGACATAGTGAAATTACAGACTTTAACTATTATGTTTAGGGCGAAAAATAAAACACTACCTCTTAAGTTACAAAGTTTATTTGTATTGTGTTCAGAAAATGGGGACGGCAGAAGGAAGTTTTATTTTAAGCACCGGTTTGCTCGAACCACACAAAGGCAAATGTGTCCAACAGTCATAGGCATAAGAAACTGGAATTCTCTCAGTGATCATCTTAAGTGTTGTATAAATGTTTCTCAATTTAAAATCTGCTATAAGAATAAAATGATAAACCAATATGAAGAAGTTGAAAAGAATAGAATTTAATTGTAGAAAAATGATCCTTTTAGTTTGATATTTAGTGGTATTGCTCATTGTTGAGTATATTGTTCTGTTTGCTTTGTTTTGTTTTGTTATGTGCAGAAAATTGTCATAGTGTAATTTTGGTTGCCTACTTGTATTATCACAGATAGGGGGCAGGTATCAATAAGAATTTATTCTTCTTCCTGCTCCTTTTCATGCATGGAAACAGTGTTACTTTAATTGAAAGGAAGGTTGTGTATGGGAATGCATTACTGCTGTACCATGTGTGAAACAAAAAAAAAAAAAAAAAAAGTCACAAACCAGGTGCAGACGTGTGACATAAAAGTTCAATATTATGTGGATGTAATAACATCATATTACCACTAGAGGGAGCATTTGTAGCGTAGAAAAGAGCTGGATAACTTCCAAGCGGAGGCCTTCTGTGCTGAACCTGTAAAGAAGGATATGAAGGGAGAATGAATGAAAGGAAAGAAATGACTCAGTTTTTTTCTTTGTGTTCTCACGTACACACAGACACACACACACAGACACACAAACCCCGCCCTCGGCAAACTGTCATGTCAGCAGATGTTGGAGACTAAACAGATCCACGGAATACTAAAAGGAAGCATCCGAACAACCAAAAAGAAGCACTTGGAAACCTTCTGCCACAAGCCAGTTCACAGTGGTGCTTAATTACACCGTGGCTTCCTAATATGCTTTTATGTCACAAGGAACAAACTGATGCATGACTTTAATTATTTTTGTGACAATGGTATTAAATGCTTAAATGAAAAACAAGTGCATTTGTAAATATGAGACGTACTGTCACACAGTGAGACCTCAGGTTTCTCCCAGACTCCTGAGTATGGAGAACACATCCACTGAGAAGTTCATTATTCTAATCAGCAGGAGTACTTCTTTGTCCTACTCTTGGCATTCACTGGGCGTAGTCCTTCTGCCGTCTTTTTAATGCACGCTTGTATGCCTACACAGTGCAGGTATTTAAGTTGCAAGCATAATTTAACACACTAAATACTAAAGCGCACTAAATCTGACCACAATCTGCACACTCAGAAAGTCAGAAGGGTTCCCGCTTGGATACATCTTCATCCCACTAATGCCCAGTGATGCTGCAGACACTCTCCCATCCCTTGGCCTTCAAGCTGGGAGTTTGGTCAATCAATATTACATTAAAGAAGAACAAGGGAGCTGTCCGTTTTCATGAGAGGAAGGGGGCAGGCAAGTCTCCTATCACAGGAACATAGACACGAAGAGACCAGTTGTGCCGTTTCTCACGCAGCTTTGGAGTGAGCGCTTTAAGAGGGAAAACGTTTTAAACGAGCAATAAGTAACACGCACTTTAAGCTGAAGCTTAACCTAAAACTTTTAGTACCGCAGTGGTTCAAGCAAACTGTGAAAGTGCTTTAAAAAGTTACTGACGGTTTCCGGTAATGGCGGCTGGCTGAAAGGACGTGCCCACTTCTGCTCCGCTATCTTTCTGTAAAATCCTGAATAATACTCGTTTGTTAGACATTGAACGACACCTAGGACAGCTGTGATGCCTCTCTCGCAAAGGAAACCCGGGAAAACCATTGGTAGACCGACTCAATCGAAATTATCTGACTTCACTTCTAAGTTGAACTCTGAGGCTAGCGGTGAAGCTAGCGTTAGCCGTGAAGATGGCGAGACTAATATCACCGCTAGCCAGGCGGTGGAGGAGGGAAATGATGAGCCGACTGAGAGGGAAGAGACGGCCGAAGGCTCAGACGTAATACTGGCGGCTATTGCAAGCTTGAAATCCGATTTTTCCTCCAAACTTGATGGTATTTTGTCAGCAATAGAGACCGTGAGGAAGGATGTTAATGAGTGTGCCACGCGGGTCAGCGAGGCGGAGGCCCGGATATCTGTAGCAGAAGATAGCATTACCACCTTGGAAGCAAAGGTACGGACTCTTGAAAATAACAACAAAAACCTCGAGGACAAAGTGCTGGATCTGGAGACCAGATCGCGACGATCTAACTTGAGACTTGTTAACCTGCCCGAGGACGCAGAAGGAGAAGACGCGTGCGCTTTCTTGGAAAACTGGCTACCGGAGGCTCTGAACTTGGCGCCGCTACGAACCGCTCTGACGCTGGAGAGAGCGCATCGGGTCGGACAGAAGAATATGTCAAATACCGCTGCACCAAGGACTATGATCATGAAGTTTCTAAATTACAAGGATAAAATGACCGTGATAAGAGCTGCCAGGGCAAAGGGACAGATTCTTTTCAAGAATCGCCCGGTGAGATTTTATGAGGACTTAGCGACCGGAGTGCACAAAAAACAGAAAGAGTTTGACGCCGTGAGACAACAGCTTCGCTCCATGGGTATCCGGTACGGCATGATTCCTCCTGCGCGACTGATAGTGACACACAACGGACAGTCCCGCATCTTTAACCTGCCAGGTGAAGCGGAGAACTTTGTGAAGGCTCTGAGGTCAGAAAGTGGACCGGGGTGAGATGATGTAATCATGGTCATACTACAGTGTGTTGGCATGGAGGGATGATTACTGAGCTTTAAGTTTAAAAAGAAGTGAGAGGGAGAGAGAGAAAGGCCAGTTTGTTATACTTATTTGTTTATTGGTCCAGAGGCTCACAGCCACTATTAGTACCCTGATTTTCTTATCGTATTCAATAACGAGTTTTTTGTTTGCATAGCGGGGTGGGGTAAGGGAAAAGTGTTCAGGCACAGTCGGTTGATCCTCACTTTTGGGTGGAACAACCTTTAGCTGTTAGACAGGTGCCAATATGTATAGGGGGAGGGAAATGGGTGCCCAAGTTCAAGTTAAAGGGGCATATTCAGTATTCATTGTTATGGATGTAGTTTTTGACATTCAGGTATTATTTGTTTCTCTGTCCTTTAATATTTCAAATGTGTTGGGAAGCTCATTCAGTGTTGTATGTTATGTCTGGTGGGATAAGAATTAAAATTTCTTCTTGGAACTGCAGAGGGCTACAAAAACTGGAGAAGGTAAAACAAGTAATGTCTAGGCTGAACTCTATGCACTCTGATATCATGCTGCTGCAGGAAACGCACCTGTTGTCTAGTCAAGAGGCGAAGATTAGGAGGAGGTGGCAAGGCAGTATATATTCTGCGCCCTTCACTTCTCAGGCAAGAGGTGTTATGATCTTGATCCACAAATCTATACCATTTCAGGTGACAAGGGTTATTAAAGACAAGGCTGCGAGATATGTTATTTTACAGGGCACACTTATTACGGAAAAAATAATCCTGATAAATATCTATGCTCCAAACATTGACGACCCAAAGTTTTTTCATAATCTTTTTCTTACAGTATCATGTCTGTCTGGTAGCCTTATTATAGCAGGGGATTTTAATTGTACGTTGAACCCAGAATTGGATAGGAGCTCAGGTATTGATCTCTCTCATCCTAAAAGTAGGCAAACTATTCAACATTTTATGAAAGAACTTGATCTGAGGGATATTTGGAGGGATATGAACCCTAAGGTCTTAAAATACTCCTGCTATTCACATACACATAAATCATACTCACGTATTGATTACTTTTTAGTTTCTGCCAATTTGAGTTATAAAATAAAGGACTGTCACTATGATAATATTTTAATATCTGACCATTCGCCAAACTCGTTAATATATGAAGATTTGAGACTGAAGAGAGATCCCCCTAGGTGGAGATTTAAACAAAAGTGGCTCCTAGACTCAGAATTTATATCTTTCATAGATAACCAAATAAACATTTTTTTTGATACTAATAGGGATGAAACATCACCCTGCTCAAGATGGGAAGCTTTTAAGGCCTACATAAGGGGTCAGATTATTAGCTTCACAAGTTATAGAGCAAAGCAAACTTATCAGAAAACAAAAAAGTTGGAGGCAGAGATTGAGATGCTTGAGGGAGAATATTTTCAAAGTTTTTGTCCAAGAGTCCATCAAAAGCTTCTGTTACTAAGAACACAGTATAATGAACTTTCTGCTTCTAAGGCAGCCTCACATCTCTTGCGTCTTAAGCAGACATTCTATGATCAAGGGGAAAAGCCCGGGAAATTAAAATGTTGGTGGTCCTCTGCAGTTTCCTAAATTAATCTCTTTTATACTTGATCTTTAATGCTGTGTGAATTGTACATTTGAGTTTGTGACTTTGAACCATGCACAATAGTGTAACCGAGTTGATGTTGAGCAACCCTTGGAAATAGAGAAGCTTATTATTATTATTATGTTTGTTTTTTTTTTTGGGGGGGGGGTTTGTGTTTTCCTTTGTTTGACTAAGTTATTATTTACAGGTCATATAGTTTGTACTTCCACTTAAATGTTGCTCTCTAACATCTTATAAGTGTCTGATTTGCAAGGGAGGGCGATTGACTGTTATACAATGATTTAGCTGCCCTGGATGTTTCCTTTGCTGTGGAAGTACTCCAATTTCTGTATGTAATTTTGAAACGCAATAAAGATATTGTTGGAAAAAAAAAGTTACTGACAATTACCTAAAACCTCAGGATACAAGGGCTTGTGTATCGGTTATGTATCACACAATGAAGAAAAATGTGGACAGCAAGAGTGAAGCAAATTGATCCCATGAGTCAAATTCGAGTTGCTGCAGATAGAGATAGAGAGCAATTAAGGGCTGCCCACACTTGCGGTGAAACCAATATGAAGGAGCCTTCTGTTTGATAGCACACACTGAAAAATGTCTAAAAGCTGCAGTGCACCGGGTAAGGAAACTCGAATAAGCTGTAGTGTCAAATTCTCAGCTTTCTTATCAGGACTGTAAAAGACGTCGAATTAGTAGAATGAACAGGAACATCGTCAGATCCTGACACTCCCTCACTATAATTTGCCCGTAACAAGTTAAATATCCATTTACAGCGCGCCTTCCCTCCATCCCTTATAGAGACCATCTACAACATATCCTCTACAACATATCCACTACCCCTCCTCTGCACACGTCCGAACCACCTCATCCTTGCCTCTCTTACTGTGTCTCCACCCTGCACAACCTGACTTTCATTCCTCCTCTCTCCAGCGTATACTTGCTCCCTACTCTCACTACAGATCATAATGTTGGCTGTGAAAATCTTAGTCCACGGAGACTCCTGCCTGACCTTACCTGTAAACCTGTCCTCCACCAATGCAGACAAGGAGTCCCACCCCTGCTGCACACCTCAGCGCTGTCTCACTGTCCTCATATATGTCACGCATGACCCTTTCTGCCACTCTTGACTTTCCTCAGACAATACCACACTTATTTAGCCTTTAAATGTTCAAATATACAACATTTGAGAGGCTAAAAACATACTTTTGCTTCCCTGCTAACAACTCGCCCAGAAAACACTGTGGGTAGACCCACACAGCATGCTGTAGGGCAGTCCACATTAAACCACAGGTAACCATTTGGGCCTGTATGGGTATGTCCACAATAAGACCATAACCTATAGTGAGGGACAGAGCTTCGTTTTAAGGGCTCACAAGCGAAAATAGATCAACAAGTGGCCCAACACACCCAGAGAGATTTAATATTGATAAGTGCTTTGTGTGCTGTTTTCAGGCGCTGCCAAATTTGACTTTTCTCCCAGTCACATTAATCCCAGAAAACATAACCACGCTATCCAAAGTGGCCAGAAATAATCTAGTTATTCTGTCACTACAGAGTTAACCTCTGACACCAAACACCTTCCCAGCATATTTAACAACAGACTAGGAAAACCTTTTACTTCCCACCTCTGCTCCAACAGTCATTGTGCTTCATTAAACTGAGAGTTGCAGGCATTCACTGCCAACACACACGATAGGTGCTTGAAATAAAATGCATTCAACACTAGACTCGCATTAGTAAACAGTTCAGGCCAGAAGTGGTTTAACGGCCGGTGTGAGCGCAGCGAAGGTTTTTGCACTCTTTGCGCATCGGTGATCTGCTAATGTGAAAACAGCAGAGCTGAAGTTAAGCATTAAGGATGAGGACTGACTGTTTGCTGAATGGGTGTGTGTGTGTGTGAGAGAGATCACTGACCGGAGACAATTCAACAGCTGAGTGCCTACAGGCATTTTATATTCTGTGTACACACGTTACCAATCCCATTTTTAAATCAACACAACGTGGCTACCATGGCAGATAATACAGCTTCAGGGCTATGTGATGAATAATAGTCCACTTCCAAAGCCATGCTCTCAGCCCTCTGTTATTATAGGCTCTAACACACTGCATGATGAATACTGACCTTCGTTTGTCTCTTACCTTCCTGTGGCAGCTACAAAGAAAAAAAACATTAAAGAACAATTTGGGAAAACCGAGCAACATTTACAGGGTGACAGATGACCTCCAAAGTAGATTGTAGGGTTTGAAACTGAAAACTGAGGCCCAAATCAAATGTTTTTATTTACATTTTCAATTTTCACGTTGAAATAGGCAGTGTTTGAACATGAATATCTCAAAAACTATTACAGTCAAAAGCCTGAAATAACACATGGCCTTTCTTACCATAAAGAAAATGGATCAGAGCTGTAATCTGGGACAGAATGCCTGTTAGTGTCATTCTAATTTAACCTGAGTTTTCCAGCTCTTCCAGGACATTGTGCATGCCTACAAAGATTGTCTGGGAAATGAAAAACGTGCACATATGTAATACAATTACTTCTTAATTATAATTACAGTTCTATCTGGAAACCTTTCTCTTTGGGTTAGACTATCTACTGATATTCTGTTTCTGTGGAACAACTTGACATATTTGCTCAATCCAGCATGAAAACTGAATGAAGATTTTCTTTATTTTTGTATATAAGAATTTAATTTAAATTTTTTTTCATTTTGCATTAGTGTTCAATTACAGGTCCTGGTTCATGTTTATGCTATCTTTAATAGTTTTTGAGACATTTATGTTCAAACATAACCTCAGATTATTATTAATTATATAGATCCAAATATCTCTGGACCGTAAAGTTGTTAAGTAAATTGTAAGCGGCTGAGCAGAAGGTCCCACGATGATTTGTAGCTGTCAGGGGGTCAGTGACTGGTCTCTATGGCTGTGTGACTGAGGCTTTAGCGATCAATTTCACAGTGGCTGCTCACAAATTCCGGCAAACACTCGCCAACCAATCAACAAATACACATTTCTCAGTTCCACTGACCCAAATTAATGGAGTTTAAAATTGGCAAACAGTTATCAGCTACAGCTGCCTGTGCTGGCATCCACCTCCACAGCATCCACAGCATGCTTATTTCTCCTGCACAGTTTGACATGTTAACATGGTGGCATATGAGGATTGAAACTCCCACTTTGGCTTCATTTTCACTGAGCTCAAGTTTTACTTGAGCTACTCTAGTGCAAACGGCCGGACCCGCCCATAGCTTATGCAGCACACATACATGACTGGTTATCCCATCCTGCAAGTTGAAGACTGTAGTGCCTGAACAAGCCCACACATGACAAACACATGAGTAACAGCTAACCGAATGCCTCTCATGGCACAAAACACGCCTGACTCGGAGAAACGATTGGGCTCTCTGCTTTGGCAGAAATTGCCATTGCCTAAATTTGTCTTCTTATCAAAACAAAACACACTTCCCTGATACGCAGCGCATCAATATTCAGAGCGCAGAGTGGTCGTTGTCTATCTATTGTCCTTCACACATTCCTGGAGCTGCAGGGAACATCACTGCACATCTGCCCCTCATCACCGAATCGTTTCATCCAACTGTTCTTTCACAGAACAATCAGCTGAAGGTGTATTTACGCCGTGAGCTAAGCATTTTTTATTTATGTCACGCAAACAGGGAAGGAGGAGAGAGAAGCCGGGCGGTGAAAACTTGGGAATGTGGTGACAATCTGCCAGCCTCTCTCCTTCCTCACGCAGAGGCTGTGGCTTGCTGCTCCAGTAATGATCGCCGTCTATCGCCAGCCTCATTTTCCCTGCAGTCTTCCATCAGTTCCCTCCATTATCAATCCTGTCACAACTGAGCTATGGCCTCCTAAAGGAATCGGCTCCCACTCTGGCCACAGATTTGATATTGCCAAGCAAAGGGGAAAGAGATTTTTGCCGTCGCATAAGGAATCATAAGAGAATAACTTACAGTGTCTACCCAGCATGACCCGAGGCATAAAGAAAAATGAGCGAGCGTGATAAACTACGGCTGCCAGGAGGAGAAATTGAATTACTCTGTGTTGCCATTATGATTGAGAACAGCCAGCACTCTGGCATGAAAACGATTTGCATTGAACCATTTATCTTCTCCTACTCAGTTAATGATCCGGATCGCTTAAGAGAACAAAGAGAAGGTGGGAAGCGGGAAGAAGATGACTGCGGGGTTGGTGTGCTGTACGAACATGAGGCTGAGGTTGTGTTTCATGCAAATACAATGAATGAAACGTTTTGTAACACTATTAAACAAATAGCAGCACACACACACAAAAACAATTTCTCCAAATCAAAAATGGCTTCTGGGAATACAAAGTGAGCTTTAAAAGGAAGGCGCAACAAGCAGAGCGTTCCCATCTGCGACCACTGTACAACTACACTAAAAAGGGCGGAGCACGCACTCACATTTAGCCCATTTAATCTTACAGTTAGTCATCTCTCAGTCCAAACGTCCACATTTATAACCAACTCATCATTCCCCAAGCTTATCTCAGCAAAGAGTGGTACAACTTTCAACCCTGAATGCCACAGAGAAGGAGCTGAATACTGAAAAACATGGAGGAGGAGGAAAAAACAGGAGGGCAGAAATTAAGGAATTCATGTGGTCCTCGCAAAGGTCCAGAACAGACGGATCTAAAAAAGTTGATTAAAAAGGAGCAGAAAAACAAACGCAAAGCCGATACAAAAAACCCTCTGCGTGATTCACATTACCACTTTAGTGACACATGGCTTAGCAATGCTTCATCACAAGGTCACAACAGGACAAGAACAGCCCATATAGATGAGTATCTTGTTGGATTAAAAGCTATACTGAGTTTACTTATTAAACCCTCAGTGAGAAAAATGCCCTCATTTACACGAGGATTGAAGAGGAGTTTACTTGTGACTATAAACACCAGAGCAACTTTCACTACGTATCACACACAGTGCAGTGCTCTGATGGGCTGTTATCACAAGACAATAACAATGCAGGGTCAACACCGTCACACCCACTGTGCACATGCTTCTGTAAAGACAGCGGCACCATTACCATGGTATTAAGCGAGCTACTGGAATGTTCCTTTGACTGGATGTGCTTTAAATCTGTTCTAAGTTTATCAGCAACTGTTGTGGCACAGATTAGGAATAATATGTTTTTTTAGCTTTATGTGTATTAATGCTACTGTAAAAATATTGATTGAACTGAGAACTATTATTATCTAATTTTAGATACGCCTGTAGATGTGGTCAAGCTGAGCTGCTGAAGTTCAAACCCAGAATCAGAACAGAGAAGAAAGGTGGTTTAAATGACTTTGAACGTGGCATTGTTGTTGGTGCCAGGTGGGCTGGTCTGAGTAGTTCTGAAAATGCTGATGAGCCATCTCTAATGTTTACAGAGAATGGTCTGAAAGAGTAAATATACAGTGAGCTGCAGTTCTCTGAGAGAAAAAGCCCTGCTGATGCCAGAGGTCAGAGGAGAATGGCCAGAGTGCCGATTGCTGACAGGAAGGCAACATTAACTCAAATAACCACTCGTTACAACGAAGGTATGCAGAAGAGCATCTCTGAATTAATACAACGTGGAACCTTGAAGCAGATGAGCTGCTGCAGCAGAAGACCATGCCGAGTGCAACTCATGCCGGCTAAGAACAGGAAACTGGCTGCAGATTGGAATAACGTTGCCTGCTGCAGCATTTGGATGGTAGGGTCAGAATATGGCATAAAGATGGTAAATGTTTGTATAGCGCTTTACTAGTCCCTAAGGACCCCAAAGCGCTTTACATATCCAGTCATCCACCCATCCACACACACATTCACACACAGGTGATGGCAAGCTACATTATAGCCACAGCCACCCTGGGGCGCATTGACAGAGGCGAGGCTGCCGGACACTGGCGCCACCGGGCCCTCTGACCACCACCAGTAGGCAACAGGTGAAGTGTCTTGCCCAAGGACACAACGACCGAGACTGTCCAAGTTGGGGCTCGAACCGGCAACCTTCCGAATACAAGGCGAACTCCCAACTCTTGAGCCACGATCGCCCCCGATAAAGATGATGAAAGCATGGATCCATCCTGCCCTCTTTCAATGGTTCAGGATGATGGAGGTGGTGGTGTTATGGTGTGGTGACATTTTCTTTACACACTTTGAGGCTATGGCCTTCCTGTGTACTGTTGCTGACCATGTGCACACCTTTATGACTGCAGTCAATTTGATTTATTTAAAACATTTGATTATATGTAAAGTCAATGTGTTTACTATATAAACATAAAAAACTATGTAGGTCTACAGACAACAAAAAGTACAAAATGTTACAAAGAATTCCCCCAACCAACCATAGAGCCTGCATCGATGCCAGTGGCCCATCTACTTAATAAATTCTATGTTGTTCTATGTGCAATCCACCAGCTGCTGATGGCCGAGCCAACATAACACAGAGGGAGGGCATTAGTGTAATGGCAAATGTGTTATTTTTGTACATTTGTGATATTTTTATTTTTTTTTTTTTACTTAACAGCAAAGTGTCAAAGTGACACTGACAACGACTCTCTCTTTTCATGTTTGACGTAACACAGTTTAGGAAGCTCTTATGGTAACAACATGTTTACTGTTTCACTCCACACACGAATTACGCAAAGAGAGGCGTGTCCGTAAAGACAAATTACATGAAAATTACACGTTTTTTTTTTTTTTTTTGCTTCATTTATCTAGGGCCTGTTGTCATTCATTATCTGATCATTTTCCAATTCAAACTTTTCTATTAGCTCAACTTCTTTACTTCTCTCAGGTCACCCTGCCCCACCTTTTCAAGCTGAAGAAGTGATGTTGCATAACCTCTGATGACACCTTGCATAAACATGTAATTTTTCCCCCCTTAAGAAGTAAACTTAAGAAACTTGCTGTCTGACATCACATCATGAAAACGAGTTCTAAAACTCGCTGCACTCTCACCAAACCACAGTACTGTTCTTTCTACACGTTATTGTATTGAGCAACGGCTTCCTCTTTAAGCAACGCTGGACCACAGATGACGAGATCAGTTCTTGATATCTGCTGAGCCTTCTTACAATTAACAGTCACTTTATTTGTTGCCCTAATGAATACAAGTATCTGCACCTGGCATGGCCACACTTGGTTGTCAGGCTTCTTCAAATTAGATTTTACAGTGTTTGCCTGCCCAGTGCCAAGACAATAAAAAAATGAGCAAATAGTTATGCCTAATTTATCCTACCCCGGTTGTGTCCTTTACTAAATTCCCAACTGCATGATGCTCAGCGTGGATGACACTGTGCATCCGCCAAAGGCTGATTGGTCAACTAGTCGGCCAGAGCAGCGGCGGACTTCACCGGGAACGGAAGAACATTTTTTAGAAGTAGGCTGCAAACAAACTCACTTGCAGATGACTTTATCATGTGTCCTGCCATTGCGCCTCAAGGGCTGTTCAAACAGACCCGTATTATAAATGCTCCCAAAAGTCTGACGTCTCATTTTAGCATTCCACACATATTCAATACACTAAACTAATGCTTTTGCGTTTTTTCATCCTGCTTAGCCCCATTGATTCAGCACTTTTGTGGACGCACAGAAACAACGCTGATATCGATTCTCTCATCTGAATGTGTGAAACTGCAAACAACTAACAGCGAGCAGCACAGGCCAGTCGGGTTTCTCTCAGCCCTTTGACAGAAGCCAAAAGCCTCCTGAGAATTAAAACATCCTTGTGTTATATGTTTACCTGTATAGCATTACAGCAGTGACAGAGAAGCCCTAACTCCCTGTCACATCTCTGGTGAAACTTTTGCAAAAAGGTGATATTGAATGTTTTGTCTCTAGTGGAATCTCACCAGGGAAAGGCTTGTGTTACAAATTCATAAAAGACGTGGCCTGAATATGAATATCGCCCTATAGATACCCAAAAGAGATCATATCTGAATTCTGAGCAACTTAGGCCACAGGCTGCTCACAGTGCTTAGTAGCTGTACGTACTCTTACACGGTGGTTTTGAACTGAGGATTTATGTGAACCTAGCTTTCTGCTGTCTCATGTACAATCTTCAGAGTGACCTCTGCCTCCTTCACTCAATCAAGTCCTCTGATACACTGCATTGGAAAGAATCTGATTAAAAATTGGCAACTCGCTGTGTGGATTCTAAAAACCAGATCTGTACATTTGCATGCAGCCATGCTCTCTGCTTTTCTAAGTGCATTACATTCCTATTAAAAACATTCTGTGGCCCAGCTGCTTCTTTACAAAAGACACTTTCACTCTGAATGCCCCGGTTTTGGGAGGTAATGTAATTTAGATTCTCCTCTGAGGTTGATACGTTTCTGGCTGGGGAAAGAAAATTACAAAGAGCAGAGAAACGGCCCATTTTATAGTCTAACTGAAATCTATCTATCGCTCAATATAGGCCGGTCTACAGAATGAAGAGGTTAAAGACCACAAAACCTTTGTGGCAGAGCATTCCCAGTCTTTATTGTTTCACTTCCTGTCTTCTAAACTGCCAAATAAAGTGGAAAGAAATTCTGAAAACGACTTTACAAAACACACTAACTCTGTTCTTTTTGCAGCCGATATGAATTGTATTCTTTTTGCTGAAACATGGGTTGCTGTAAGGATTTCGCTTACTGAAGCTCCACTTTTATATACGGTCCAGTCTAAAAATAAAACTCATCTTAGTCATTCTGGCTTGTAGGAGTGAGTCACTGCATCCTGCCCCTCTGACAGCTTCCTTTTTTTCCCAATCCAACAAACTCTATCTCAGCATCCATCTATGAAGGCTCTGATTGCACCGAGCAAAACAGAAAAAAACAAAACAGTGTGCACTGTTCTCCCTGCACACTCACAGATTTGAGGCACCTTAATTGAGATCTGCCTGCCTGCTGCTGAGCTGACCAAAGCAATTTCATGCAGCGGGCGATAAAAGATGTGGGCTGAACTGGTGCCTTAATAAAACTGTGAGTAAAAGCTTCACTACAAAAAATAAATAAATGAATAAAATCTCAAGATGATGCTCTGATGGAGCGTGGGTTTTCACTTTCTGCAGCATTTCCCTGCTGCACTATTTCCTGACTGTGGGCTGGACATGTTTGTTGATGGGTGATGTATAGCTGCATGGTAGTGCTGTGGGATATTGCAGGTCCAATACCAAGTAAATACAGGGCCAGTATTGCCAATAGCGATACCAATACCAATACTTTTACTCTATCATGGCAGGTTTTGTATGGGTGAGCAGTGTCTCATGACTTATGGGACGAATCATTGTCCATTGAACACATTTTAATGATCACTAAATCAATGTGATTTTTACTTTCCACAATAAATACCAAAACACCTTTCAGCTTTTCATATATTTTGAAACAGTTTTTAATAGCCTGAAATTTTAATCTACCTCTCCTTAAAGCACTTAATAAATCAATAAATCTGAAGCTAGTAGCACAGTATAGATCCTATCACTAGTATCGATCAGACACTTTTGGTATCGATAGCCTCGATATTTGGATCGATCCTCCCAGATCTTCTGTACAGGCTCCGCAGGCATAGAGACGACAGGAAAATGAAAAAAAGTTTTTGAGAAGCGCTCAAAATAGAGACAAAAACAGCGTCTTGTGCTTCAGCAGGAAGCCACGGCACACTTTACACTGTGACGCCCACGAGGGACTCAGAGTACAGCGTTTATTTACCTGGTGTAGAAATGTAACCGGGCGAGCGGGTCTGAGACCGCAGCGTAGGGTCTGAACACTTCCCGCGAGTCCCGTCGCAACTTTGCACACCGCCCGCACCGTAGCCATCGTCAGCCGGTAACCGTTTTTAGCCGCCTCGCTGGGGCATGCCGGGAGGAGAGAGGTCCAGGACGAGTACCTCAGAGCTCCGCGTTTCACTTTAAAACGGGCTGCTGTCTGTGCGTATAGCAACAGACAGAAGGATCGCTACGGGACCTGGAGGAGGAGGAGGAAGAGAGCAGGCTGAGCTGCATACCATTTCCTCCTGACTACACCCGCGCGCTCTCTGCCAGACTCCGCTTCCTTTGTCCCCCACCCCTCCTCTTTCTTTCTGTTGGGTCTGTTTTGCATGAAACAGCAAGTGGGAAGCATATGCGCCTGCCAGGCTCACGGGACGGTAAGCCGACATCCCAAACATCACCCCCTCTCCTCTCACGAATCATCACTAGTTGGTCTGATCACTAAAATAACAAATTTATATGAGGCTTATTAGGGCTGGAGCCGTTGTAACGTTACACTTTGAAGTCTTCATAACTTCAAAGGGTGAACTTGGCCAAGAGCTCCACTTTAAGCATGTCACCCACAAATCGATTTCCTCTGATCCCACGTTAAAATAGGCCCTTAGAGATAAAGCGAACTTTCTAATCACGGTGTTACATATGAGCAAGGACTGCATTTCAGCTGTCAGCCAACAGGGGGAGCACTTACACACAAATATGTGTCACTGACATAAAGGTCAATGATGCGCAATTCTTTGTTCTTTCAAATGCAAAAATGGATAATGTCAGAAGTTTCAATCTATGAGGTCAGCATTTGTGTGCAAAATCCATGTAAGCCAAAGATTCAGGCCTCAGTCTGCTGAAGCATTTAAAGACAGCTCTTTAAATGTTTGGCTCTGTATGCGAGCTTCTTTCTGCCACTGTGGGGGGAAAAGCTATCTGTAAGTCAAAGTGTATGCTTATTATTTTATTAATTTACATGTAATAAGTCCAAAATGTTTACTTGTACAGAAATTAGAATCAACTAGTCAAAATGTTGCAACAATAACTTTAAATCGATTGCTCTGGGCAAACAATTTGAGTCTGTGTCTGTGAGTGTAGATATCCCTGATATGGACAGGGTTTGATATGGAACTATTAGGTAGGATGTGATATGAACTTATACAAAGAAGCTCCAGTAAAGTTAATAAATCAATAAAAATAATTGAGTGTTGTGCAGAGAGGTATCCTGCTGTCCAGTGAGGTTGGGCTCATAGACCATAATCTACTGCAGTGCAGACAGTAGGAAGCTGTGCACACGATGAAAAATGTTCACACTGCGTTCTGTGTTTCATCCCCAGAGCGAAGTATGTGCTACGGCTGGTGTATTGTGTCACAGAAAATGTGAGCATAACCGAGACAAATGGGTCAGATAAATCTGTTATGAACACTCCCATCCGGTGATTTATAATACTCCAGTCAGCCACAACATTAAAAGCACTGACAGGTGAAGCGGCAATGTAAAAAAAATTTGAGAAACCTTGGGCCCTGGCATTCGTGGTGGATAATTCTGCAGCATTCCACCACAATGCGCGACTGTTTAGAGAACAGGTTCAGAGACCCTGAGGCGAAACACAATGGATGAAACAGCCTTCGAGCTCTCGGATCTGGAACAGGCCCCACCAACAGACACCTCACACTGCAGCCCACAGGAACTGGCAACATCCCAGTGCTACGCACTTCAGCACAGCCCTGTAGGTCTCGCTTTCCATGCCTTGAAGAATCTGAACTTTTTTTCGGGGGTGGAATACACTAAGTTAGGGAAAAGCTGTAATAAATGCTGAAGGTAATGGAACAATGGAACATTACTGTCATTAATCACCACTGAGTTTAAAATATTTACCTCCACTGTGTATGCATTTAATTTTTCTAAAGTACCCCACACACTGGACCAAATGCCAGTCTGGAAAAATGCACTTATTAGCCTGTTCATTAATATTTAAGTATACTATAGTTAAGGCAAACACTTGATCAGCACAGTGTGAGCTGTCTTTTTAACCTGCTGGCCTTGAACCGTGACAACAGTGACTTTCTTTGAGCGCACACTTGAAAATTATGTTCTGCACATTGTCGCGTCTTCTTCTCTACTAGATTCATGTAGCATTTTATCAAACAGTAACACAATGGACCCTCTTCTATACCAAGAGGGGGGGGGGGTGATTCCTAAAAGCCACTCTTCATTTGTCAGAGATTCTTTCTTCATGCAATCTTCTTTAGTCCACAGTGGTGAGTCTTTAAAGACTGGTGAGAGGCATCAATACTCCCAGAGAGAAGATGCATAACGGAAAGGCTAGATGAAATCGATATGCTCATGTGGCCACTGAGGCTGTTTTACTGACAGATTACTTTGATTTAAATGTGCATTTGTCCAAGATTTTGCAGACAAACTGCAAAGAATTGTTGCCTTATTAGCACACACAGTGAAATTGAATGCTGTTTACGGTGAAGTTTTCTCCTTAGTTGTTGTTGTTCTTCTGGTCATCTGTTACCTGTCACCTGCTGCTAGATTTATGCTCTCGTTTTGGCCACACGCTGGTGGATTAAGACTGCAGCAGGGCTCTCTCACTGAATGAAGTTATTCAGGGGAAATGAGCCAGGTTTCATTTTCTAATGAGTTGGCAAATGTGCTTCGGGCCGTTGAAAGAAGCTTCACTTTAATAACAAAATCTGCTTGCACAGAGAATTATGTAGTAGTTAATTATTTAATAGCGAGGTGATGCATGGAGTGATTCTATATCTGTGATGACAAAACGTTGAAAGTCCAAGTGATCGCCGAGCGGGAATTAACACATGTAATTTATGACTTTCATTTTATCTTCATTTAATGTTTGAATGCCCTTCTAAACTACGAGCTGTTGTCTCGTTAAAGCATTTTTCCACTATGAAGAATGATGAAAGAAGCAAGGCTATAAACTGGAGAGATTATATCTCTCGGCTGGCCTGGGAACACCTTGGTGTTCCCCCAGACAAGCTGGAGGAGGTGGCTGGGGAGAGGGAGGTCTGGGCTTCTCTGCTTGGGCTGGTGCCCCCGCAACACGGCCCTGGATAGGTGGAATATCAGGACTGGTGTACTCCTCAGAAGGTTTGTATCTTATGGATACTTGGCACCATCTTGTGGACGCTAAAAGGAACATAATTTCTGCAAAATGAGACTGTCTTTGTGACTGTAAGATAGTCTGTTGACATCACTTTCACACATTGTGTGCATTCTAAACTTGTGACAGATTCAGAGTTTAAACAATGACTCCAAAATGAGTCCAAAATAAACAGTTGTGTCAGTTTAAGTATTTTAATATCTGTAAAAAATGTACAGGATGTGGATGGGGAAGTTTTTGTATACCTCTCTTTTACACTTGAGCTGAAGTGTGTGCATCACTCGTGTAATTCCTGCAACATTTGACATTTATGAAACGTGTGACTTCCCATAAACAGTGTGGCGGTGGTCTGATGATTTAGGAGCAAAGTGTGTGACAGTCAGTGCTCCTTTGTGTTTCTCGCTCTTGAAGTTTTTTTGCAGCTTTGCTGAGATCAAGTTTCCACCGAGGATTTTAAAGTGCTGTGCACTGCCCCCTTAACCTTTAGCGAAGCTGCAATTTAACACCAAGGAAATCGTTCTTAGCTTAGAGTAACTCCTATATTATATAACATACTATAAGAATAGTATGTTTCCCATCCTCACAGTCAGCACTGATATGGTGGGAAGCTTGTTTCTAAAAGATGAAGTGAATGTTTGCAAGCTGTTTTCTGAAAATGTTATTATCATTATTATCATCATTATTATTATTATTATTAGTACACTTAATTATGTTATTATTATTATTATTATCAAGGTAGTCGTGTGAATATGACTATTTTTATCAGCTACCTAAAACATCTGTTCTGATGATCATTAAAAATAATGACTCAAAAGTAATATATCAACAACATATTCAACAATCTATTGTACCAGATTATCAAAATAAGCTACAGTTGTCCTTTGACAACCGTTTCAAACATTAGCCCTCCAGTTACTAGAGCCTAAACTAGTATCTGGCAGTTTGTAGTCACATTATGTGACATTATGTGTTGTGCCTTTAAAACCTAAAATAAAAAGTTTGGTTTCCTGAATAAAAATAGTGGGGTCCTCTCTGAGCCTCCACTATTTTTTGGAAAGAGTCCTATGAATAAAGGGAAAAAGGACTGAGCCATTTGTTAAACACAGCAGCTGAGTGGAGTTTTCAGCTCCAGCTGCTGTTAAAACTGAAGAACTACAGATGAAGCATCAGACAACGCACCATGTTCCCGGGTCTATGTGCTTTGGTCCGTTTGCTTTAACAACAACAAACGTGGATGTGGAAGTTCTTTGTGTGATTTACTAACAGTGAGCTAATCTATACAGATACTACACTATATACACTATATAGTGCTCTCTCTCTCTCCAAGAGACCAAGTTGAATACGTCAGTTTTTTTCATCTGTAGGCCGACTGTTTTGCCTGAATCTGTGCTGCATGCAGAATTCCAACACAGTTGAATTCTGCATCCATAAGTTTAAAAATCATAATGACAGCTGAATTTAATTCAGTTGCATCAGTTTGTGGGTGCATCAAATCAATGTGCCAGCTGCTATTTCACAGCGTAAAGAAAATGCAAAGCCCCTGACGCCCTGTGACGAATACAGAAGAAGAAATTCATAATCACTTGTTACCGCTGTATTGGCAGGAAAAACATTTTAATACAAAATCACAAAACAACACGAAAAGACGAACCCAGAACTCCAATAGACAACAAAGAAAACAGAAAAAAAAATACAGATTTTTGTTGGAAATGTGTATGGAAGAACTGGTTAAGCAAGTCATCAGTCAGGAAGAAGTTGTAGCCATTTACACGAGGCTTACCAACAAGATCTGGGCTGAAATCGATGATCAATTTGATGAAATTCTTTTAATGACGGCTATTAAGCATCAACGACCGTGTCGGACTGATTCCGTGGACCAGAACCATTGGTGTTCAGTTGCCGAAAAGTGGCGTGTGTTTGAGCAAGAATACGACATATTCATAGCCGCTGCCCATTCCGATAAAGATGCCCGAACTAGAGCGTTCATCCTGCTAAACCTGGCCGGCTCTGAAGATATCGAGCGGGAGCGTGCCTTCGTGTACGCGGGGGAAGGAGAACACAGACGATTAATGACTGGAGCAAAATTGAGAGAAGACCTGGAATGTCTCAAATGCAAATTCCGCGAACTGTGTAATCCTCAAACAAACATAACTATGGGAAGGCACAAGTTTAACACCAGAAACCAGCGACCAGATGAAAGAATAGAGTCTTACATGAGTGACTTGAAAAATAAGGCAGGCAGTTGCAGATTTGGCCAGCTTAAAGACGAGCTCATCAGAGACAGACTCGTTTGTCCCATAATGCATTGAGTTTTTCCTTTTCAGTCACCTTTTTCACTCACTATGTGTTAATAGACCTCTCTGCATAGAATCGTACTTGTTATTAATCTCTATCTTCCACAGCATGTCTTCTATCCTGTCTTCCTTCTCTCACCCCGCAGCAGATGGCCGCCCCACCCTGGGCCTGGTTCTGCCGGAGGTTTCTTCCTGTTAAAAGGGAGTTTTTAATAATAATAATGGATTGCATTTATATAGCACTTTTTGAGACCCTCAAAGCGCTTTACAATTCATTCACTCTCACATTCACACACTGGTGGAGGCAAGCCACAGCTGCCCTGGGGCAGACTGACAGAAGCGAGGCTGCCATATCGCGCCATCGACCCCTCTGGCCAACACCAGTAGGCAGTAGGTGAAGTGTCTTGCCCAAGGACACAACGACCAAGACAGACAGAGCTGGGGATTGAACCGGCAACCTTCCGGTTACAAGTTTTTCCTTCCCACTGTCGCCAAAGTGCTTGCTCATAGGGGATCATTTGATTGTTGGGTTTTTGTAGGGTCTACCTTACAATGTAAAGCACCTTGAGGCGACTGTTGTTGTGATTTGGCGCTATATAAATAAAATTGAATTGAAAGTTTGTGGCATAACTAGTGACAGCATGAGAAAGCAACTGCTGTGTGACAGTGACCAAACTTTGAGCAAAGCAATTGAAATGTGCCAGATATTTGAGTAGACAGATCAACATAGAAAAGCTCTAGCAGCTCCAAAACAAATGGCAGCAAAGGTGGATACCTTGCATCACACAATAAAGAAAAAACATCTACAGAAATTCAAGACAAAGACAGGCAACGAGCGGCGTGCAACACAATCAGAACAGAATCTCGCTCACACAATAACTAACTGCAACAACTGTGGGGGCAACCACGAGGCAAAAAGAGATAAATGCCCAGCATATGGCCAGCAATGTCATAAATGCAAAAAATGGAATCACTTCCAGAAATGCTGCAAGTCATCACAAACAAGGGGATTTAAAAAGAGATCCGTAAACCACATTGAAATGCAAGCGCCCAGCAGCGATGAGGAAATGTTCTTTGTGAATGGGATCGATATAGACACTGTGAATCCCTGTTTTCCGTACAAGAATTACATATTCACCACTGTGCATATCAATGGAAAACCAATAGAGCTCAAAGTGGATACCGGCGCCAAATGTAATGTCATGCCAGCCGACCTTTTTGCACAACTGAAACAAGATGAAAAACTCCTGCCATCACATAAAACCATACTATAAAATCCTACATACATACTAAAAAAATATAGGAACAACATAAACGCCTTTTAAGGACATAAAAGTCAAAAAGGCAGATAGTAGTAAGTAATAAGGCAATAAACCATTCTGAAAGCTTCTGTTAAAGGTGTCAGTGGATTACGATACATGATAAGAAACCAGGATTCAGCCTGGAGATTCTTTGTCACCACTGAGACAAAATTATTATATTATTTGTTATTATATTACATAAGAGTCAATAGAGATGATTTTATAGACAAAATTGATACTGCATAATTTAGAGATTACTTTCTGATTTTAAATTAGATCTTACAGTAAAGTACATCTAATGAAAAATCAGGCAGACACTAACAGCAAAATAAATCTGTTTGCTAATGAAAGTTTGTGTTGAAGATGTCAATGGAGGAGACACCGAGATCTTTGCTCTCAAAGGTTAATCAGTGGATCTGCCCTGCCCAGATCAAAATGTGACACCAAGGAGGAAATGGTTCATTGTACACTTGAATGGCTAAAAGTTTATTACAAATTAACTGTGTGCTGATAAAGAACAACACACAACAGAAACCACATTAACAAGTTTGCAGATGACACCACGGTGGTGGGACTCATCAGGGACGATGATGATGAGCCATACAGAGAGGAGGTGCAACGGCTGGCACTTTGGTGCAAGGACACAGAGGACCTGTGATGTGAACCAATCCTTTATTTTTTTTCTTTTTTTTTTTGCCTGTCCCATTTGGTTCTTTAGGCGTCAGAATTGTTGTCTGAAGACCAACAAGGAGACCCAATGGATTTACTTTGCCAAATGGATCATCATGGCCTTGCTCTATTGGTCCATTTGATCGACCTTTGTTGTTATTATTTATTTTATTTTATTTTCAGTTGTTACAGACGGGGCAGACATGACTGAGGGATAGGAAAGGGAGAAAGAAAGATGAAGGAAAAGAAAAACAGAAGGGAAGAGGGACAGTGAGAAAGGGCACTTAAAAAGAGAAAGAAGAGGAAAAAAAATCTCCTGGATCACCTGTTGAGAGAAAAAGAAGAGAAAACAAGCAAAAAAAACAGAGCAACACACTAAACACAACACCATCACATTAATCTAGCTAAGTGTAAACAGCAGTAAATACTAAATGTTGAATGTTGTTGTGTAGCAAGCAGGACCGACAGCGCACAATGTGCTGGGAAATAGCAGCCAATAAAGGTGTAGTTTATGTCTATGAACAGTGGACACCTGTGTGCACACCTGTGTGCACACCTGTGTGCACACCTGTGTGCACACCTGTGTGCACACCTGTGTGGATCAGCGCGCTTGTATTCAAAAGATTTCCCCATGTAATGGTCTGCTAGAGGATGTAGAAAGCCATAGCCCTGTCCTCCAGGGCATGAAGCAAGCATGGAGGAGATCCAGGCCCCAGACATCCAGAGGCCCCAGAGTGCGAGAGCCCAAGGAGGACCACCGGAGGGGCATCCGTGCCACCCTTCTGGGAAGATCTGAGGAGAGCCCCAGATGACGGGTCACCCAGTAGCCACGGAGCAGAAGCCAGAGGGGGCTGCACTGGCGTGCCCGCCGGCTCTGCCGGCAGCCAGCTGTGCCAGAGTGAACCGAGCCGCAGGCCCAGAGGCCGGAGGCCCGAGGGCCCCCTTTGCCCTGGAAGAGGCCTGACCGAGCAACAGGCACCAGGCCCCGCCAAGTAGTCACCGGGAGTGAGCTGGTACATACCTGAGCGCCCAGCCCTGGACACCAAGAACCACCAACGCACCGACTCCTGAGGGCATCAGTTACCGGCAGGGAGTGTGGTGAGGGGAGATAGGCCTTTGGAGGGCCTGGGAGTACCCAGAGAGGTGGAGTGTAAGACCCGACCTGACATATAAACACAGACAAACAGGCACACACAGACACAAACATGCATTCCCACCCTGATGTGAACCAATCCTTAACACCTTCTACAGAGGCACCACAGAGAGTGTCCTAACCAGCTGTATCACAGTCTGGTACGGAAACTGCTACGCGTCCGACCACAGAGTCCTCCAAAGCCCACCAACTGTTTACTCCTCTTTCATCCGGAAGAACACTCTGCAGCATCAGGAGCAAGTCGGTGAGATTGTGCAACAGTTTTTTCCCCCCAAGTAGTCCAGCTCCTCCACACTGGACACAGGATAATCCAATGCTGTTTGTCTTCATCAGCTCAGTCCTGGTCCTGTGTATGAAAACATTGCATCACAACCAAAGGAGGAGGATGAAGCCCACTACAGCAGAGTCCACTTCAGAAAAAGGCATGTGGTTCCTCTTTATTCCACCGTACAGTCAAATCATCCTAGAAAACAGGAGTATTCTCATTATGCTGCTGTCAGCTTCAGCTCTGACGGAGCATCTGGTGTCACTCCAGAAGATACAGACTTACAGACTCACTCTACTGTGAAAGTTTGAGAGAGAGTGTGTTCAACAACTGCTTATCCAGTTCAGAGTTGTTATGACAGGGTACAACCTGAAGAGGTCACCAGAAACTCAGCCAACCTAATCAGAAGAAAAATGGTCAGTTGTTGACAGCTGTTAGAATGAATGATGTGTACATGTGCTTCACTGAGCCTTACTGTGTCTCTCTCTCTGCCACATTATTCGCTATTTCTCTAGTCTACATTTATTAGGAGACTAGAAGTAAATTACATTTATTACTATTATCTCTCTTCCAGTGTTGGGACTAACGCGTTATTAAGTAACGCGTTACAATAACTACGTTATTATTGTGGTAACGAGCACGGTAACTAGTTATTATGCCAAAATCAGGAACGCGTTACTCGTTACTGGGATTTAGATAGGCTCGTTATTCGTTACTTCGTGTGGTGGCTATGGCGGAGCTTCCACAGATTCAGTAACATTAGCAAGTGGTGGAGGCCAGCAGGTGGATGAGGGAAAGGGGACGCAGGAGGAGGAGAGACCCGAGGCGGCCGCCGGTCCGAGTGTCAGGTGAACTGAACTTCAGGTAAGAAGTTATGACCTGCAGTCTATCTGGGTCAGATATAAACCAAGTTTAGTTGGAGTTTATTTTCGTTGTGCTGACTTTTTCGTACTGCGTGCCAGCTAGCATGACGGGGTTTCTATACAGCTGGGTGGGTGCTATGATGTTAATGATGTTGAACTTTATTTTGTTCATACGGTTAATTATTAGAGTTGCCAACCGTTCCCTAAAAAACGGAATCGTCTCGTATTCAGAGAAATTATTACGCGTTTCGTATTGAGGTGAAAAGGAACAGTTTGTCCCGGACTTCAGCTACAATGAAAAAGACACAAAGCTGGATTTATTCTGTGTTTACGCTGCACAGCTGCCTCTTCTTCTCTCATTCTCTCCCCTCCCTCTCCTGTTGCTACTTTAATCATGAAACTGATCAATGATCAGCTGATCGGCTTTTCCCTCTTGTTTATTTATCGTCCACTTTGCGCCAGAAACCGGATGTCGCGTTAAACAACAGCAGCACGTTTGATCAGCTGTTGTTAGAATTTATTTAATATTAACTTCTAGTATCAGCTGATGTTTGTTGGAGCCACAGCTGTAAAGCTGCTGGTCATGATATCGGTTTGTATATCTGGTGAGTGGGAAACCAGATGAAACCAGGAGATGTTCTTACTGAATCATCAGAGCTGAACAGGTGATGGAGAAACAGGTTTACCTTTTAGGTGACATGAATGAGTTGAAGGGAAGTTATGAACTGTTTCTGAGAGATAAATAACACCAGGATCCTTTTCTATGTAGCTGACAGCTGGTAACTGTGCAGGGGCGGGTCTAGCAAAGTGTTGCCAGGGGGCCAGGTAGGGCATTAACAGGGAAAGGGGGGCACAAAGAAATACTTTCTTATTCTCATTTAAAATGTCTAGCTTTTAATAAATAATTATCTGAGTCTTACAACAAACAATTGATAGATTGATACCATCAAGACAGTGTACATCACTGTCACGACAGTGTTTGTTTTCATTCAAAGGCTTTATGATATTTGCTATAATGGCGGGCCGGTCTCTAGTCAAAATGCCCGGGCTGATTTTTTGTCCCAAACCAGCCCTGTATGCAGCTCATCTGCAGTCTGGTGTTACCTACATCTTCCTATTCGGAAGGCAGAATTTCTGAGTTCTGAGTACAATCAAAAGCACCACGACTGCAGTTTTTGTGTTGGATGTAAAAAGCGCACATGACGCTGTGACGTAGGCTAGAATCATGGCGGCGGTCAACGACGGTCCAGGCGTGGGATTTCTCTCGTGGTAATATGCACATTATTTTTTCCTTTGGTAGGTGGCACAGTGCACTTGTGGCAAGTAAGCAAGCTAGAAGACTGGCACTCTTGCTGGGTATCCAGTTAGCAACACATTAACAAGAGAAGTCTGAGTAAAACCAAAGTTACTTTCCCTAGTAACTAGTTACTTTGAAAGTAACGAGTAACTTGAAGTAACTGAGTTACTTTTGATGGAAGTAACTAGTAATGTAACTAAGTTACTAATTTAAAGTAACTTACCCAACACTGCTCTCTTCTGGCAGTGAGTGTAACTACAAAAACACATTTGAATGTTCTTTTTCTACCACAAGACACACCTTCTGTGTCCTTTTTTAACAACATACAAAAAACCCACAATAAATATATCTATCACTGACTCAATTATGTGATGTTAAGTCATATTGACTATTTGTTGTTCAAAATGCTTTTCATTGTATGCAAATTATCCAAATAGTTGTCTCATAAGCAATGACTGTGGTGGGGCTTGCAAATTTCTTGTTTTTGATTTATGTATGTTTTGTTTTGTTTTGCTTTACTTTTGTTTCATATGTTGTTTGTTTAATTTAAGACAAAAAAAAAAAAAATTAAATGAATGAGAGGTAAAACTTGAGGGGGTAGGGACAAATAAGTAAATACTTCTGCCTACTCCTTTTCAAACAAATAATGGAATGATATTTTGTAATGATTGTGAAGGCACATGTTTGAAATGTTTGAAATAAAATGAACTGAACTGAACTGAACTTCAGTGTTATTGCTGTATAAGTTACTAACAGGAAATGCTCTGTTAGTAAAATATATTTTCAATTGTTTTGCTATGATAAGATTTTTAAACTTCATTAAAGTACAAAATTATGATTATCTCATTAGAAAAGAAGATTGAAATAGTATAGATCTGTTAAATGTTTGGTAATGAAATGTTCTTCTGAAGAGTTCAGTGGTAATAAACCAAGATGCACATTTAAAACTAACAAGTGTAATTTCACATTAACAATAAAATAACAGAGTTATGAACATTTTTACTGTTTTAGTGAAGCTGCAAATGAGACAACTGCCACCAAAGCAGAATTCAACTCAGTGTTGCAGATACAGCAGATTCCACAAATTCATGCTCTATAGGAGCCACTATTTGGAAAAACTGAAGATAATTTATTGAGAAATTAATTAAGCTATTTGGCAATTAGTCTCCTATGATCCATCACGGCAGAACAAAAAGACAGTGGTGACAGGATTTAAGGTAGGACCCAGAGTCTAGATGCTGGTGATGATGAAGATGAGGCTTAGATGGAACTCTAGGTGACATGGGTGAGGTGGAGATGAAGAAGAAGTGGGTTGCATGAAAGAGAGTCTGCAAGGGAGAATGAGATTTAAAGTGTGAAGTTTTAGCACTGTCTACCTTTCACATTGCTGCTGGAACACCTGAATTTCATAATTGCAGCGTAAATGTGTAGTTAAACTTCTTTACACTGACTGAATGGGTTTTGCTGGTCCGAACCACTTAAGAATAAAGTCCTCCTACTGCAATAAGTGAAAGGAAAAGAAAAAAAAATGTCAGCACTTTTGGTTCAAATTGTAAGAAATATTTAAAATTACAGAAAAAAATATTTTTATTGTTATTGTAATTATTAGCGCAGAGTAATATTACACAAATTTTTCTTAGTAAATGTGTTTCCCCACTGAACAGGAGGATTAAAGTGTGTTGTAAATAATCCTTCAAAAACTATGTTTCATGTGCAAGCCAGAGCAGATTTTTCATAAGATAAGATTTTTTTTGACCAATGTTCCTCTTTCAGAGCTGAGAGTGAAGATGAGTCCTGCAGTGGTGACAGAGTGTCAGAGAGTCACACTGAATTGTAGTACCAGCTGTCCTCTGACTGACAACACAAACTACATTTGGTACTTGAACAGTCCACCTCTGACCCTGAGAGAGAACCAGAACAAACATCTGATCCTAGACCGAGTTATCAGGGAGAATTCGGGAAGCTACTCCTGTGCTGTGAAAACCAACAAAGATATCAGCTCTGCTCCAAAGACTCTCACTGTCCAAAGTATCACAGGGACATGGACGCCAGCAGCTGCAGGAGGTTCTGCAGCTCTGCTGGTTTTAATACTTCTCACTGTCTTCTGCTGGATCAGGTGAGCAACAATCTACTCTGATACAGACCAGTCATTTTCAAACTCTCATTTGAAATCTCTTCTTCACTCACATATTAATTTATTTTTAGCACATAGAATAAGGAGGACTTCCAGTCAGTCTCTAAGAAGAGAAATGTCTGACAACCAACTGCAGGTACAAAACAGGATTCAAATAAAAGAATGAAGGGGGCGACCGTGGCTCAGGGGATTGGGAAGCGCATCTGTAACCGGAAGGTCGCCGGTTCGATTCCTGGGCTCTCTGTCCTGGTCGTTGTGTCCTTGGGCAAGACACTTTACCCTACCGCCTACTGGTGTTGGCCAGAGGGGCCGATGGCGCGATATGGCAGCCTCGCTTCTGTCAGTCTGCCCCAGGGCAGCTGTGGCTACAACTGTAGCTGCCTCCACCAGTGTGTGAATGAATAGTGGTATTGTAAAGTGCTTTGGGTGCCTTGAAAAGCGCTATATAAATCCAATCCATTATTATTAATAATAATAATCATTCATTCTCTATCACGACATTTACACCCAGTATCTGGCTAATTCAACTGCTGCCACAAAGACTGAGACAGGACATGCACAACACAATGACTGCATGCAACACATCTGTCTGACAGAGAATCCTCTTATCTCTTATGTCAACCCTGCACTGCCACAACACTTAACACACACTAACAAAATATTGTTGTATGGCGCCATCTATTACACTTGCAAATAAATATTAATGTATTCATCTGAATAAAGTAAATCAAAAAATAACCCTTACTTTTTAAATAACCCAGTGCTTATATTATTTATCTGCTCTCTTCAGATTAACTCAGATCTGATATATGAAAACATCTCAGCTCGCCACAGCAGAATGCAGGTTAATATAAACCAGTCAGTCATTCAAGATGATCTTTGCTCCAATAAAACTGATCTCCATTGCAATTTAGCTGATTTCTACTGTAACACAGTACTGTGTTTAAAAACAAACAAACAAAACCAAAACAGTGGGTAACTTCCTTGTCATATTCATTTGAAGGGAGTGTTCCCCGATATGGCAGCACTGTTAATGAGAGGGATGTAGTTTTTACCTTAACTGGTTTTAACAACTGGAAAGCAGCACTTGATCAAGACAGGGGGCTATGGCTGAATACATGAGCAGGGCACAGGAAGGAATTGGAAGGAATACCAAAGGCGCAAAACACCAGCTACTGGTCTGGATGTGTCCTGCTTGTTTAATTTCAGTGTACAAGTTGTCTAGAGGTATGGATGTAAATCTCAAACGCAGACTTAAACCTTGGCAGTTGAGCTGAAGCTTAAAGAGTATCTTTAATGAATAATGGCTGAAACAGTCCAAATAACAAGTCCTAAACGGTAACAAAATCCAGGGAAGACAGGAGAACGGAAACAGGAAACACTCCGGGACGGGTAAAGACATGCACTGGCCGGTTGGTTTTAAATACACACACTCACACACGTCGAGGGAGAATGCAAATGAGACACAGCTGGAGAACTAAACACACCTGAGGTAGGCGAAACAAGAGAAGTACAATTAAATACAAAGCACAAGAGACCAAAGTCTACCAAAATAAAAGAGGAAACCCAAAATATGAAAACTCCAAACACAGAGACGGAGACTTAACAATGAGAAAAAAGGAAAACAGTGGAGGCTGGAAACTATAACCAGGAACAGAACTCAGATAACTAAACTAAAGTAAAAAGGCCTGAGAATGTAGACATAAGCAAACCAACCAGGAAAACTAAAGTGTATAAACAATAACAAACTATGAGTCAAAGAAAAATGACATAATAATAGAAACTGAAATTCTAAACCCAAACCTCTGGGACAAAGACCCACAACCACGACTAATAAAACTGGCAGAAAAATGAAATCACACGTCAGTATACATTTCCATCTCCAATGTAAATAGGAAACACAGCCAGAACTACTAATTCTTGTTATATAACTTCAACAGCTGCAAATAAATCATCTTCATACGCAGACCACACACATACTGCATTTTTTTTAGGTCTATATTTGCTCAAATTTGCCTGTTTCACGTATTTCTATTGTAAAATTTGGTATTGTCTGTGTCACAGTTTGCCGGGTCAAGCCGTGTGGTGTGTGGAAATTAGGACCCAAGGTGCAGGCACGGCTGAGGTGCAAGTGAGCTTTATTTGAGGTTGGTGAAACAAACAGCAACGGAGATGGCGAGGATGGGAACTAAGAAAAAACCTAAACTGGGAAAACTAACAGCACAGAACTGAAACTGGAATACACAGGAAGACAGGAAGGAAGCACAGGGTGACGTAGGGAGGTAACACAGATGGACTGACGACGAGCACAGGTAAGCACATACTATATATACACGTGGAGGGGAAACGAGGAATGCAAAACAGGAGGGAGGCACAGCTGATTCTAACTGACATGACAATTCAAGGGACACCAACCTTCAAAGTAAAACAGGAAACATGGAACAACGGGGAGCCACATAACAAAACCTAGAACTAGAACTCAAGAAATACTAAAAGGCAAAGGAACTAGACACAGAGAGAAAGAAACCAAAAACCAAAAGTACAAAACTCAAAAACACTGGGTCACCGACCCAGGACCATGACAGTCTGGTTTTGACACATCAGTTTTTCCATTTTATAATTAAAAACTGCTATGGGAGACAAGAAAGTAACCTTCACATTAGCGTACAGTTTCGGGTTTGCATGAACAGTCTAGGAACTACAGAGATTTTTATGCACAGTCCCTCATTTTCAGTGGCTTCAGTGGACAATTGACTGATGGGTTCGTGTCCAGGTGAGGCCTGTTCTCTAATTATTCCTTGACAAATTAAGCAGATAAAAGATCTTGAGTTGACTCAAAGTGTTGAACTTGGTAGTTTTTCACTGGAACTCTCAATATCAGGTCCAAAGATATGTCAGTGCAAATGAAGGATGCCATAATGAGGCTGGAAACTCCCAATAAACCTATCAGAGAGAAATTAGGAGCTTAATAGTCTGGTACCTTTTTAAGCTCTGCAACAACAAAAGGCCTCAAAGACCACTGAAGACAACTAATTGAAAAATTCTTTCCTTGGTTTCGAAAAACCACTTTAAAACATCTAACCAAGTCAAGAACACTTTTGAGCAGACAGGCATATCATTGTCAAAGTCTACAATCAAGAATCATGAATAGAAATATAGAGGGTTTAAAACATGGTGCAAAGTTACACTCAAGGGCAGGAAAGTCAGCTTAGACTTTGCCAGAAAGCATCTAAAAGAGGACGATCAGTTGCAAGAAATAATCTTTGGTCAGATAAAAACAAGATTAACTTGTACCAGAACATTGGGAAGAGAAAAGTATGGTGAAAGAAAGGAATGTTAACCACATCAAACACAGTGGGATCATTAGTGTTTATTGACGATATGACTGCTCCTAAAAGCAGCTGGGTGAATTCTGTAGCTATACTGTTCAGATTCAGCACAATGCTGCAAACCTGATTGGACAGCGCTTCACAGTAAAATGAATAATGACTCAGAGCATCCTGCAAAAGTGTCCCAAGAGTTTCTCAAGGCAAAGAAATTGTTCAGTGGCTAAATCAGTCATTTGATCTCAGCCCAACAGAGGATGCTTTTCAGTTTCTGAAGACAGAGAGAGACCTACAAACAGCAGTAATGCAGCAGTCTGCTCTAACCCAAGGGAAGAAACACAGAATTTGGTGATGTCCGTGGATTCTAGACCTCATTTAGCATCTAAAAATGTCTGCAATTCCAAAACAGCTAATGCAATACTATTTTTAAACCCCTATGAATTACAGCTGGAAGTCTACTGTGGGGTTGTACGGAGGAAAATTACAAACAAAAAAACCTAACCTATTATCCAAAAATGTATGGACCAAACTCCTAGTCAGAGTCCTTATAGTGTTGGGAATTAATTGTTGTCATACAGGGTAAAGTCCAAGTGCACCTCATTAACTGTAAATGTTTAACTGTACTTGTTAAAAGAAAGTGTCCGAAAACAAAATCAGAATATAGTCGGGTTAGGTGTGTTTAATGTTCATCTTACTCACTCACTGATCTAAAAAGTTGAGCTATAGCTTTTCATGCATTTTTGTGGCCATGTTACAGCTTATAACTAATACTCAACTTTGTGATGCATTTCGGGACTCTGTGTGTGTGTATCTGCATGTGTGTGTGTGTGTGTGTTGGCTGAACAGAGGCGGTAGAAAGTGGTTGGCTGTCAGAGTCAGAGGGACGGGCTGTTGTTTGAAGTGCCGGGGAGCATGAAAGTGAGGTAATTGCGTCTGACGGGCGGCGATAATGATGAGGCGCAGATCAGATCAGCTGCAGATCCCCTGCTTCCAACCACCCGCTGCCTGCCTTCACTTTTCCCTTCTCCCCTAATTGACCGGGCTGCGTCTCCCCCGGGCCCTTTTGTTATTATTTATTAATAATTCATCGCTAAATAATTCACACCCTTGGAGCCGCAGTGTTAATTGAGCGGGGTGGGGTGGCAGTGCTGGCGGGTGTGTAAATGTCTGCGTGGTGACGGTGGAGGGAGGCAATGGGAAGCGGGTTTTCCTGAAGTTGTAGGGCAACAAAAAAGGGAAAAGGTTTGTTTTTTGTTGTCAGAAGGGATGGCTGCAAATGTTCTCAACTTTTGCATACTTTGCAAATAATAGGAAGGAAATAAACATTTTTAGGCATGTATTACTCTTTGTTGTAAACTGAGGAATTTGTTAGCTAAACAGCCCTCAGAATTTGTGAGAAGCAGATTCTAAGTGCTTTTACTGACAGACTTGGATTGATATATTGCTTTGAAACAAGTAATGTAGAACTGCAGATAGATGATCTACCAGGGAGTAGCACATGTATTCTACTTAAAATAAAAAATGCTGGGAATTTTTGGTATACCACAAACAGCATAAAGTCTAACTGTAATATTGTGCATGAAGACTTTAAATTGTCAAACGAAGTTTAAAGTTTTAAATAAATAGTTCAGTATATGTACACATAAATCATATGAGGCAGAAGCTTTGGCTTCAAACTTATCTAAATGCACTGCTGCAGAAACGTCAACAACAGCAGGTATCCTTAATATGCATCATCTCTTGTTTCAGACGATGCCCGTATAAGATAAACAGGGATTATTTTGTACAGTGAATCCTGTAAGTCAGTTCTAGGAAATTTAAAAAATTAAAATACATAACTAAAAATGGGCACAATAGATACCCTTTCAGTCTTAAATACTGTCATAGGGGTTTGAAAGTAAAGGAGATGGTAGATGTGCATGGAGATTGCATGCAAAATGTTATTGTTAAAAACATAGTTAATCAGTAGACTAAAAGAAAAACACGAAGCAAAAGTGATTACAATGAGTTTATAGCTGACCTGCTCAGAAAATAAACACACTATCAAGTCGGAAAACCTTAGTCTCACATATATTGAAACATATGAAACATAATCTGCAAAATCATTTAAGTTACCAGTCTTTCAAACCAGCAGTCATTTATTACTTATTGTTTTATATATATATATAGTCTCACCAAGAAAAAGTCACCACCTAAGCAAATACGTAAGAGTGCTTAACTAGATCATTATTGCAGTGATTACTATGTTTGGGCTGACAACAGGTCATTTAAGACTAACTGATGCAGTGAGGACATGTTCAGGGTGTAGTCTGCCTCTGATCCTGTTGGCTCTAGCTCGCTCTAGCTATCCCAGCTTGGATAAGAGGAAGAACATGGCTGGATTGCTGGATGGATACAACCAGCAACAACAACTATACTAGAAGATGTATGCCGTGGTTGCAGAAAATAGATTACTCCATTTTAGAAGGGTCATTAATAGTAAATTTAAATACCTTTCCACATGTATAGTACAAAAGGAACATCTGCGTAGCCTTAAAAAGAGCGCTTTCATGGAGGCTAAATGGAATAAAGGGCTTTGGTTTACTAAGGAGTCTAAAGATTAGACTCTGGAGCAGGTCATAGGGGTTTGATCAGTCCATCATGCCTACAGTGGCTACTGCTGTGATCTGGGTTTTCGTCAGTTGGTTCAACAAAATTATATGGCCAAAAAAAATGAGGTCAGCTGACTACCTGAAAACACTGAATAATAACGTTTTTCCATCAGTGGATTTTTCTCCTTTAGCATGGATGTAAGATGACTATGCCAGAGATCAGTGGTTCGGGAACAATGAGACATTATAGATTGGCCACCACAGAACCCAGACCTTAAACCCATTGAGAATCTTTGGGAAGTGCTGCAAAAGATTTTACACACAGGTTGTGACGTTGCATAACTTATCAAAACAATGCTTGCAATCGAAGGCGGTCAATCGAAATTTTACAGTGTGTGACTTTTCTTCAGCGTCCATTATTCCAGTCTTCATCACATTACTTTTGAGTCTGTCTGAATAATCTTGCATTCATCAGGAAAAACGACCAGTAGAGGTCAGCCTCTGATCACCATAGCATTACCACATGCAGCTTTGCTGCTTCTCCTGTTTGCAGAGCTGCAGTTAATTTGAGATCACATGCTTTGTTTATGTTAAATTATTCATGCAAGCTTTCATTAACACCCTAAGCAAATACAAATTGCACAGCATACAGTAGAGGGAATCATAGCAGTCACACTGTGCCAAGGAATGTTTTCTTAAGAAAGTGTCTGCTTGCTGATTTGTAAACCAGCTTACTGTGTATTATTACTGCGAATCACACACTCTGGCCAAAACCCCAACAGCCGGTTCTTTTTGCTTTCTGCTTACTAACTAGTTTGCGAGTGATTAGAATATATAAAATATGAAAAGGTTAGAATTTGGACTGTTTGGCGCCTCTGGCTGACTATCTCATCACACTGAATCCAATGTTTAAATTAGCAGATGGTATCTAAAATTGAAGATGCTGACTGTTTCATAACAGGTTACAAAATCATTCTCTCTCGTTCTTCCTCTGACTCAAACACTGGTGCTGTGTCAAGTTGCTTGCTCGTCTTCTGAGCATTGCCTAGTTGCTAAATCTCTTTTAAGCTGAGCAATACATCAAAAATCAAAGCAACTGTGAACCCAGGCTTTTAAAAGTTTTTTTTTTGTTGTTGTTGGGGGAAATTTCTGGGTTGGGGGAAGAAAAAAAATCTCCCCAGTTTGCATTTCTTGGGGGAATGGTTCATCTGAAGCTGTCGACAAGGTCCATACAAGTCTCCCGCTACCACTGAGCATACAGACTGTCTTTCATGCTGTGGTGGTTTGGGACCAAAGAGGAAGGGCCAGCAGAGAGGAATCTGTCTAGCTGAGCACAGTGTATACACTGCATGTATTTCTGTAGACATTGCTGTAGACTTCGCTTAATCTAAGAGTACATCAAAGCATCCTCTGCTCCTCTTCTTCAGCTAAATCCTTCTTTGGTCCTTATTACCAAAGTGCTCATAAATGCCTTTGGGGAGTTGAAAAGAGGGGGGAAAAAAGAAAACACAAACAAAAAAACAAACATGTTTGCTTTTATCTCTCAAATAACTATTTATGCTGGTACAAATGAGCATTCTGAGATCTCATTGTATCACAGCGAGTGAAGATGTAAAGATTCCTGCTGATTGAAGGGAACAAAAGGAAGCATGCAGCACAGCAAATTGTCTCGGCAATGACTGCCAGGATGTCATCATCATCATCATCATCGCCACCATCGCCATCGTCTCTCTGAGATTAAAAGTGGGCTGCCACTCTTTAAAATGAAGCTTTTTGATTCAGCAAGTGGTTTCAGAAAGCACCAACGAACATCGCATTAACAAATGGCTTGCGCCACTCCGTTTTTGATTTATTTTTGATGGCTCTGATGTGAGCTTGGTAGAGAAGGGACCGGGTTGTATACTCCAGCGGCACGCAGTGGTGCTGGGGGCCGGAGAGTAAACAGCCTCTCAGCGGCACAGGAGTCTTTCCATCAGGATAGAGAGTGTAACCCCATGGAGATCCTAGAGAGTTCTGAAGCCAGAGATGGTGAATAATAGAACAAAGTGAGGATGAGTCTTCTGAGGTTCCACTTCTCTTCCTCATCCCTCCATCGCCAGGGTGTAGGGATGTGTTTGCGTGCGAGGGAGAAGCGCGGATAGTCGAAACTTCTCCATCCGTCCTCACTAAAGTGTAAAAAAACTCCTATCCTATCTGACATGACTCTCTTTTTTTAAGTACATCACCAAAACTTTGTTCTGTAATTGTAAACTGGCACAGAGACATTTACATGACAGCATCCAGCATCTGATCTCATGGGACTGTGGGCCCCCTTCTCCATTTTTTTTCTCTCTTTGCTTATGAAAAATTCACCACAGCCACCCCCCACTCCTCATGTCTCTTCTGTGTGTCTCCAGCACCGAGAACTGACACACGGTAAACGGACGAGTATTCAAAGGCAGGACAAGGCTGGCTGTCTCCCAAAGGGGTCTTCTTTTTTTCACCCCCCTTACCACTGCTGAGAAATCAAAACTCTTTGGATGTCACACGGGCCCATTGAAGTTCGGAGCCTGCTCTTGAGTGGTCCCTTGCCCGTCGATGGCAGGCTTCATTAGAGCTGTCAGTCATGCCCCAGCGACAGGGCAGCGCCATAGGGCACCCTCAGGGCCCAATCAGTGTTGGGTTCCCCGAGAAAGGGCCATCAAACAACCCTACAAGACGGTGCACCGTAACCCTGCATCATCAAGATTGGCGCTCATCCCCCACTGATCACATGATTAATAGCTCAGCTCCACACTTTTTCAACTCTGTGTTTTTGAACTCGACGCAAAAGCTGCGGTCTTGTATTTTTAATCACCGACTTCCCATTGGCTCGGGTATGGAAATGAGCACCCTGGAAGTCTATATAGGAACGGTCTTATTGAAACTCTAATGATGAAGGAGAATGAAACTTCTCTCACAAACAGCTTCTCAGTAGTGGCAGTGGGAAACTGGAGCCAGTTGTTATTTTTTGCATCATTCCTGCCTGCTTTTTCTTTTTTTTCTTCTTCTTCTTCTTCTTCCCAGTGTCTTGCAATTACAATGAGTCACATCATGCAATAAAAATAAATGAGCCAGTGGGCCCTTCTCTGTCCAACAATCTCAAATCCTGAAACAATGAGATATCCACGAAATCGCCGTACACAATTCAAGTACAGGAGCAAACAAAACCCAAACAAAACAAAGCAAACGTCTTTGAAGAGCGAAAAACTCCAAATGCCCGAGTTCCTTTCAACAATATACAGAGTGCAATATTCTCAGCACCAGTATGTTATTCAGAGCGTTCCTCCAAATATTTGGAGAGAAGGAGGAGAGATGAAACGGGGATAGAACAATGGGACTTTGGCTGTGTTATGGCGTTCGTGCACCTCGCCCCGCCAGCCCTTTGTAGTGTGTGTGTGTTGTGTAGTGTCCGCGTCCCCAGTTGGTCCCCCGCTTGTTCTGAGTCCAGGTGGAGTCTCAGTACCCCCCTCGACCCCACCCCAACCATAGTCTCCCTCCCCCCTATCTGCCTATCTCGCACACACCTGCTCCATCATCCAAACACACAAATACACACACACCTTTTTGTTTTTCATGCATGCAAATAGAGATTGACTGGTTTTTTTTTTTACTCATTATTTTGCATTTTAAGCTCTTTTTTTCCTAATTAAATATCATTCTCTGATGAGGAGTGTGCTTGTAATCCAAATCTGACTTTACCCAAAAAATAATTTATCCCTCTATAATGTTAAAACACTGAAATATTCCCTTTGATCTGTTTCGTCCAATTTAGTAGAAGTTATTTTGAGAATATAGATTTTTTTGATTTTTTTGATTTTTATTTTTTTTACAAAGAACATGATTAAAATCCTGATTATAAAAAGCTGAGCTAATATAATATACACAAATTATGTATATACATATTGATTAGATCCATATATTATTGATCATAAACAAGATTGATGATCTCATGAAGTGCTGTAGTCGGGCAGAGAAAGATAAAGCTGATACTAATTTACTCAGGTTCTCTTCTAACGGAAGTGGGCAAAATATTCTCTCTTGACTGGAACAATGAGCAACTGCAAAAGTTGTGCAGAAAGTCCCCCCCTCCCCCACCCCCCTCATTTTAAATGCCTTTCATATTTAAAAAGTTGATCGTTTTAAAAAAAGATTGCCCCCAAAACAACATTTTAAAGTGTTATGATATCAGCTTCATTTTATCTCATGCTCACATCAAATCCATGCGATAAACCGCTTCACTCCACCACCCCTGCCCCCCCAGCATGCAGTACCCAAATGAACCACCTGATGTTGCTGAGATGTACGGTGCAAAAAAATGAAGTTGTTGAGTCTGGAACAAAGAAAATAAAAGTAATGAATCCTCTGTCAGATATTTGGCTTTGGGTACTAAGCGCTCCTCGTGTTTTTAGTAAAAGCAGATCATTAGCAAGTAACGGGACTGCAGACACCTTTTTTTTTTTTAAATCACCAATCAAAGGCAAATAACAGCAGAAAATGAGGCCTGACCTATATTCACTCTACAGCAGAATCCCACAGGAATGACAGGTACCGGGGCATCGTGCACCCTCCTAGCAGATATATTAACTCCACGCAGGATGTGAGACTCAAATAAATATAACGTTCACCAGATCTCACTCTCTCTTTGTTACAAATACCACCATGTGATCAATAAATTAAGCCGTTCGCCACTGAAGCTTATTCTGGCTCCCTGACTCTTACCCTCTCCCCGTGGGGGGCAGTTGTGGGGGCATCTATGGTCAGCGTGTAGAAGGCTGCGTCTGGTGGAGGTAATCCTCAGTGATCTGCCCTAATCTGTCACAGATATGCAGCTGAAGTGCAAAGAAGCTGCAAGAGAAGAGAAGGAATGGGGGGTGGATGAGAGTGAGAAGTGGGGGGGAAACTGGATTATGGCAGTATGTCTGCATTAACTCACTGGCCTTATCTCTTAAATGCTCGGCAAAAACAGATTTGGGATGTGCACGGGGAACGGTGCGGCACGCAAGCTCGGATGTATACGCGTGAGCTTATTTCATGCCAGCAGTGCAAGGCCTGTAAAAGTGAGTGTCCCTATAGAGAGAGACCCTGTGCCATCGAAAGGCTGGCAGCTATTCCCAGATGACACAGTTTCCGATTCTTCCTCTTTGGTCCGTGCTCAGTGGCAAATCTGCTTCTTGGAATATGGTTTCTGGATTGCTGGGCACTGATATCAGATCTCTCCCTTTTTTTGTGTGTCCCCATATCTGAGAATTACATGCTTTTGGACATAATTTTCCTGTTGAAATCACATGCAATTATGTTCTACATGGTTTTGTTGATGAAACTGTCTCGCGTGGTTTGGAGTCTGATTCGCCCAGGAGCGCACACGTAGGCAGAAACGCTCTTAGAATCTGCTCACAAACAACCGTTATGAATCTGATATGTTGATTGATACAGTGGCTGCATCTCCCCCTAAAACAAACAGTCCGGCAGACAGAAGCACGCACAGCCCTGCGCTCGTGCAGTCCCTCATCTCCAGTCATGGGAGGGTCACCCCTTTTGGCCCTGAGAGAGAGACTGTGTGGATGCTCTCATGTTTATGTTTGGGAGATTAGCAATGATGAAAGAATGCCTTTTCAAGTCTGGACTAGAGGGGCCTCTGTTCAATGCCCCACCCTTACACCATATGCACGCACACACATACTCCCTCGCAGACATACGCACTCATGCGTGCGCCTATGTGTGTACGTTTATACACACTTATAACTTTGTCGTCGATCCTTTCGTTTTAGTCCACGGCCACATTACATGGTGCAGCCACATCCAAAGATATGCAACACAACCTGTACAAATGTATGTCTGACTGTGATTCAGTCATCTCGCCACAATTTGAGCCCGTGGAAGCTACGTTGACACTTCACCCTCATCTGTCCTCTTCCCTCTCATCTTCCCTTCGTCATTAAGGCAGAGTGAAAGAGCCTCATTGTTCTGCTCTGCCTGTTTGTAGTCTCTCAGTCTTTTCTCTAAGATTTTCCTCCTCCAGTCCCCTCGCTTCTCTCTTACAGCCATATGCCTGGCCCTGTTTAGTGCTTCTTCATCTTCGTGTCCTTGTGGTTTCGTGGATTATTATGTCACTTCTTCATTATTTTGGTGGTGGTGGTGGTGGTGGTGGGGGGGAGGTTCCCATGCCCACGTCAGGAGAAGACGGGCCCAGTAACCCTCGATCTTGCTTGTCATTATCTCTCTCTGCCAAACCAAACAGAAAAGGTTATGCGCTCTAAGGGTTTTTGAGTAGGGAATACCAGAGTTTTAGGGAACTATATGTTCAAGCAATTTGTTTCCTATTAGTTGTAATATAAACCAGCCTTTCTCCAAATAAAGTGAATCACTCGCTGCCTGCAGCCCTGTCCATCTATAGACTGCTCGGTCAGAGTCCCATGTTTCTCATGGTTCTCTCTTGAACTATTCCATTGTCTCGAGAGCATCAGTCACAGGATTGTTTGACCAGGTATTACAGGCTCCATTGTGTAACTTTTCTCTTTATGCAAAGCTGATTCTGTTTTCATTGGCTCCCTTTCAAGTCCCTACATGGCAGTTTCACTAACTGCAGAGATTCGTGCTCGTCTTTAAACTGACTAAAGACTTTGATATTCCCCGGTTTTATTACCCAGCGTGGTGACTGTATCCAGCGCTCCCTCCTTTGTTGTCTTGGCAAGTAAACCGTTCATTTGTCAAATGGCTCGAGCCACAGATGTAATTGAAGTTTTTAGAACGATCTCTGATTGTGGGGGGCCCTGGCTGTTAAGACGCAAACTCCCTCGGGTCTTACCTACCAAACAGTGGAAAACACCTTTTCAGGTGAAGTCATTAGACAGTTGCTTTTTTTTTTGTGGTAGCAAGATGAGGGTAGGAGAAATAGGAGGCTTCTGTTAGAACACACTGGAAAGTGCTTAATTAAACATAGATCCAGATGATAGTCATTATCTCCTGATTGGCTTGATAATGTGTTAGCACCGGGAGTGAGCGTCCTGTTCATGACACAAAGGAATGCTAGAGTGAATAGAAGGAAAAGACACACAAACGCACACAAAAAAAGATGAAAAGCTGTTATAAAAGGCACCTTAAAGAGTAGTAGACCTGGAGGCAGTGGCTTGGCTGCCTGCATGCAACCCGATATGGTCTCCGTGACAGCTGCTGATGCTGCTTGATGTGTAGACAGAGGTTGTGGAACCAGTCGGGAGCTATGGCTGGCAGCGTGCTCGGTTTTTGTGTGGGGTCGCGGTTGGCATGCTTCTCCCAGAATGCCACAAGGCAAATGATACACCATCCTCCATTTTTAGGATTGTTGCTTGCAGATTAAATTGCACCCAAACGAGACGTCTCAGCGTGCCGCGCCCGCTGTCAGTGACTGTCATGGCACTTGTTGTTAGTGACACAGGAATGGGAGCTGACCCATATCAGCATACCGTTAACACAGATCATTAACACTGCATGCGCCAGGCTGCTGCCGGGGGCCTCCCAGCCTTCTGCTTTTTGAGTGAGGCATAAAATGATGGAAGCAACATGCCGTCTCAATCAGTGTCCTCGTGAAACTTGTATTACTCAGTACAGGCCTCAATATAAAGCCTATTTAGTGACCGAGGCTATACTCTGAGGAGTCAGGCCATATCGTGGGGTGGGGTCCGTGTCTGGACAGTACAGCAGTGTGCAGATGTCGATGTGTAGTATTTGCTGTACACGAGGAGCAGATGGCACTACTGTTGACCCCTTCGTGTGTCTTCCTGTCCCCTAGCTGAACCACAGCGTGAGGGGGCCCTTATCTGGTCAAACTGGGCGGTGGGGAGGGGAAGGCTTTGAAGGCACGCTTGTGTGGCGATGTAATCAGGCAGACTGCTGTAGGGCCGCAAACACCACCCCCACCGCCGCTGTCCAAAACCCCTCTTCACCCCTCTGCTTTTCGAACCTTACAGAGAGATGCTCACAGCAAGCTCTGAGGCTCCTTGTTTGAGCAGTCGAGGCTCAGGAGAAGCCTTGGGAATTATGCGGAAGGCATCACATAGAGTTTTTACCGCTTCCCAATCATCAGTACCATCTCCTGGAGAATCTCTCAGTGATAAAACACTTACAGAAACCTGAGGGATTTGTAGCAAATTTTCCACCCTGGACAGAAAAATAAATAGAGATTATCTGTAGAGACAGTGTGATCCCAGTGGTCTTCCTTATGCTGCCATCTGCATGAGGACACAGATAAAGCCTCTCAGATATAGACTGGGAATAAAAATAAGAAAAGGCTTCTGATATGGGAAACATGTACAGTAAAGCTGTCACATTTACATTATAGGTCCTCAACAAAGCTTTGAAATGTTGCATAAATGTTTCTGCCAGCCGTCAAAAACAGCGTGGGTGTGTCTCCAAGTCAAGTGATTTCCACTGATGCTGTTTGACATGCTGTTGATTTATTTTGATGGACGCAGTGGGAAAACAGTCTTCTTATAGCTGTCAGTCAGGTTAAATGACTCCCGGGACAAAGAAAAATACTACTTCTACTTCCCCATATAAGAACATTTGCATGTTAGCAAGAAAAAAAAAGTATGCCAGCTCTCCCAGATTTTTCCAATTATTTCTCATGATATAAAAGACATAATTTTATCTAGCTAACCACTTCGATGCTTTCATCTTCCGCTAATATGTTCCACACTAGCATTGTAACAACACTCCACCACTCACAGATATTGATTTGGATTAGGCTCTGTCACGTTCGGGGATTGCGTAAATGAGGCTTCTTCTTCTTCTTCTTCTTTTTTTTCTTTTTTCTCCCCTCACTCATTTTCGTTCCCCCTCTCCCTGTCACATCTCCATGCTGCCTCCTCACAGGCCCTTTGATGTGCCTGCTTTAATTTGGAGCTTAATGGAATCTGTGGCACTGCTGTGCCTATCGGTGGCAGGATCACAGATCCCAGGGTTCATTGCGGCATGCCTCCATACTGGTGAGTGGGTGTCAAGATAGCCGTGAAACAATGGAGGAGGGCCTCTGGCCCTAGGAGACGAGCTGCATTTCCAATGCAGATCTCAGAGTATCGGAAGTGCCAGTCGGGATATTGCCAGCGCGCTTAACTGGAGGAAGTGTGCAGCTCTCTGTTACAAACTGTTGACTTAATAAAGCATAAAGCATGGAGCCATTGTATTTACGCTGCCATATTATATTTGTGAACAAGGTGGGGGAAAGTGCAACGACAGTCAGGCGTAAACATGAAAGCAGTGATTCGGTAGACTTTAAGGTAATTTGTCATGCAGGTTGTGGGAATTGGTTGCATGTCACTGGTCCCAATCTTCCCCATGTTACTGTCGATCATGCATATTGCATTTAACTCTTGCCAGGTGTCTCTGCTGTAGATTATTTTTCCATATTCAAGTCCATACTCAAGTATAACCTCTAATTTAGACCATCAGGTCTGCACTGCTCAGAGTCCAGCAGTGTGACTGAACCTAGAAGAGATGTCAGGGATTTCACACACTTCACTCCAGACTACAACTTTCAATCCATGGGGGTTATAAATCAAAGCAGGTGGTTTCCTCCCCAAAAACCTCTCCACAGGATAGAGTGCTCGGGGCAGTCGGCTATGAGTGAGCGGTGATAAAAGTATGGCCATAAATCAATTTTTCATCCCTATCAAAGGCATATTTCAATCTCTGTATGTACTATTTAACTAGCATGCTAGTAAAAAAAAAAAAAGCTAGACAGAAAAGAGAACTAACTTCCATCTGTGTGTGGAAAGACGACAGGATCTGGGATCTAAGGCCTGATGAGAGTACGCCCTCAGCCATGCATTTGTACAGCATTCAAAGACCCTGGAAGTCATGTTCAGACAGTATGCGAGCTTGGGGAAATCCCCCAACGCAGGAGCCTTTATCTCTCCTCACATACTCAGCTTAATGAACTCTGCTGCATGTAATGGCAAATACAGGACCTGTGTTCGAGGTGTTTCGCCTCCGTCTTTCATCCGTGTTTGCATTTGATGTGAATCTGCCAGACCTTAATGTTGCAGGGAGAGTAGTAGTGGAAGTAGATGCATCGCTCTCTCCTGTAATATAGCGTAATCTGGGTTACACAGAGGAAAAAATGCCATAAAAAAAGAAAAGAAAGAAGTTTGCTGTGATCGATAAAATCAATGCTTCTTGGGCACGGCGAAGAAAAACATGAGACATGTATGCAGGCAGTCTGTCAAGTGTTAGTTTGGGTGTGTTGACAAATCAGAGTTTGGAAAGAACGCAGCCATAAGAAATGTGGTCTGTTTAACTGGTGCTGTGTAATTGGCTTTCCTTGTGCACAGAAATCTGATCTCGCCAAACATCTCAGAGATTTCCGCGCGTGCACATTTCACATTTTGGTCAAGAAATTAAATATTCTTTAACAGTCGGAGCAATTCATTCTCCGAAGCAGCCACCTCTCCTGTGGGGTTCACATTAAAACGCTCTACTGAAGCTGATTTGAAAACAAAGTATTTTTTTTTTACCAGTTGCTGCATTTATTTGATGTCTGACAACTCCTCATGCAAAGACATATATTACATCTGACTTCACTGCGATTCAAAGTAAAATATGTGTTTTTTTCTTCTTCTCTTTTTTCCCCGCTTACAGTGGTTTGAATACTCCTCATGCAGATCAAAACAGAAAAGTTCAATCTTAACTTTGGTCAAACTCAAATTCCAATACACCCGCCGGCATGTAAACAAGATTTGCTTTATTTGTGTAATACGGTACATCAAGTTCGAAATCGGTCACTCTGGACCAACCGCTGTTGGTGGAGTGAGCTCTCGTTTCCTGTCATCCTTCTCACGTCTCTCTGAATGAGCTCCATGTTTTTTAAGAGCCGTGAAGATAAAGGTGCACGGGCAAATTTCTAATACCGTGAAGCAGTTTACAGGCTGTCGGAGCACGCTCTCCAGGTGCTTTGATGTACCGACATGTGAACCTTTATGGCTGCTGCTGGACACGCCACCTTAGTCAGCCCACTGCTTCCTGACTGTGCGCTGAACTGTTTGCACTCTAGCTCGCAAAATCGATGTGTGTAATGAACCCAACAATGAACCTGTTTTAGCCGAGCTATCCGAGCTGTCTGTTCCATTCAAATTTGACAGATGAGGAGGCTGCGGCGCTGCTGCTGCTGCTCTGGCTCTCTTGGCCCTACCTGTGCAGGAGAAGCCTCTCCTTCTGATGTCTGTCTGCAAATTGACTTGCCTTTTCAGGCTTTGACCCTGATGTCTGATGTAAGACCCAGACACCCACACATCAAAGGGAGCTTGGGGTGGAGGGGTAGGTGGGAGAATGGATTTCTATTTTGGAAGAAATATTGACTTTAGGCACTGAGGTGATGAAGTATCCAGTTTTTCGTATCCTATGTGAGGTTACAGAATCTAAAAATTGATTCTTTTCCCCCCTCTTTAAATCAAACTATTATAAAATATTGTGAAGTAGGTGCTGTGTTGATGGTTTGGATCTGTTTAGTATTGTTTTGCTTAATTTATCTTAATCGTCTCAGATGGTTATGATCCTGTTCACTTTGTCTTCTATATTCATTAAAAAAAGCAGTCCATTCTGCTTTGTTCAGACAGATGTGAAAGATGTGTGTAGATGTTGTGGATTATTACATAAGTTTGCGTGTGTATCACTGGAGCGGTTCAGAATCGGAAATAATGTAAACACCCAGATTGATGCTTTCAAATCTGTTTGTTTTTGTTAGGAATATAGACACGGTCAGGATGACCTGCCGAAGTTCAAACTGAGCATCAGAATGGAGAAGAAAGGTGATTTCTTTAATGTGGCATGGTTGTTGATGCCAGACAGGCTTTTCTAGCATTTTCCCACACAACCATCTCTAGTGTTTATAGAGAATGGTCTGAATAAGAGAAAATATCTATTGAGCGGTGGTTTTATGGCAGAAAATGTCTTGTTGATGCCCGAGGTCAGAGGAGAAAGACCAGACTGTTCCAAACTGGTATGAAGGCAAGAATTACTCAAATAACCATTTGTTTCAAACAAGGCATGCAGAAGAGTATCTCTGAATGTACCACACATGGAACCTTGGAGCAGATGGACTCTGATGACGTGTGCCACTTCTGTCAGCTGAGGACAGGAAATTATGGCTATAATTTACATGGACTTACCAAAACAGGAAAAATGTTGTGATGAGTTTTGATATTTGCTCCAACATTTAGATGATAGAGTCAGAAATTGGCATAAAGAACATGGAAGCATGGATCCATTCAGCCTCACATCAACATCTGAGGCTGCTATTGGTGGTGTAATGGTGTGGGGGATATTATTTTTGCGCCCTTTGGGGATCTTAGTACCAATATTAACGTAATTTAAACACCACAGCCTACTGGAGTATGAATGTGGACTATGTCCATCCCTTCATGATCTCTCCTGATGGCTGCTTCCAAAAGGATAACACACCGTGCCACACACTTCAGATCACTCAAACTGGTTTCTGGAACATGACGATGACTTCACTGTACTCAAAAGGCTTCCAAAGTTACCAGAACTCTACTTTGGAATGTGTTGGAATGGGAGGTTCAATATGTATGTGCAGCCAGCAAGTCTGTAACAACTGTGTGAGACTATCATACCACCAAAACCTCTGAGGAATGTTTCCACCACCTTCTTCTACCTATGTCATGAGGAATTTAAGCAGTCCTGAAGGTAAAAATGGGAGTCCAATCCAGTACTAGTAAGGCATGCCATGTTAAAATCCCCAACTTTTTCAAGGAAAGCTGTCTGGTACAAAAAAACAACTGTATTGGTGTTTTGTGCCTTTTGGAGGATAATATTAAAGTAACATGGTGTTATATAATTGTACAGCACGCATACAGGGCTAATTACTGTGGCAATTACTATACTAATAAGTTTATATATTTAACATAAAAAAAAAAAAAAACGATATCCAGCTGTATCTCAGCTACACACAGATTTAGTCTTTGTTTATCTAAGTTTTGCACATCACATTAGGGGCAGCATTTATTCCTGTAGACACACGCACTTTGGAGGGCTGTGGAGTTTGAGAGTCTAGAGTGAGAGCGGAGGAATACCCCTGGCCTAGTATCAACAAGTGGGATGCAGCTGTAGTTGCTAGACGGAGGCCACCTGCTGTGTATCCTGCAGGCTCATTCTGCTGTAGCGTAAACATACCTGCACTGCTTCGGGACTGGCCCATTAAGGAGAGGCTGTAAATGTGCGCAGACACACAGCACAGAATCAGTTCTTCAGGAAAACAGGTGCAGATGGTGTACAGACAGACAGACAGACAGACAGTCAGTCAGTCAGTCAGTCAGTCAGTTAGTTAGTTAGTTAGTAAAGGCACCTGATCAGAGACTTTTGACACACACACACAAGCATGAGCACACATATCCTACTGCACAACAAAGCCATCGGTGATCTCTGTTGTGAAAAGTTAGCTGAGACTCTAGAGCCATCTTCAAGGTTTGTTCAGCCGCAGTACTCAGCGAGGAGTTTGCGGGATGGAAAAGCATTTAAGCTGGATTCACGGTGGGGATCTCCGCAAAGCACACTCAGTAGACAGCAGAAGCAAGTATTATACAGCTTTCTTTGAAGAGTGGGAAATACCAGTTGTTATGTTTCCCCAAAATAAGCAGCGCAGCACACTGCGGGTTTGTACCTTCAGTTTTTCTCCTTGTACAAATAAAACTAAACATGAGGGAAGCACGAACGCACGGCCGTGCACGAGCAGACGGGGAAACTTGTTTTGATTCAGGGGCACACATAAAAAAAATCTCTGTGATTTACTGTACTTGCACATGCACATAGTGCACACACATGGCAAACCACTTCCTAACCCTTTACCACTAACTAGAGTCTAAGGGTTGTGTCCCTCCTCTGACTGCTCTTCTCGTAATCGTTGGCTGGCTGCAGACTCAGCCACGGCGCTGCCTTGCTTAGGGGCCTCTGGGAAAACAACCTCACAGGTGGCTTGCTGGCCTGTTGCCAGAACAGAAAACAGATATGAAAGCTAGTACCTGTGAAGGCGTCACACTCTAGTGCAAACCATACACACCAACACACACAAAAGGGAGGATAATTCCCTTGGCCACATGAAAGCGGGAGGCAGTGGGCCGAATGCCAAGCAGAGCTACCTGGAGACAAAGGAGCAGCGCCTCTCGGGGGTGGTGGTGGAGGAGGGCAGGGTTGATGTTCATCTGGGATTCAACATGCTGATGGATGCTGCCTGCGAGGAGGACAGGGAGACTGGGCTTGTGTGTGTGTGTGCGTCTGTGTTTGTGTGTATGGAGATGAATATATTTGAGCCTCCGAGCAATGTGTGCTCCCAGCATGCTGCAGCTCCGTAGTCTGCAATTAATCTCTCCAACATCAGGCCTTCCCCCGGGGAAGCAGATTTCTCTCTGCTGCTACTGATCTCCCCCACAGAGCGGGCCTGGGGAGGGGGGGAGGCTTGAGAGCTCACCCTGTCTACTCAAGCAAGGAGGGGATACACCTGAAGACTGGGAGAGACATAAGCAATTGCAGCACTCACCTGTCTGGGCAGATAGTAGATAGTGCGATGTGATTCGTTTTAAATATCTGCAAATTAAGTGTAATAACACACTTCAAGTAATGTCATGGCACTTTAATTTCCCTCCCTACTGACTGTTGTGTTTTAGCAGACCTAGTTGGTCAGGAAAAAGTTTTGCTCGTAAAGTGCAAATACACATCTATCCATTGTTGAAAAGTTGGAAAGTCTGTCACTTTATAAAATGCGATTAGTGTTTTTTGTTGTTGTTTTTTTGAGGGTTATCTCAGTCAGACTGCCTCAGTTTTACTTTGATGACAATGCATCTTGACATTATCCACTGGGTTTTGAAAGGGCTTTGATGAGCCCCTCCAGATTTTGATGGTGCCTTAACGTTTAGCTTAAGAAGAATGGCCAGAAAGTTTGAACAACAAATGTCTCACAACAGAACCTAAAGTACAGACCTCATGGTTGATGTAAGTGTGAATGAATGTCTGTCTCTCTGTTGGCCCTGGGATAGACTGGTGTTCTGTCCAGGCTGTACCCCACCTTTCACCCTATGAAAGCTGGGAAAGGCTCCAGCCTCTCTGCAACAGTGAATTGGATAAATAGGGAAGTAAAAGTGATAATTGCATGGATGGTTACCTGGTTCACTATGTTCTCGCTCAACTAATCTGTCAACTGAGTAATAGTTTCACTCACTGACTTTTTTAAAATGAACCTGTGAAGGGACAGAATCCACAAAACAAGTCTTGCTGAAAAAATGAACACAAACAAACTACAGTTTGAAGAAGTGACACCAAAATCTCCAAAGACTGCCATGTTAAAATGGCCAACTTGTCAGAAAAAAACCTTGGTGTCTGTAGCTGAATGCTAATCACTGTACAGTTGTACAGTTGTATGCGTTAAGGTCGTGCATTTTTAGGGGTTTGGCTGCTAGCAGGGATGAGTGGATGGTGAAACGTGAAGCTGTACGCTTGGCTTAACTTCAGCTCATTTGAGTCACTGAGATGTCGCACGTTTGAGAGGTCCAATTAAAAAAAGAAGTGAAGTCTAGCTATTCCCACCAGTGAGTAATGTAAACTTTAAGCCACAGTATGATCAATATATAAATCTGAAATAATTTTATTTAAAAAAAAAAAAAAACAGCTTTAGAGACCAAGAGTGTTGATCTTTTCTCTTCTTCTTTTTTGTGCCAGGTTGTGTTAACGTTCACTATGGGGATTGACTCACTATTTGAGCCAGCCTCAAGTGGCCATTCAAGGAACTGCAGTTCTGCATTGGATTTCTGCCCCCAGAGGATGAAACAGCACCAGGAGCTTTTATAACAAAATCATTATATTAAATTAGTTTGGTCCAAAGCCACTTAATCACTATGTAAAAATCATTAACATTGAAAGTCTCTAAAATAAATACTGCTGTTTTGCATACAGGCTGTACTTTTCACATCACAGTATTGTGTGATTATTATTGATGGCTATTGCAATTATTATTGTAATTCTTGCAATCTTCTAACCTGCTAATCTTTTTTATTAATTGTTTGTGGTTAGCACTGTTGCCTCACAGCAAGAAGGTCCTGAGTTCAGGTCCACCATCAGGCAGGGGCCTTTCTGTGTGGAGTTTGCATGTTCTCCCCATGTTTGCATGGGTTCTCTCCGGGTACTCTTGCTTCTTCACACAGTCCAAAGAGATGCAGTTAGTGGGGATAGGTTAACTGGAAACTCTAAATTGCCCATAGGTGTGAATGTAGGTGTGAATGGTTGTGTGTGTCTGTGTGTTAGCCCTGAGACAGACTGGCGATCTGTCCAGGGTGTACCCTGCCTCTCGCCCTGAGACAGCTGGTAGTCCCCCCGCGACCCTGAAAAGGATAAGCGGCAGAGAATGGATGGATGGATGGTCCATGAAGGAAGGCATGGTGGTTATCACCATCGCTTCATAGCATAGCATGGTCGTACGTTCTCCTAGTGCCTGTGTGGTTGTTGGGACTGTGTTAGACCTTTGACAGACTCTGTGACCTGTTCAGCATGAAGGTTCCAGACTCCCTGTGACACTCTGAAGAAAATAAACAGGGTTTTGGGGACAATACGCAATAAAATAAAGTGGGAAATTCCAATTACTTCTTCATGTGTGACAGGCCAGTAGTTTCAGCTCTGTGATCCAGTTGGACGTCGACCAGCCTGTGATACTAATATTGAATAACAGATGTGATCTGATCTCAGCATTTCTCTGTGGTTAAAGGCTTTACAGATGATCTATAACCTTCCCAGTGTTATATAATCTGAAAAAGGCAAAAAAACAACAAAAAATAGAAAGATAGAACGTGCACACTTTCATACTTTTCCAAACCTCTTGGTTCTGTTCTACTTACAGCACAACTGACTCCAGTGAAAGCACCGGTGCTGCTGCTTCTGCTTGTGCCAGATAATCCCATGTTTATGTTTGCATGCGCACACTGAAACATGCACAGTGTCACTCCACATTAGTACAAAGGACCTGTGATGTGAGGATTACCACACAGAAGCCACACGGCGCTTTTGGTTTCATGCGGTGGGATGATGGCTGGCTGCTGCGCACGGGCAGCCTCTGTACCATCCTAATGATGATGTCTGAGCGCTGAGAGGTGGGGATGTGGGTTGCATGGAGAGGTGGGGGGAAAGGGGAGGGAAGGATGGGGAGCAAGGGGGAATCGGGGGTAGGGGGCAGGCGGGTGGGGGTGTTACTTATCTCCACTGCTCCCTAGCATTTCTCTTAATTAAAACTCCTATCTGTGTCTTTGAAGTTCATAATGAGTCAGTTTGGTTACGCAGAGGAACAGGGCGAAAATAAGGCCAGGGCTGATATTCATGTGCTATTTCTCCACCTCTGATTCCTCCTGGTAGTCCCAACCATAGTGAACGTGTGTTACTGCGTGTTATGCAAGGGGACGGGTATTGTTGCACATGTGTTGTCGACTCTCTTATTTAGTTATTTACATGAAAACAACCCAGAGGAGAGACGACGTAAGAAATGAGGCTGATAAAAAGGAGCCAGGGCTGCTCATTTTCCATTATATGATGTGAATGGGTTTAATCTTATCACTGGCTGCTTCTTACAGCTTGTGCTGATCTCTCTCTCTCTCTCTCTCTTTTGCTCTCTCTCTCTTTTACTGCACACTCCTGCTTTCACAGGCCTTTCAGATTACAGTCAAATATTACAGCCCGTGACCAATCTCCAATTAACCAAATGTTGTAGGGGTGTAGTATCACCCTTGGCTCCTTTCATGCTCCTTTAACGCCTTTTCAAGGGGGCTTGAATATTTTTCACTTGTGTACTATGAAATATCATTCTGTTAAAGCCTCCTTGCTCTTCCGCCAGGCACCAATGGAAGCTTAACCTAAATAAATCAGTCTTCCCGTAATGTATTCCGAATCAGCTTGGAATTAATTGAACCTCAAAATTGTATTCCAATCAAGTAAATTACCACAGCATCCCAGTTTTGAAAGGCTGACCAAGGAATTTTAGTGTCTCTAATTTTTGTCACAAACTGCCACGCATAATTGAGCTTTAAATGAGACGTTGTCGGTCCGGGTCTACATGCATTTTTCTGGTTTACACGCATCTTCTTTGTGTGTGTTTTGATGTACTTTGGCAGTGGCTTCATTGTGACTTTTTGCTTTTGTTTTTTTAATCTATCCTTTGTCGTGTTTATGCTTTACCCTCATGTCCGTTTGTTGGCTGTATGCTCTAAATCAAAAAATAATTAGAGGCTAAAATGCAGAGAATTATGGGTAGAGTGAAATCACATAAAAGCATTTCAGGCCGATAAGCCCAACCAGGATTCACACTGTTATGGCAGTGTTTGCTTTCAGATTGATGAAGTTAATGACGGAGGGTTTTTTTCTTAGTGTAGAAATGTTTGTTGATCCGTTCTCCTTCAGTTGCTTTATTTCCCCACTTTGTGCTCATTAAGAAATTAGCCCTAGCAATGATCTGAAAAACTCAAAGCTTGAACCTTCTTTGCTCTGTGAGGAACAGAAATCTGAACAGTCTTAAAATCCTTATTTCTTCGTCTTTTCTGGAGTCAAAAAAACTTCAAATGAACACCCAGATTGTGTGAAGCATGACGCTGAGGTTTGGAGAAGGCAAGGGGAAAAGCTCAGTATGTGAGAAAAAAGGGTGAAATGGCTTACTATACACATTACTATGCAAAAATCCTGAGTTGTCCCTAATGTCTTTGTATTTTGATTCCTAGAAACCAGACATGTCATTTTTTCCTTTTCCTTAGACACTGGCTGCTTTTTCACTCATTTTAAGTCCAGACCTTGTACCTGAGCATTTTTGGGGGAATGTTTTTTTGTTGCTAAACCACTTCATACTGATTTATGACTCATTAAGCATAAGAAAACATGTCACTCAAAGGGAAAACCAGTGTTGTGTCTACAGATAGTTTAATGAGAACTTAACAAAATCAATGAAGTTCTATTTTATTTATATAGCACCAAATCAAAGCAAAAGTCAACTCACCATGCTGTATATTACAAGGTAAAGAGCCTACGATAATAGAGAGAAAATCCCAGCGATCAGATGACCCCATATGAGCAAGGACTCAGTGGGAAGGAAAAACTCCCTTTTAATAGGAAGAAACCTCAGAACCAGTTGGCAATGAGGGGAAGAAGACAGGACAATTTTTTAAATTCTTAGACATTTGCAAAAACATATGCTTTGTTCCAGTTTCTTTAGCTGAATCTAGAAAAAACATGCCAAAGATAACACATTTTGACAGATATAAAACAGTATTTTTGCACGGCTCAGGTGATTCCTAAAGAACTGTAAACTGAGTGCTTAAAAAATCTGAGGTTGCTGCTGAAGTGCAGGACAAAAGGTGAAGGGGCAGGCTTGAAAACCCAGCTACAGAGTGAAGAATCATTTGGAAAAGTTTTACATTTTTGGTTCAGGCTGTCCTCAGTATGTATGAAGGTGGTGAGACGAGACGGACAACAGGGAGTGAGGCTCTGTCATGGTTTGGAGCTGCATTTCCGCCAGTGGTATTAGGGATGTTGTCAAGACTGCATGTAATACCATCTGGAAAGCCTCTGATTAGTAAAAGCTTCATTTTTTTTTAGAATGACAATGATCTCAAACACACTGCAGAGGCAGTAAAATTATACCTGCATAGAAACACATAAGAAGGAACACTGTCAGTCATGGATTGGCCTCCCCAGAGCCCAAACCTCAACATTACTGAACCAGTGTGGGATCACCTGGACAGAGAATGGAACAAAAGGCAGAAGCACCCAAAGAAAATCTTTGAATGTCCTTCAAGAAGCCTGGAGAAATATTCCTGAAGACTACTTAAAGAAATAGAAAGCTTGATTAAGAGAGTTCAGGCTGCATTGCAGAATGAAGGCAGTCTTGTTAAATTTGCACAATCTTGTTTTTGTCTTATATACTATATTTCCACTTGTGCTTGCAGGTGTTTTAACAAATGGTTCCGTGTATTTTTCATTTTCCTCACAAAATACAAAGAAAAGAAGGACGGTGTGAGAATTTTGCGCAGTATCATAAAGGATATATCGAGGATTGTTTTTAGAATTAGTTTGGATTCAAGTCTCTGAAATATCCAATAAATGGGATAAATATATCCGCTCTGATCCTGTGTAAATGGTCGTAGTCAGAAATTACATCGACGTGTACAGTAAAGACTGACATTAAAAAGATGATTGTGGGAAAGTGGACCGTGAGATATTTCCTGTGTGTATCACCACAAAATAAAGTTCCTGGTTATGTGGCTTTTAATTGCTGATGTAATTGTTATCCATGACTTCTCTGTTTCAAAGGAACTTTTGATCAGTTGTATCTGAATTTGCTGGTATGGTGCTGTAAATCTACAGCAACAAGTACCCTCTAATTACTCCAAATGGGGTCTTCAATAATCATAAAGTGACTTGAGAACTATTGTTTTTAATGATAACACAGTATTTAATTTGTGTCTGCTTGGCTATGGTGACAAAACATGTGAACAAAACATTGCCATTGATTGAAGTTAGTTGCAGGAAAACTGCAAGCAAGTTGTTCGGCTTTATAGATCTAGTGGGGCAACATTAATATTTATTTGAAGTTATGTTTCTGGCAATCTAATAAATATCTAATATTTGCAGTAACTTTAGCGCTACAATATACTGAGCAAAGCACTATCTAACTCAGTTCAGTTCCCGCTTTGTCTTTGGTGCTGGATAGGTAGCATACAGAGCAAATATGCACTTTAACAAGTGTAAAAACAAGCCTTCGGATAAAGCATGGATTAATATCTGTTGATAAAAAACCATCAAATTCACTGTTCCTTTTTAAAAGACTTCTAATTATTATAGAAGCATTAAAATCTTGCAATTTTAGGATGTGTAAAGTGTTGCCGAATAAAAATATGACCTATAAGATTAAAACAACAAATTGAAAGGCATTAAAATGCTCTGTTGAACTTTGTCACTGTACTTTTGTCGTAATGGCAATGGTGCTTTTAAGGTAAAGTACTTCTCCTACTTCCTGATTCTGTGGACTTTAAAGTCAGACAAGTATATATCTGTTTATCAGTTTATGTATAAATTGTGTTATTTATTGATTCATCTCTTTAATCTTTGTGATCCTCTGTGTAAAGTGCTTCATCTTGCTTGCTCGCCTACTTTCGCTTTTCGTGCAGTCAGTACATCCGTTGTGCAGATAAAAAAATAATGAACGCGGCTTTGATAATAATCAACCTGAGGTCAAGATTAGGGTTAAAAATCAAGGAGCAGAAGAAAGGAAAGTTGATGATTTTCTCATTGATATCTCAAAGGTCGGGGCTCCAGCTGATACCAGATTTTCCATCGCCTCTTTTCCTGACACACACACACACACACACACACACACAGCCCAGGGCCTGGAAATTGCCTTTCTGTGACCGCAGGCAGAATTCACCGGAGCATTTTGAGAAAATGCATCTGCAAGGACACAGAAGTCCTCTTCAGGTCCAAACCTTTGATCCTTAAGAGACCCCCACCTTCCTTTTTACCCCTTAGGTACTGGCATCAGTGTAATTGAAGATCATTACTAACCCACAATGCAACCCTCTCAGCGACTGTCTCCATAATGGAAATGAATTGTGTGGCACAGAGCAGCTCACAACAGCAGAAAATGGAAGCCAAGAGGTAGAAGGAGCAAGGGACGTATTCCAAATTGAAATGAAGTGGAAATATCCTGTCCGTGGTGCCATTGGTTAGCCAAGGAGCCGAAACGAGCAAGATTACTGGCTTACATTTGTAGCTCCTCAGTGTTTTTGTTTTGTTTCGCTGAAGTGGGGTGGTATAGGGGGTGTTGTGTGTGTGTGCGTGCCTGCACGTGCGTGTGTGTCTGTGCACTTCAAAAGAATTTGTAACAAACCTAATTCATCTGAAGCGTAGGATGAGCTGGTAAGAAAGATGAAAGATGAAAGTGAGTTGGCATGGAAACAGAAAGCACATCAGTGCTCGCTGGCACACAAAAGGGCTGCCTGTGTTGCATGTTGCATTTCTGCGGGAAGGGATCCAGAGAGGCTTTAAGTGCTATCATGACCTTACAAACAAAATTAGCCAATTATGACTAACTAGGCTGCTCAATTTCCACTTTTTCTATGAGACCGTGCTTATCATGTTTTCCCTCTCTCTTTTTTCCCCACATAGGCCTATAATTAGGAGCATAGAATCCAGAATTTTCCTGCACACCTTCTGTATTTCCTCCGCACTTTGTTACATTGGTTCCCGATGGGCGTGAGAGCCTATCCAAAGATTTCCAACGCAGCTAATTCCAGACCCCCCCCCCCCCCCCCCCCCTCCTCTGTCTTTGACACTTTCTTTCAACCTCTGGCTGGTTCCCATCTCTGCTGTTGACACGTTTCATCTCAGGTTAAGTATTAATTGGAAAGCAGCGAGAGCCCATATATCTTTATTTCTATTTGATCTCAGGTAAGGGGGAATTCCAAAAGTTGCTCCTGCAACAGACCTCCAGTGCTACTGCTACTGCCACCACACAGACACACACACACATGCAAGCACAAACATGCATGCGCGTGCCCTTAAAAGCACGAAAAACTTAAGCTTAAGAAAGTGAACAGAATACACAGGGAAAGTTTTTTTTCTGCAAACTGCAGCAGCATTCGCAGAACAAACACAATCCAAACAAGAAGAAAAAAAAAAGAAAAAAAAACATTAAAGCAGACAGTCATTTCCAGAAAAGCAAACACTGAACAAGACTGTTGCCCCCAAACATTTGTGGTCAGAACATTTGAAACAAAGAGGGTCTCTAAACAGGTAAACCACCAGGACACAGTGTTTACCTTTTCATGTTCTCTCTGTGCAGAGGAGTTTGATCTTTTTCTCCTGTATATCCCGCAGTGTCACAAACACAATGCAGTGTCTCCCAGCTTCAAAGGCCCATCAGTGACAGGTTCAGGGGGAAAAGATCAAATATTCATTTCCAAGACACAGAGTGGAAATTTAAATGAAATACAGTGAAAATAGGAAAATAACTGCCTGTGTCACTCGTGACGGGAGGACTCGCTCGAGAGGGAGAACCTTTGGGCGCTCCTTTGTGGCACGCTTTTATTTTTGTAACGTGTCGGCTGGCGACAATAGCTGCTTTTTTTTTTTTTTTTTTCAAAATTTGCTTGAGCTTCAACTTTAAAATGAGTCCTTTGTTTGACAGCCAGAGAAAAACACATACACGCTGCAAGTCTGATATTAATTATTACTCCCATCTAAAGAAAGAGAAGAAGAAGAAGAAGAAGCATTTTTCAGGCCTGTTCTCTCTCTTCGCTCCAGCCTTGTTTTACTCTTAATTAAAAGTTTTCAGTTTGTTGCTTTGTTATGGCACCGAACGCTCACCATCGTGTCATCATGTTCAAACTGGTGATCCTTCCTCTCTGCTCACTTTTCACACCATCAACAAAATTTCCCCGTGGGATTCTGTGGCACGCCCTGCGAGTGCTAATTGAATTAAACTGCATTAACATGACACACTGTACATCCTCACCGACCAGAGATGAACATCGCTCTCTAATGCCCTCATGTTTGTGATTATACGGGATATTGATTCCACCACTTAAAAGAGATGTGCATTTTATCATATCATCCAAGCGTCTCTCTCTCGCTGTCTTTCATGGTTGCTTGTTTACAGCAAAGCCAGCCTAAATCGTAAACACAGATAACAAACACATGAATTGCGGAAAAAAAAATCCCACAGCAATTTGGAAACCAATCCTTAGCAAACAGTCTTTTTACTCTTTCTATGCAGTTAAGAGCAACTTAATCTCTCTCCTCTTAGCTGGGTTTTCCACTTAAAATATGGGCGGGCTGCGAAACCAATTGCGAGCTGAGTGCTTCATCAATATGACAGCGATAACAAAGAGGCTGACCCGATGAAGCCTCCAAAAGTCCAACTTCACAGAGAGAGAAGGACCTTCCCCTGCTTCTGTCAAGTGTGGGAAAAGGTGGAGGGCTTTAGTGGATTTTTGTGATCCCTGCTTGGCTGGCTGGTGAAGGGAGCGTCTGTGCTGAAAATCAAGATCTGAGGATGATCCATCGCTGCCATCATTGTTTTCCTGGTGACACTTCTTCTTCTTCTTCTTTTTCTTCTTGTTTTAATACATTTTGAAATAAAATGATTATTCTGAGCTCATCAGACACTGAATATCTTTGATCACAGTCACAGATCATTGAAGACACCCGCTCCTCGAGATATCAGTAAATCAGAAAAAAGAGAAGAGCTTTTGTTTTCTCTTCACTTTATATTTTGCTTTCATTGAGCCTGACTTGTAATTTTTAAGTGGTCTTGATCAATAGTTCTCCAGGTCCTTCAACATTTTTCTTTGGACGTTTCCAGAGTTTTCACTCATTTTCACTCATTTTTGTTCTGATTTCTTTAGTTTAATTGACAAGAAAAAGCCAAAGAAAACACAGTTTGACAGGCATAAAATAATAAGTTTGCAAAAATAAGGTGGTTCCCAAAGATCTGTTAGCTGACATGTGCATGGTGTACAGTGCATCCTTTAAAAAAGTGAGGAAATAGGACAAGTGGAGGACCACACATGAAGTGGCAGGCCTAAAAACTTATCTGCACCAAACAGTATCCCAATGTCACGTCTTTAAGAAATAGAAAGAACTACAGCAAAGACCTGACACTGGACGTGATCATCTGGCAGTTCAAGCCTCATCAGAAATAGCCTCAGTGGAAGGATGGATGTCAAAAAATTATTCTTTAGAAGGAAAACAGGCAAGGCTGAGGTACGCCACGTTACATAAGAACTGGACTGAATATCAGTGACAGTAGGTCTTATGGAGTGATAAATCCAAACATCTGTGAGTGTCTACACCCATCTGTAAAACACGGCAGAGGCTCTGTTATGGTTTCGAGCAGCATTTTAGCCAGCGGTGTTGGAAATCTTGTAAAAACTGATGGAATTATGAACACAGAAAACAACCACCAGAGTTAATCGACCATGCAGTACCATCTAGAAAGCATCTGTCTGGCAAAAACCTCATTTTTTTAGCACGATAATGAGTCCAAACACAATGCCAGTGTAGTAAAAGCATACCTGAATAAAAAAAAACACACAGTGGAACATTGACAGGCCTCTCCAGATCCTGGACATCAACAGGGCGTGACAGAGAACAGGTTAAAAGGCAACCAAAGTCCAAAGAAGAGCTTTAAAAACCTTTAAGAAGCCTGGAGAACGATTCCTGAGGAAATGTAGAAACTTTTTTAACGAAGTGCCATTTATGTTACATGTTTCAGTAAATCTCTGCAAATACTTTCAATTTTTCTAGAAAAATATAAAGAAATGAGGGGTGGCTCAAGACTTGCACAGTACTGTGTAAAACTGAAAACAAGGATGACTGAAACCTTCCACCAGTGTTGGTGATGGTGTTAATGAATAGCTCACAGCAATACAAAAGTCACAACAGCAATGATAGTTCACCATTTCCCCAAACTGCACTAAATGAGCCCCTCTTCCCATTACATTTTGTATATGTATGGATGCATTTGAAATGTGAGGGGGGCTGCTCAAGCTGAGGAGACCAGCCGGCACATGTTAAAAGGCATGGCTTCTCTTTAATGTGGCTCCAGCTTGAGAGTCCTGGGCCTAATGAGGTGCTGTGGAGCTCTGCTGCTCCATCTCCCTTCGCCTACACACACAAGCAGCCCACATACTGCCACTGCAGCACCATTCAGGATCATTAAGGAGATGCTCTCAAATTCGTCTAGGGACCCAGAAAGAAAGAAAGAAAGAAAGAAAGAAAGAAAGAAAGAAAGAAAGAAAGAAAGACTCAGATTGGCACACATGAGTTTGGATGAGGTGAGAATTTTGCTCTGGTTACAGTCACATCTTCAAACCAGTACATACCTGTTCACACAGCGCAAATTAACCTCTGACCAACACTCAGACGTAACGTGACCATCAAGAAAGGAGCAGGCACCACCCGGAACATTTCAAGGAAGGATTAGAGAAAGCAAATCACAGACACGCTTGACATTTGAGCGGCAGCACATTAAGTTAATCTTAGCTTGGTTCCCCTCACCGACAAACAACTGAAGGCAGCGTGCGGCAAAGTTTGTGATCAGGATCTATTCATTTCTCAAAGCAGCGTAGCCAAGTGTGTCAAAACAACCACACCTGTTGTTTTCTTTGTAAAGTCCTCACACGAGCAGCATCTTGACAGATGATCATTCTAAAGAAAAGCAACAGGTTTAATCAGCAGGTACTGATGCGGATTCTGTTTAGACAAGAACCCGCAGTATTTAAATGCAACTTTACTTTTTTTTATTTTCACGAGATTTGTGCAAACATGAATGCGACATGTGTGATTCTTCATTTGGCAATGTAGTGCAAGTAATAGGATCTATTTGATTAATTTGCGTCCAAAAGATGTCAGAATATCCATCCATCTGAGGGGCTGGAGGCGTCATAGGGTGCAAGGCAGCTTACACCTTTGACAGGTCACTATACTGTTGCAGGGCTAACACAGAGACAGATGACCATTCACTCTTCACAAGGCCAATTTAGGTTCTCCAGCTAACAGATAGCCATACCCGCAAAGAACCCACCTAAGCACAGGGAAAACATCCGAACTCCACACACAGGGTACATTTGAACCCACAACCTTCTTGCTCTGAGGTAGCAGTCCTAACCACACACAGTGGTGCATCAGTTGCTTCGTATCATTAAATAGAAATAGTTTTAATCCTGCAAAATGTCACTATTCTCTTTTTCCTCACATTGAAGGAGCACCTCCCACCTGTGCCTTAAAAGCATAGCGCATTTACAGTATATGCAGACCTACTGGGATGTAGACACTTTGTTAATACTCATGTCTAGATTTAAGTTAGAAGTATCGTTTAATATTCAACCTAGTGCAGATGGATACAGGTTATTTATTTTTTAAAAGAGTATGTCACCTTTTTTTTCTTCCCACGATCATAATTGTACTCATTAGCCTGAGATTTCTGCATAATTTCCAGCTCACCTGAGGGTCAGTTTGACTCCCATTTGCAGTTGGCAGCTCGCTCTCTGTGACTGAATTTTACAAAGTGATAAGATGCTGGTTTGCAAATAATGAACATGTACGATATTGTGCAGCATGTGCAGTTTAGGACTGCTTTTAAAACGAGAGTGTGTCGCTTCAGTTAATTAATTTTGCACTTGCCAGATTTTTTTCCAATGTTTGGTTTTTTTACTTTAAAAAAAGGAAATTTTAAAAAATTAATCATTTGCTTCCATCGTTTAACCCTTAAAGCCAAGTAAATGATGCCTGCACTGACTTCATGAGCTCAGAGTCAACATCATAACTTTATAAATATATGACTAACAACAGCAGTGCCAACATCAAAGTGCACCAATGGAAAAAGTAAATATTCCTGAGTAGGAAGTATTGCTGCAGTTATTTTTATATGTATGTCTGTACATGCATGTGCTGCTGCTGCTGCTGCTGTGTGACAGTCGAATACGGCCCAACGAGCAAGATGAATAATCCCCAACACCATCAAAGGCTCCTCAACTAGGGAGCTCAGGCCATGACAGCGGCACATACAGCGAATCTCCCAGCCTGTCTCATACCCCCTGGGGACAGCAGAGGCCGAGGAGAAAGGGAAGAGAAATAGAGAAACGGGGGGGAAAATGACGGGAGAAGAGAAGGAAAAAGAGCCGAGAGGGGAAATTGGGAAGGGAGAGAAAAGTGGAGAAAAGGAGGGGAAAAAATAGAAGGCAGATGGTGGTTGAGCAGAACTGATAATGTGAGCTGCAGTAACTCGGAGTGCATTTAAGAGCTACTCCTTTGGGTGACAGAGACAAAGTGTAGACGATACTGTTATGTCCCGGCCTCAAGGAGCCTGGACACAACATGCTGCATTAACTCATCATGCTGCTCTCTCTATAAGGATGGAGAGTTTACAGTAGCAGTTTGATTTCGTATTAGAAAAAAAAGGAAAAAAGGATATAAGAATGATGACTGTGATCACTATAGTCATGCAGCTAAAAATGACGACCAAAGGATGAAATATTAACACGTAGAAACAGTTTTCTTTCATCTTGTGTGGACAAAATAGAAAACAGAAAAGAAAAACTTTTTTTTTTTTTTGATTTTTTTTAAACCAAATTCTCAGTTTTTATACAAGTTATGCCCTCATGCCACGTAACAGAGCCCAAATCTTTCAGTATCACAAAAAGCACAAGGCTAGTTAACAAACAACTGAAAGCATTTTCTTTTTTGCGATATGAAGAAAAGTTATTTAGGCTGAAATCACGCCGCAAACACCCAACTATCTCCATGCCTTTGATTCAGGAGAGGAAAAACGCCACAAACCAACTGGAAAACAAAGGGAAAAAGCTGTGGCTTAAGAACGGAGGGACAACCACAGACATTTGCTGCAGATTTGCTGTACAAAAGGTCTAGCTGTGGCAGTTATCTTGATCCTGATTTGCAAGGCATACAACATTTGGAGAGGTTGGTGGAAAAACTGGGTAGTTGGTCTTTAGGCCTCAGGTCATGGTCAAAGAGTCTGATTTAAACCCTGCAAAGGCACAGTACGGACCACCTACTCACTCCACAATATTTCAACCTGTTTGTCTGGTTACTTTCAAGCAGGTTATAGGAATCAATAGCCCTGAGCCTTATAAGAAGGTGAACTATTATATTTGTACAATATGGCAATTCAATCAACCTGCAAGCACCAAAATCTGCTAATTTTGATTTTAAAATGTTTAAGGAGTGAGGTTAAAAATATTCCAGTGATTTAATTCTTCATTTTAAAGAGTCATTATTATTTAGAAAAAGTGTGATACATAGAAGTAACAGAAAATTTCAGTTTTAAAGGCAGAAAAAGGTTTTTAAAAATTCTAACTCTTGTTCTTTGCCTCTTTCCTCGTTGTTAACTTGTTGTTGTTAGCTTCATATTCTCTCCTCTCGGCAGAGTCACTGGCCTGTCAGGCAGGGAAATGCAGTAGATCACAGCTGGCTCGATGCCCACAGATAGAGTGGCTCCCCAGTGTCCTCACACCACAGCCTCAGATCCCGGGCCAATTCTCCTGCCCCGCCTCGTAGGTCAACCTTGGCTGCACTCTACACCCTCACACTCCGTCCCCTGAGCCGGTGCCCATCCTATCACCCCTGGCACAAACAGCTCTTCCTTTCCCTGCCAGCTTTTTACACAAACCAAAGAGGATACAATACAGTGTTTTTATCAAGAGATGGACAAACAATTAACCTTGGATTGTGTGTGTTTTTACTCTGTGTGAAGGCTCCTGAAGAGGTATGAACTGCAGGTTAGCAAACAGCTGGGAATTTTAGCAAGGGGGATAAATTAATAATAATAAAAAAAAATGCCATCCATTAACCTTGGTGGCTCACTGGCTGTTCACAAAGCCTAGGCTTGTGGATTAATCACAATAAGCTACAAGGCAAACAGCATGACTGAAGTTATGTGTGTTTATACTTTGGGCTGCAGTAATTATGCTGATAGAAAATCAATCGGACAAATATCTTGTTTAGTTATTTGTAAAGCAAACATATAAAACATCTACTAATTCCTATTTTTTGATTGTAAGGGTTGCTCAAATTCTCCCTCCCGTGTGACTGTTTTGTGCTGTTGTTTGGACAAAATAAGAAAATGTCACCTTGGACCAGTAAAATGAGAGCGTGTTTTTCAGGAAATGTCTCAGAATTTGCTTACATTCACATTGCTTCAGAAGGCCCTTGAGTGGATATAGGAATTCTTCTGAAGTAAAGGAGGAAACAGAATGATGCTGTTGTAGAGATACTAAGTTCACAGAGGGAGGAGTTTGGGGTGGATTGGTGGCACAACAAAAGACTAACTTAAACTAACAAAGCATCTCTGCTTGTTTCTGACTGTTCCCTTTACAAACTCCGTTATTGCTCCCACGTGTTCAGGGTGCCCCAATATTCTCACACTGCTGTTAAAAATATATACTTTACAATGCACATACATATGCCTTACTCATATATTCAATTCAATTGTATTTATATATAGCCAAATCACAACAACATTTGCCTCAAGGCACTTTATATTGTAAGGTACAGACCCTAAAATAATACTGAAAACCTCAACAATCAGACAACCCTCTATAAGCAAGCACTTAGTGACAGTGGGAAGGATAAACTCTCTTTAACAGGAAGAAAGCGGCACAAGCAGGCTCAGGGAGGAGGAGCCATCTGCGGCGACCAGTTAGGGTGAGGAAGACAGGACAGACTCTCTTTGTGGAAGAGAGACAAAGATTAATAATAACTAATGATTTAATGCAGGGTGCTGCAGCGGGTAAAAAGAATTAAGTGAAAAGGAAACATGCACCATGGGAGGCCCTCAGCAGCCTGGGCCTATTGCAGCATAACTACTGGAGTATTCAGGGTCACATGATCCAGCCCTAACTATATTATTTATCAAAAAGGAAAGTTTTAAGCCTAATCTTAAAAGTAGAGAGGGGGAATGTCTCACAAACCCGAACTGGGAGCTGGTTCCACAGAAGAGGGCCCTGAAAGCTGAAGACTCTGGCTCCCATTCTACTTTTAGTTACCCTGGGAATCACAAGTAAGCCTGCAGTCTGAGAATGAAGTGCTCTATTGGGGTGATACAGCACTATGAGGTCTTTAACTTAAGATGGGGCCTGATTATTCAATACCTTGTATGTGAGGAGAAAGATTTTAAATTCAGTTATGGATTTAACAAGGAGCCAATGAAGAGAGTCCAGTATTGGAAAAATATGTCCGTTTCAGTACTGAAGGCTTTTCAGGGAGTTTTTAGGATAGGATGCTATATTCACAATAACATATATGTAGTGAATTGCTTTATAAAATTCATCTTCTAATGTTTACCTTGGAATCCCTGAGAAGGCTATGGTCCCAGTTGCATTCCTAGAAACCAGCTGGCAACCCCCAGCAACACCTGGGAGAAATCTGTGTTTCTTGATCGTTGGCAGTGGTTGCTAGTGGTAGATGGCAGTCGCTGTGAGATCAATAGCTAAAGCTCCAAGACAGAGGCAAAAAGACTGATCAATGAGCACTCTAACAACCACAGGTTACTCTGGAAAAATATCTGTTCCCCAACCAGTTTCTCAATGGTTGCTGGAGGCTGCTGGCAATTCCAAGGTGTAACTGACTGCAAAGAAGGAGAAAATGTTGAACTGTCCTGCAGTTTCCTTGGTCACTGCGCCTTTAACACAGCTGCCCATGTTTTGTATGTCTGATACGGAGTTTCTGAAAACACTCGCCGAGCTGTAATGAAACTATAAAATGAATGACACAAACTTGAAACAGAGAACTTTCCCCTTCAGAGTAAAGGTTGTCCCTTTTGACATGTGTTGGTTACAGCAGTGAAGCGCGACTTTTACTTTGAAGGCAAACGTTCTCCATTTCAGTTTGCATTGCACGTTTTCACATTTCATTACCACTAGATGAGTATTTGGCCAGTGTTTGCAGACAAGTTGGCAGCCTCCATGCAACCAATGAGCGACAGAGGTAATCTGTAATGACCAAGCACTCACAAGGGAATTTTTCAGTACAGCAACCTCTTTGCAACAAATTTCACCCATCCACCCATCACACAACCAGCACTGACTCACCACCTGTTCCAAGAATACACATTTTTTCCTCTAGCAACTGGAGGTTGCCAGAGGGTTGCTAACTGGTCTCTTGAACTGTATCATTGAGGGTTAATATCTTCTTTGTAACTATCACTAACTCTTGTGGAGAGCATCGGCATCTGCTAAATCACAACCCAATGAAAGTCCTCTTTGAGAGTCAGCCAGTGAAGTCCGTCAGCACCTGCAAGTGCACATGCAAGCACCATCCATGACATGAAGTTAACAGTTAATATGTTATTACAGGGTCTGGACTGAATTTGAATCGAAACTTTATTGTAAGATTCATCTAAATATAAAAATTGTTGTATTCGAGACAAAGATTCATCTTTTATAAAGTGTTAAAATAACGGTGTCGTGGAATCAGGTTTTTTTTTAGATGAATTCCGATGACACGGGACTGAAGCATGTTAAAAGATGAGAGCCAGAGAAAGCAAAGTAGAAGCTTGGACACAGAGGCTCTAACTTTCCAAAAGCAGACAGATTTTTAAGATCATATACAGGGAGTGCAGAATTATTAGGCAAATGAGTATTTTGTCCACATCATCCTCTCCATGCATGTTGTCTTACTCCAAGCTGTATAGGCTCGAAAGCCAACTACCAATTACCATCACACGCGTCCAAGTACTCCACAGCGTGGCTGGCAAGAAAGGGTATAAAAGAAGAAAAACTAATGACATGGCCTCCTTGTTCACCTGATCTGAACCCCATTGAGAACCTGTGGTCCATCATCAAATGTGAGATTTACAAGGAGGGAAAACAGTACACCTCTCTGAACAGTGTCTGGGAGGCTGTGGTTGCTGCTGCACGCAATGTTGATGGTGAACAGATCAAAACACTGACAGAATCCATGGATAGCAGGCTTTTGAGTGTCCTTGCAAAGAAAGGTGGCTATATTGGTCGCTGATTTGTTTTTGTTTTGTTTTTGAATGTCAGAAATGTATATTTGTGAATGTGGAGATGTTATATTGGTTTTACTGGTAAAAATAAATAATTGAAATGGGTATATATTTGTTTTTTGTTGAGTTGCCTAATAATTATGCACAGTAATAGTCACCTGCACACACAGATATCCCCCTAAAATAGCTAAAACTAAAAACAAACTAAAAACTACTTCCAAAAACATTCAGCTTTGATATTAATGAGTTTTTTGGGTTCATTGAGAACATGGTTGTTGTTCAATAATAAAATTATTCCTCAAAAATACAACTTGCCTAATAATTCTGCACTCCCTGTATTTGCTTTAATTTTGAAAACTGATTTTTAACAGTTTTGGTAAGATGTGGACAAAATTTGCTGTACTGCTGGCTCTTAATTTGGAGGGCATGGACAAAAAAAAAATTAAAATATGAATTAAGTCTTGCAAACCTTTCTATTACAGCCCATACACACAGTTTGCTTTCACCTTGACCATATTAAAGGTATTACAGTTGAATTTAGATTTGCAGAGTCATACAGCTGCATCTCTGCTTCCAATATAAAGATGTTTCACATCACGCAACCCTCTCTGCTGTCCCTCCCCCAATCTGCCGGTTCTGTGACATTGTTCATCTGCAATTACATAAAGCCCTTACTGCTGCTCCCTATGTTAGGCAGGATCTATTCACATGCAGATGATACTAAATCCTCCTCTTGTTTTGTTTCGGGGATGGCTCATTTTGTTTTGGCTCCCCACTCCCACAGTACCCTCTTCTCCTATTTATGCGTTTCTTTATTTCCATTTATAGCCAAAAAAAGGAGGTTAAACCCAGATGTAGATGGTACAGAAATGTTAATTGACTACATGGTCTGCAATCAACCCCCTCCCTGCACATGTTTGCTTACTGTATAGATGAAGAGTGATAAATATTTCATTAAGGACATAAAATTTGATTCACGGCCTATTTTAGGAAAAAAAATCACTATCCATTTCTGCCTCCTTTCCTTCTCATTTTCTTCAATCCTGTCTTTAAAAAAAGGCTCACAGCTGCCCTATCAGCGGGGGCTCCCTTTCATCATTCGCCGAATCCATTGCTCACCACTTTTTTCTTTCATCACCTTCACAATAAGTGAGGGATCACGGCGACATTATGCAATATGCTGAAACACTATTACCTCATTGTCACATTTTAGAGTCGTCGTCGCGAAAGCGGGTACAGTATTTTCCGAACCTTTAATCCAACGAATTCAAATGTCCTCCCCACGCCCGAGCGAGTCTCGCTGTGACTTCCTTCCCCTGCCAGACAACCGAGTCACACTGCGGCTGGCTGGCCATCTTTAATTATTTCATGCCCCTTGGTTCTGCATGTGCAGGACACGACACGGCAAAGTGTTGGGAGAAGAATGAGGATGATTGACAGGCAGCCCACATCCCACAGGAACTCATTAGGCTTCCTGACTAAAAGCTAGTGGGCACGCTCATAGTGCTCTTGCCTTCTTCTTCCTCTGGTCCTCCTTTTAGTCCTACATTCAGTTAGTTGGAAAAAGAAATGCCTGAACTCAGCTGCAAGCAGAGAGTGAACTTACTGTGCTCTTATCTCATCTGATCTGAGGATCAGCTCAGAGTAAAAGTTTTTTGGGCTGTGTGCTCTTTCATTTCGAGTTTCTTTTTCTCTGTGAGGGTTTCTCTGCTCATCTCAGCCCCTCTGACTCTTTTGCATTTCGGTTTTAGAGTATTCTCCCTCCTTGCTCGCCGTCTCTTGCGCTCTCTTTCTATTTCTCTTTGGCCCTCTTTTCTCTCCCTCTCCCGGGGTGATACAAGGCAGTGGTGCGGGTTCTAAGAAGCCCTTGAAGTGTTGGGTCCTCTGAGAGTACTTTAAAAGGCCATTTCATCATGTTCATGAAGCTACACTTGAGACCAAGCTAAAATATGACTTATGTGAAACTAGCATAAACTCCCTGGAAAGTTTTGTTGCACCCTTTATAGTCATATACCACTTTTTTTTGCACTTCTGCTGCTTGTTTGTAGTCCTGCAGTTGGTTTTTCTTCAGATCTTTTTGCATGTACATAGCACTTGTAGTTCAAGGAAAAGGAAAAAGTGAGCTACTGGGTGATGATAGTCATCGATTATGTTGAATTGTAACCCCGATCTGAGGTTTTTCGGTTTCCAGAGCTACTAAAATTGCAGGCCTCAAACAGCACATTTCATCACTGGGAGAGAGTGGGATGTAAAGACACCTGGTTTTACACATTCGGTGTCCAGACATCACAGGGCTTTGTGGACTTACAATTATGACATGCCAATTAGACAGAGATAGAATGGTGGATGTGCAGCTCTCCAACTTCTAATCCGCTCCCAAACTGGGAAATCTATAGAGCAGGCGCATCAGATTTGGTTCACTCGCTGCCCTTCATTTAACACATCTGACATCTCGCACAGGCACAGAGGCACACACACACACACATGCACAAAATACATTAGAGTGCAAGGGCAAGAGTCTAAAAGTGGAAGCATCCTCATAATAAACTAGCTTGCCATCTGACCACATTTAAAGTGTTTGGAGCTGTTTTTAATGGTTTGGTTAAAAGGCCATAAAAAAGGGTTAGAAATAATTGTATTTAAATCATTTTTAAAAGACAGAAAGAACTAAAGCATAGCTATAAGCCTCTCTTTGCTTCATGCTGCAAACAATAGGTTAGTATGTCGAATTGTCATTTGTCGGCACCCGAGATAGAGTTCAAACTAAAATACAGGCAGCATGAAAGAAAGGCCAAAGGATGTGGTTTTCAGAGAAGGTAAAGACAGCATCATAAAATACATCAAATACATAGGATTTCTTTTAAAGAATCTATAAATAAATCCAAAACACCCTCAAAAGCTTTGACAAACTGAAATGCTTCAAAACAGATTTAAAGAAGTGAGAGAATAAGTGAGTTTAGCATGAGAAGAGTGACATCGTGTCGGCTCAATCACCCGTGATCACAAACTTTTATCCAGGTGAAACCACGAGGGCTCGATCTCCAGACGTCAGGGGGAGAGAGGGCATATTATCAAGTTCATAAAAATGAAATGTACTTCAAAGTTGTCCAGCTCCTAAAAAAGTGAGCAACAAAGTTTGTTGTTGTGTTCTATTTTATTAGCCACTTTGCATATTCAATTAAAGAAAATTATAATATATTTTTAAAATAAACAAATCATGTTCTACCCTTTTTTTAGTCAGAGAGAAAAAAACACCAAATCCTGCCAACAGTTTTTGAGGCTTTACTTAGTTCAAAGTCACGTTCTTCCTCCTGTCTGAGGAAAAATTCTGTTTGACTAGACTGTTTAATTAATGAATTCATTTACCACTACCATTGTGCGCGCGCGCACACACACACACACACACACACCATCTCGTCTGAATATGCAGTCTATATTATTTAACAGAGTTTGTGTTGTGTGAATTTACTTTGACCCGGCTCCCTGCACCAGAGCTGTTTGCTGTTTTTCTGTCTACCAATTAGTTTCCAAATGCATCTGAGCAAGTTCCCATTTTAAGCTCATGCAATTCAATGCAGACACTTACTTCTCCTACATGCAGTGTACTTGCAAGACTTTAAGGCTCAACAGCTTGTTGCGGGAGCAGGGGTAAATACAGTGCTGTTTGAAGAAATGTTGACGGTGAAATCATGCAGTTTCATGTGCGATTAACATTATTTATGACATTGTTTGGCCTGGGTTTAGTACTAAGAAATTAATGATGGATTTTAGGAGGCCATAAACACAATCTTTTTTGGTGCCAAGCCAATGGTTAAATATAAATTAAGAAGAAAGCAGAAGATCAATGGGGTTTCTATCACTCTCAAATCCCCATTGCTTTATGTTCTGTTTGATGTCTCAAGTGAAGAGCTCATTCACGCTAAAATCAAAGACCTGTCATCTTGGTTGCAGTAAGAGCAGATAATATCACGGTGCAGGACTTTGGGTATGGGTTGACGCTTAAGCCTTTAGGAAATTGTGTTTCCACCGGGAGCTTTATTTGGGCTTGGTTTTTACTTTGTTGCTAACTGACCAGCATATTTACACCACTTAGAAAACAGCCTCATGGGAAATTTTAACAGACAGATGCTGCAAGCACCTCCTATTTGATTCAAGTGCACATATAAAGTACAAGTGACTGATACTACATGGTGAAACTAGACTGTGTTACCACTATGGTAAATGGCCTGTATTTGTATAGCGCTTTACTAGTCCCTAAGGACCCCAAAGCGCTTTGCACTACATTCAGTCATTCACCCATTCATTTACACACTGGTGATGGCAAGCTACATTGTAGCCACAGCTGCCCTGGGGCGCACTGACAGAGGTGAGGCTGCCTGACACTGGCGCCACCGGGCCCTCTGACCACCAACGGGTGAAGTGTCTTGCCCAAGGACACAAGGACCGAGACTGTCGGAGCCGGGGCTCAAACCGGCAACCTTCCGATTACAAGACGAACTGCCAACTGTTGAGCCACGATCGCCCGCAATGGTAGCTGTCACAGTGGTAACAAACAACTAAATATATGAGCTTTTAAAATAATTAATACACTTTGAGGACACAGCATTACTCACTTGGTTTATGGAACATCCCTATATTGCAAATGCTTTTGCTTCTTTCCCATCAGTCACACGTGTCTAGAGATTGGTCAGTAACCTCCTTGGTAACCATGGGTTGCTTGAAAAATATGTTACCAACCATTTAGAAAGTGGTTGCTGGCTGTCACTGGGGTGAAATCAAAGGTAAAGATGGTGTTGCACCAAAAACTTCCCTGTGACTGCTTTGGCCACTAGCAGGTAGCCACACGCACCTATAGTTTGTATAGTTTGCATAGAAGACGCTGACTTGTGTGCAATCACTTTCTGCCAGTTTCCAAACTGGCCAATTTCCACACTTTCTTTATTAGAAATGGAGACTGTTCACCTTCAAAGAAAAAGTGGTGCCCTACGACTGCAACCAACACATTTCAAAAAGGCACCACTTTTACCTTGAAGGTAAACAGTCTCCCTTTCCTATGTGCGTTGCACTTTTTCCAAGTTTCACAACATTTGGAAGTAGTTGGCAAGTGATGGCAGACAAATTGGCACCCATTCAGATAAAAATCTGCAAGTGACCAAATTAATCACAAGCCTTGGAAACTGTAGTAAGCCTTTTTGTTCTTTTTAGTCAGACGATTTTTTCTTCTTCTTGGAACTCTCCCATCAGAGCCGTCTTTGTTAATTCTCATTCTCATTGGCTGACCTTAACTGAAGTGAGGCCTGCAGTTCTTTACATGTTGTTCTGGGTTTTTTTGTGACCTCTTGGATGCATTGTCAATGTGCTCACTGTTGGAGTAAATTTGGTAGGCCGGCCGCTTCTGAGAAGGTTCACCACTGTTCAAAGTTTCCTCCATTTGTGGGTAGTGGTCTCCTTGTGATTCGCTGGAGTCCTAAAGCCTTAGAAATGGTGTTGCCACGATGTGCTGTTTTTTGAGATGTTTTAACCTATTTCACTTTGCCAGACTGGTTCTATTTAAGTGATGTCTTTATTCAGCACATCTGGAATTAGGCCTGAGGGACTGAAATTTACAGTGGGATGCAAAAGTTTGGGCAACCTTGTTAATAGTCATTATTTTCCTGTATAAATTGTTGGTTGTTACAATAAAAAATGTCAGTTAAATATATCATATAGGAGACACACACAGTGATATTTGAGAAGTGAAATGAAGTTTATTGGATTTACAGAAAGTGTGCAATAATTGTTTAAACAAAATCAGGCAGGTGCATAAATTTGGGCACTGTTGTCATTTTATTGATTCCAAAACCTTTAGAACTAATTATTGGAACCCAAATTGGCTTGGTAAGCTCAGTGACCCCTGACCTACCTACCTACACAGGTGAATCCAATAATGAGAAAGAGTATTTAAGGGGGTTAATTGTAAATTTCCCTCCTCTTTTAATTTTCTCTGAAGAGTAGCAACATGGGGGTCTCAAAACAACTCTCAAATGACCTGAAGACAAAGATTGTTCACCATCATGGTTTAGGGGAAGGATACAGAAAGCTGTCTCAGAGATTCAAGCTGTCTGTTTCCACAGTTAGGAACATATTGAGAAAATGGAAGACCACAGGCTCAGTTCAAGTTAAGGCTCGAAGTGGCAGACCAAGAAAAATCTCGGATAGACAGAAGCGACGAATGGTGAGAACAGTCAGAGTCAACCCACAGACCACCACCAAAGACCTACAACATCATCTTGCAGCAGATGGAGTCACTGTGGATACCTACAGTAAAATATGGTGGTGGTTCCATCATGCTGTGGGGCTGCGTGGCCAGTGCAGGGACTGGGAATCTTGTCAAAGTTGAGGGACACATGGATTCCACTCAGTATCTGCAGATTCTGGAGACCAATGTCCAGGAATCAGTGACAAAGCTGAAGCTGCGCCGGGGCTGGATCTTTCAACAAGACAACGACCCGAAACACTGCTCAAAATCCACGAAGGCATTCATGCAGAAGAACAAGTACAATGTTCTGGAGTGGCCATCTCAGTCCCCAGACCTGAATATTATTGAAAATCTGTGGTGTGAGTTAAAGAGAGCTGTCCATGCTCAGAAGCCATCAAACCTGAATGAACTAGAGATGTTTTGTAAAGAGGAAAGGTCCAAAATACCTTCAACCACAATCCAGACTCTCATTGGAACCTACAGGAAGCGTTTAGAGGCTGTAACTTCTGCAAAAGGCGGATCTACTAAATATTGATTTTATTTCTTTTTTTGTGGTGCCCAAATTTATGCACCTGCCTAATTTTGTTTAAACAATTATTGCACACTTTCTGTAAATCCAATAAACTTCATTTCACTTCTCAAATATCACTGTGTGTGTCTCCTATATAATATATTTAACTGACATTTTTTATTGTAACAACCAACGATTTATACAGGAAAATAATGACTATTAACAAGGTTTCCCAAACTTTTGCATCCCACTGTAATTCACCTTTCCAAAACAATGTAGTTAATCACAGTTAATTCATAATCTAAAATGGGTTAATTCAAATGTATATTTTCACATATAGGTAGGTTTGAATAGATTTTTCCACGTAATAAGTGAAATCATCATTTAAAAATTGCATTTTGTATTTACTCAGGCTATCTTTTTCTGACATTAGCATTTGTTTTGTGCTCTGAAATATTTAAGTGTGCCAAATATGCAAAAAAAAAAAAAAACAAACCTGAAAAAGAAAGAAATCAGGAAAGGGGAAAATACTTTACTGCATATTTTACACTATTTAATTCACATTTATCTAGTGGTTCTACTCATACCAGCCCTGGCTTGCACAACAGGGGTGATTAGAAGTAATGACTGCACAGTCACCAGATTTTGGTCTTCTTCAGGCCATGTCCACACTAATACGCTTTCGTTTGAAGACGCATCTTTTTCTCTCCGTTTTGGCCTTCCGTCCACACTGAGGCTACGTCCACACTCCACACGTTCCCGGGTATTTTTGAAAACACAGATTTTTCTATGCGTTTGCGCCTTTCGTCCACACGTAAACGGCGTTTTCGGTCACTGAAAACTGAGATTTTTAAAAACTCCGGCCAGGGTGGATATTTTCAAAAACTCAGTTTTTGCGTTTACGTGTCGATGAGGAAAACGGAGAAAACCCAGTGTCAAAGGTGTGCGCCTTTTTTGACGTCACACTGTGCGCCACGTTATTGTTTTGGTGAAATGGATTTCTACAATGGCGGACTTAGACAAAATACTGTTACTGTTAACTTTACTCTCTGCAGTGTTTACATGCTTACATATACACACACAGTTTCTGTCCCTCCACACATAGGACTCAGTTCTGCTTCTATGCGCCATCTTTGTTTACTCTTTCCCACCCAGGTTTCTAGACTTCTGATTGGCCAACATTTCTACACGATTAGGAATATATCGCCACCTGTTGCTTTGGCATGTTCCTAGCTGCGTTTTCCTTCGTTTTTGCGTTTACGTGTGGACGGGATTTAAAAAAAAAAAACGAAAACGGAAAATCTCTGTTTTCAAAAATACCCGTGTGCGTGTGGACGTAGCCAGAGACGGCGTTTTCGGTCAAGAAAAATGCAACGTTTTGAAAACGCTCTCCAAAACGGATACATTCGCAGTGTGGACTGCAAACCCGGAGACTTTTTGAAAACGATGACACATTTTAGTCATGTGACCAATTAAACCAAGATAGCGGAGGGCATTATACAACAGTTGTTTTGTTTGCGCTCAATTTTGACAGCCCTATTAAAGATTAATATCAGTTTGTACACGCTCCAGATAGCTTTTCTTCAAATTCTTTAATTCTCACTCACTTTTGCAACTTTGTACTTTGCAACAACTCCACCTCATTGTTAGTCCATTTAAAAAACTCGGTGCTTTTCCTCGACATTTTGCCGCGACGTTTGAGAGAGCCGGAAGGTAAATAAACGGCAGACAGAAATGAGGCAGGTCGAATCTTCTTGCGTTTCACGCATGTGCGGTACTGGAACGTAAGCGTTTTTGGCCGTTTCAATGTGGATGCACAACTCTGTGAAAACGACTGAAAACGCTAGTGTGAATGTTTTCAAATTTATCTGGGCTAGTGTGGACGTAGCCTCAGTCTTCAGGTAGATTTGTGTAAAGTCGCAGTATGAATTCTTCTCCACCAAGATGCAAATCAGAGGCATGCCATATCTATGAAGTACATCATGTTGGTGAGGGAACAGTCAGGTAGAGTTATAGTTGTAATATTCCCACCACCATGTTTCACACTGATATAGATCTGCAATGGTCTGCTGGAAACTTGAGGCATAGCCAGAGTTACAACAGAAGAACAATGGCTGCAAGTTGATTGACTTGAACAAGGAGATCTGGCCTTTTGTTTGAATGTAACATTTTTCCCTAAGGAGATACTTAAATGTTGCTTCTTCATTTTACATGTTTCTGTTTTTAAATACTCAGACTTTGTAAATATTTCCAGGTTTGCGTGAAATCATAGCAGATTTTGATGGTACTCTCAGAACTTTAAACCCCACTCCATTATGCCAAGAGCGAAGCAAAACTCGGTCAGTGATCTCTTATGACGCTGTGAGGTCACGGCAGACGTGAAAAGTATTACCGGAGCTTACTATGCAGTTCTTCATTTAGTCATGCAGTCATCGAGGAAACCCACACGGCACATCACTGATACTAATGAGATGAGACAAATACAAACCACAAGTAGCTACAGAAAAACTTTTGGCCCTGTCAGACATTATGACAGGCCACTGAGTGTAAATAAACACTTGTCTGTGACAGTAAGAGAGGCCGAGAGTGTGCGCATTGCTCTAATAGTGTGCGACAGTGGATTTTAATTGTGCTTACCCAGAATGCCTCCACCAATCAGAAGGATTACATTGGCATGCTTCAGGGTGACCATAAAGGAACAAAAAACACATTTTGGGCAAACAAACCAAACCCTGATCCAAAGCCACTGAGCCTATCCTGTCCTAGCAGGAAGAGAGCTGTCACAAAGCTCTCAGGAACTGACTCCCTCTGCTTTAGATTTTCTTTGACCCTAATTCTGTCCTTTCTCTCCTTTCCTTCCCTCTCCTTTTTTTGGACTTTCTTATTCTCTCTGCCTCGCTATCTCGATGCTTTCAGCACCCCACCCTCCTTCTCCTTTTCCTCCTGTGTCACTCAGCCCATCTGGGCTGTCTGGTGGAGCTGGCTACATCGGTCCCTGTCAGGGGAGCTCAGTGGGGCCCTGCTGAAGACACAAAGGGCGGATTACTGCAGCTGCCAGTCACACTAAGACTCATACAACAACTCTTCGGAGTCTATACCAGTGTCCTCAACCCTCACACCCAGCCTTATCACAAAGGGACATCATTAGCTCTGACACAAAGGAGCCCCCTGCTCTCTCCGTCTTAAGCAACACCGCAATAAGGCGCACAAAAAGCGTGATTAGGGAAGATAATAAGCATGTGTAATGTATGCTAAAGCAGTGTCATCTGCTCTAAATAGTAAGTGTAGGTAGAGGGCCTTTGTTTTTTTCCCCTGTCTTTTCATAATTGCTTATATTCTGAATAAATCCCTTTTGTTTCTAAATGGTTTATTCTCACCAGATGTACCTATAAACATCTGATCTCTTTTCAGTCTTAATGTTTACGGCATGATGTAAATCATCACAGCAGATCACGTGGTATGAACACGCAAAATCAAAAACATTCAAAGGCTTTGTGTTTCATTCCTTTTAAAAAAGAAATCTTGATTTTGAATGCTAGAGGATTCAACTTAGGCCTCATAAAATTATAATGCTTAACTCTAAGGTTATATTATATATTAAGCAATTTTAATTATACATCAAAACTGTATATTTTAATTGGACTTTCCAGGAGAATTTCACTACTGGTCTTGATGACGGCAGAATTTATTTTTTTCAGAAAAATCATTACATTTTGAAAGAACAAAGGATTCCCCACCCATCATTCTCACATCATAAAACAACCGCAATACACATAGTTTCCTTTGGTTTGTTCTTCTTATTTAAGCATTTCTTGAATCATTGAGAAGAAACACTTGTGCGATGTTGTACTGGAGCGAGATTCATTTCGTTTTCACCCACTGTGATCCAGCCCGATCCCCTATGACAGATCACGCTGAGCATCTGGCCAGATTTGCTAATTCACCGAAGCCAAGCAGCACTCAGGGTGCCTAAAACACATATTCACTGCTCCAACACTCATGCTGGGTTGCCAGCACTGTCCAGTTATACATAGTGTTGGCTGCAGACTAAAACTAATAATGTCTCCATTCATGCAGTTTGGCTGGTTGCATGAAAGCCTTTCGCTTTCTCTCTTTCAGGGACTCATTAAAATGTTTCACTTCTCTTAGGTGTTTGGTCATGTAGGTCCACACTGAGCCTTTGAGACGAGGCTCAAAGGGTCAACAACAACACTCAGGTCAGCGATCTCAAGATAGGTTTGAAATCTTGGCTTAAAGTCTCACTAAGTGGATATTGTTATGTCTCTGCCAGTGTCTCATTTTTGGGGGAAATGTATGTATTTGCTTTCTGCGGGAGAGTTAGATAAGTGGAACAGCAAAGCCTAATAAAAATGGGAAAAAAATAGGTCAAATTTTTCTCGTTTCTGGTGTAAATTTAATGGAGCATCCATTTAGAAAACAGATCGTGAACAGTATGAGAAGACATAAGAAAAAGAAGAAGGAGGTGCAATTTGATCATGTTTCTTCACGTTCAGTGTAATGCTGTTACAAAGAAACACCGCTGTGCAAATCAAAGAAACACATTGGCGCAGCTGCTTATTTTCAAGATCCTGCTTCAAGTTGGTAAGGTAGGCCATGAGTAATGTATCTGTCAGTATGGGATTAGAGGTTCAGACAATCACTTTTATAAAGTGATTCCTGGACGGTAAAAAAGTTTTTTAAAAAAGACACCATTCTTCTTTGCAGTTTTTGAACTGAGAGGACTGGCTTAAACCCTCAATTGGTCCATGTTTGAGATGTCTGCCTTCACTTAAGGTGGGCTGGCTATGTCTAAATATCACAATGTTGCATGTAGTATCTAAACCTAAATATTTACTACATTATATCTCCTTTGTTTAACGCATATAAAAAGCAGTGTAAAAAAAACCCAACCAAACACACCCACAAAATGCCTTTTTATTCGGGCTACGTGCTGTGCTACTTTTGGAGAGGCTCTGCTTTGCATCTAATGGAAAGTCTTCAGAGTTCTATTGATTTTTTTCATCTAACTCTTGACTAGAAAGTAAATAATCAACTGTTGTATCCCATTAAATACCAGGACAAGCACCATTTTGGTTTCAAGGAGATGTGACTGAGGCAGGATAAAAATACATTTGTTTCTACATATCTACATATTCTTCATATCTATCAGTCTGTAAAAGGTTACAAAGACTAATTTTTTGGGGAAATCCTCTGTGGACTGATGAGACAAACTTTAAGCGTTTTGTAAGGTTTGTGTCCCGTACATCTGGGTTTCAGAAAAGGAACATCATACCAGCATCTAACATGGTGGTGGTAGTGTGAGGGTCGTGGGCTGCTTTGCTGCTTCAGGACAGTGACGACTGTAATTGATAGAACCATGAATTCTGTTCTCTACCACAAAATCCTGCCCCGAAGCTCAACAGAACTTGAGTTGTGCAGCAGGACCATGATCTGAAACACACCAGCAAGTCCGAATGGCTCAGAAAAAAAACTCAAACAAAAAAAGAAGCTTTTCGAGTGGCCTAGTCAAAGTCTAAAAGAGTAGGGAAGAAAAAAGAAATCAAGAAGAGGGAAAACATTTTTTCACGGCACTGTACACGAAGTGACTTTTTCTGCCATTACTGATAAAAATGAGAGCATTTCATAATTAATCATATCATCTTATGTTGGCTAAAATTCCTTGTAGGTAGGAGTGGGAGGAATTGGATTTTTCCATATCAATTATTTTATCTTTAAACTGGGGAATTCTCATAACATGAGAATAGCCTTTCAATGTGTTGGAATAAAGCAAGGAACAATATAAAAATTAGGCCCAAGGGCTCAATTCAGGGGTTGGGAATGCCTTTTAAGTCTGAACCTGGACTAGTGGCAGTCTAGAGAGAGGAAATACATTCACATGTTTTATGTGAAATGGGAGGGATTTCTTTCACACATTGGGAGTGTCGTCGTCAGAGGATTATCTCTCCTAAATCATTATGTGGGCTTTCTCGCTCACATGCTTCATCCTCTTTGTCTTCGTATCTGAAACGGTGACCCTAGCGGGGCCGGTGTTTTCAAACATTTAGGCAGGGGGTGGAACTGGATGAAGACAAAAACAGAAATGCACAAGAGACAATCTTGTTTATGAGAATCATTTCAAGTCAAAGCCGGGAATCAGAAGAAGGCAAATGGCATTAGCAGTGGTGGAAACACTGGGAAGCTGCTGAAATAAATACCTTCCTGATACATTTTAATTACATGCAAGGAAATCTGTAAACATCTTTCAAATGTTTACAGAACATTTTGGCTAAGCTTTACTTTGTGAAATGTCTTTAAGGTGTGGTGGCACTAAATCTTACTCTCAAAGGCCTTTCCGTGACTAGACTTTATGAAGCAGATGGCAGGGCAAGAAGGAGTTTGGCACAGCCACTTTACTATACATCCTTTGGGATTTTTACTGTTTCAAACTTGGCTCAAATTGGGCCACAATTTGGGTGAGACTGAGGCCAAGAGTTCAAACGCTCTCTTGGCCTCATATTTAAGCCACAATAAAATTAGCAACAAGACAAAACAAGCTGCAGATTAATAGTAGATGCTTCATCTGAGGATAAGCGCATATGGATGTATTGAACTTCAGAAATATTACCTGCAACCACATGTTGTGGCTCAGAGAACCAGGGAGGGGAAAATATGACATTTTCAGTTTAGAGTCAGTGCACAAACGAAGGCCAGTTACTGAGAGACAAGGCCTGCCTTTGATCTTCCCTCACAGACCGGCAAGAACAATAACACACTCATTTACCAACACATGAAGTCATGCATGGACATAAACATAAACCTCAATGCACATTTTCCAAAATCTTTTCCGACGCGTGTGCAATTTCCACACAGAACTTTTCGACTGGTGTTTGCATGCAAGAGAAGAAGATAGCTTCTGTGCCTCGTAGAAGACAATACAATTTCCAAAAATGTACTTTTTAGATTCCAAAATCTGTAATCACCGCTTTTTATCAAAGGTAATTAAAAGTGGTGACAGGCTAAGTAAATCACATTTGTCTTCTCAAGATTACAGCTATTCTTTTTCCCCTCCTAGCCTGAGGCCTGCCAAGAAGAAATGACTCATTTGCAATAATTTCTTCGTGTTGGGAAATGTGTGGGGGGGAAGTCCTTAAACAAAGAAAAGAAAACGAGTTATTTCCCCACTCTGAAAGAGTCTAACAGCCTATTTATAAAAAGAAAGAAAAAAAAACCCCATACTCACTCACCTAATGCTTTCTAAATACAACAAAGGAGCAGAGCCAAGGTGCCCAGCTAAACCTGTCAAATTGGCAGCATGTGCCTGCGTCTGGAAATGTTTTCCTCTCTAGTAACAACTCCTGGGAATTATGGACTGTTCCTTTGTGAGACAAGGAGAAATCAATCAGCACGACTAGGTATCACACCCCGGTGGTTTTAACAGTTAATATCCTGATGGTGTAGTCTACTGCACACAGGAAATCAGCTACCAATCTGGTTAACTATTGCTTGCATAGCCTGTTTCCACCTTACACTCATTGTGATCTTTCATCTCATTGCTGAAATGCCTAACCTCTGCCCACAGATGATGTAAACTGAAACTGAAGTCAACCCAGATAAGTCATAAATGTGCTACTTGGAGCATCCATAAACAATCCAAAGTTTAAAGTGTTTTGAATTTATATGATAAAGAGCCTTTAAAAAAGATGTGTGTTAAAAAATGATTTAATACAAGGAGATTGACATCATCTCATAACCTGCTCCTGTCAAAGCCATAATGATGGACAACCCCCCCCCCCCCCACAGGTAAACTAATGCTCGTGAGTCCACATGCTTGTTTAACTCTTGCACTGTACACTGCAAGATACACATAACACACAGGTTAAACATAGCCTATATGTGACACGCTTCCTTTATTTACCCTTCAAACAAGAAAAACGACAAGACCGAATGGCTTAAACTATGTGTACACAACCCGATGACTGTTACTGCACAACTCATACATGCTTTGTAGTTTCTTCTGAGCTCACTGCTTCAGTTTATGGCCAGATTAGTGAGCACCAAAGGGAAAAAAAGGACTGAAACGCTGGCCAATGTTACCAAGGGTGGCCAGAAATATTATTAACTAGCTGAGGATACGGTGAAGAGATTTGCTCATGTACTCAAAAGAACAAGATTCTTGGCCTTCATAAACATGAATCAATGATTTTGAATAAAATGCAACTGAAATATTGAAAAAGATAATGATTAATGAAAATATACTTCATATAATCTGAATGCCAGTCAAGTTAATTTCATTCGACCAGATTCTATTAAATTTTATGTTTTACATCGTACTGATGTAGCCAAAATGTACACGTAATCAAATTAATTAAAGTCAGTACTTTAGGCTTTTTTGAGCTGATTACATGAGATTTATCTTTTCAGGTCTAGGACAGATAAACATGGACTCTAAAATTCATGAAAGCTGGTAATGATAATGGTTGGCCTCACAATATTCAGCTAAGGGCTGAAATGCTAACAAAAACACAGGTTTTGTGACAGCTGAGGAGTATTTTTGAACTTCATGTCTTGTAAGCTCTTAATGTTAATGTAATTCTGTACAGTCAAAATGCTTTAGCTTGCAGAATTAGTAGGTTGAACTGACATTTGGATTTGACTCATCAGTGGGAAAAAGTAATAAGGGCAAAACCAAGAAAACATGGTTGAAACAGTTTTGTTATCTCAAAGCAAGCGATGGCAAAAAAGCAAAATCTGATGTATACACACGGAATAACTGTAGCCAGTTATCTTATTATAAGAAATGGGACCCAGAGCAGAAGATTAGACATTCAGGCAAGACAGGTTTGTTTATATAGCACATTTAATTTACAAGACAACTCAATGCCTTACATAAACATTAAAAGCAAATAAAACGTAAACTATATAGCTAAAGCCATCAACAGAATACATACAGTGGGTTGCATATTAGGAGCTTGAGTTGTGGAGTTTGGTTTTTTTATGTTCCTCTCTCAATTAGGAATGTTTTGTTTATTTCACTTTATTTTAATCGATAAAATGAAAAAAATCTGCTCTTTCTACAAAATCTAACAAGATCATCAACTAACACTCAAGAGCAGTCAGCAATCTCTCATTTCAACTTCCATTTTAGCGATTTGTCAACCACAACTAGACACTGAAAATAGTGAGAAAAAAAACAAAACAGTTAGCTGATAATTATACAACACCAAAGTGTTTGCTGGGACCCCACACTCTTGCCGGTCCACTGTTGGGGTGCCTGGGTCGTTGACCCAGAGTTCTGAGCGTTCATTATTGTTGTACTTTGATTTTTGCTTGTAAAGTTTGTTCTAGTGCCCCAAGTGGCAAAAATCAATCATCGATTGTTTTTACTCCTGTTTTTGTTTTAACACGTTTAGGTTTCTCTGAGTATTTGAATGAAATGAGAAAAATCCATATCTTTTTTTTAAGTTTAAAACGTAAGCCAGAATTAGTTTAAAAAAAAATAATCTTAATCTTACCCAAACCTGCTGCTTTAGATAACCATCACATGTGGTCGAGCTTCTATACTAACATGTACACCAGCTTGGACACACACACACACACACACAGTGAGGCAAACCAGAGAGACAGTGTTTACTGTTTAGCCCTGCGTGTTGATGTGATGAGACACCCAGGCTGATAACACAGGGCCAGAGGTACTGCTTCTCTGTTTGATCTCAGGCAGCCGAGATGCGCTGAGGCTGGGCGATGGGCACAGACGGAGGCGTGGGGTCAGCGAGGTGTGCTGCGTGCTTGATTACAGACTGGATAGGGGCCCTGTGACCTCTTAGCAGGTCAGCTCTGACCCTTGACCCAGACACAGCAGGCCTTGAAGCAGTGCTCATTGCTTTCTCCAATAACACACGGCGGGGTGAAGGGAGTATCTGTGTGTGCTGAGGAGTGGACCACTTCCCCTTTGGACACAAAAAATGCAGCACAACACAGCAGCACATAGTGCAGGACAGCTGGTGGTGATGCTCGACCAACCTCTGGACATGCAGAAAAAAAGGGGGATTTTCTCATGCCTCTACAACCTGATCAATTACAGCAGTCTAGACCTTTCCCTTTCACAGAGTGTAACTGAAGGAAACCTTCACTTAGAAAAAAGCTGATTTTCTTATAAAAAGATCCAAAATCGTATAGTGGCATATCTGATTCATTCTGCACATACCAAGTTAAACAAAAGCTGCGGGTGCCAACAGGCAAGCTAAGCAGATTTCTAAAGATTCCTGCAAACTGAGAGTTCATTGGAGAGAAGGTGGCATTCCCAGCTGGGTGAAGTGTGCAGGTAAAAACCCTCACCCAAGGGTTTTCTTCAAGACACATGGGTCAGCCAAGTGTTAACCTGTAAATTAGCCCTCGGGTGCGATAGCGCAATAGGGCTGCACGTGCACACAGAGAGAAGAAAGACTGCCTGTTATATTATATGCCCCAGAGGATTACTCTCTTGGCTGCAGTGAGGTAGCACCTTTGAGTCTCACTGCATTATGTGCACATGCCGTGTGCTGCGTCAGTGAGGACTGCCAGAGACAAAATAGAGATTCTGTCTGTGCATGTGCGTGTTTGTTCAATGTTGTCCAGTGATTCATGGCGGCACGCAAGCGCTCCGCTTTTTTGAAGCTCGGAGAATGTGAGTCAAGTCCCAGAGGAAAGGTGATCCCTAAACTGTTCCTTTCTCTGAGAAGTTGTGCTCAGTGCTTCTGTCAGCATCACTGACTGGTAAGTATGGGAGGGTGGAGTCACATGCCAGTTGGTGTGAATCAGTTTTTATCTCTGCCAGTAAGACAATAGGAAAGTCTGTGCATTGGTAATTAGTAAGAGGCGGTAAAGGCAGAAATAATGCATTGTATCATTTTTAGCCTTTATCAGGTCAGTGTTATGTTTCGGCTATAGCACTTAGAGTAACAAATGTTAGCATGCGAACATTTTGGACACTTTAAGCTGCATCCTTCAGGGCTAAAAATAAGAAGCCGGCAATTCCTCAAACTGCCACTTGAGACTTCCCTGGAAGTGTGTGAGCTTCCCTACTCATGGCAAGCTCTCTGCTCGGCTTCACCTCAGTTATTTCATTCATTGAAACCCCACCTAAGAATTTTGTGTTTTAGCAAGTCTACAATTTCACTTTTATTTTTTTAAAGTAAAATGTAGCCAGTACTTGTGTCTTTGCAATGAATCCACACAGTATATAGCTAATAACACATATCCAAATATGCTCAAATATGCTTTTTCTCACAAAAAAAAAAGGAAAAAAAAAAAAAAACATAACCGTAAATCTTTTTGTGGCCATAGAAATAAACCTAACACCCTGCTGGCCCCCCGATCAAACAAAACAAACAAAAAAAAACCCCAAAACAAACAACTAAGACGGCAGCAGCCACAGTTCTAAAATTGAAGCTTCAAAACAAAATACATCTACATAACCTGACAAATTCCCCTTCCTTTCCATCAAGGAGATAATTTCTTTTTAATGACAGTTTGTCTGAGACAAACTTCTGACAACATTGCCATAAATCAACAGATCACAGGCCTGCCTCTCGCTTCCTTTACCTTACCCCCAAGACACTTTCCTTCCCTTCAAGAAGGTGACTCATCTTCCACCAATCAAAGGGCTGAACCAATAATCACTCAACCCCGACCTCCCCCAGGTTTGATTTGCACGTTTGATAAATGGTGTCTTTTCTCAGCTTTAATTGCAAGCCTTTTCATCATAATTTAATGTTTGTTTCCTGTCGTTTTCTTGAAGGTGGCTGCGAGTGTAAGGGCTGTAATTTTTTTTTTTTACATGAAGGAAGTTGTTATGTATGACTAGCAGGTGGAATAGAAGGCAGAGTAATGATTTCAGCATTGAAATCACCCGGCAAGTCATTTAAGTAACTGATAAGGACAAATGATAACACCGACTACGCTGATTTCACACACACAGACACAGCACACATACACAGCACAGTGTGGGAACAAGAGATAATTAGGGTAATTTTTGTTTGAAGTGTTATGCATCGCAATGAAAATAGAACAGATAAAAGATGAGACAATAATAGATCTAAAGAGGACCTTGACTGAATGTTGTTCCAACAAAGAGCATTTTGTTTGACACAATTCATACTGTATGCGAAACCGAGATCCTGTCCCAACTTTACAAGAGGAGGAAAAACATCATATGAAACAAAATAAGCTAAATATGCATTATTAAATTCATCAACACTTTGGGTCTTACCACAATGTGCAGACCATTAAAATATTTATTTCTTCCTTGAGATAGACTACCAGTCTTAAAGGAGGGAGAAAAGAAATCAGAATCCGCTGGTGATGAATTATGCCGTGTGTATAGATATATTTCTCCTTTTATATAACATGCAAAATGGAGTATCTAAAGTGAGAGACAACTGAATTCAGGTCACAACGCAGCAGGAAATCTTCCTTTTCATGTGAGATCCAGAGGGGTCACTCTTATGAACTCATTAGGAGAGAAATGCTAATGTAGCGCTGTTTTTTCCTCCCCTTCTTCCTTCTCTCTCTCTCTTTTCTTCCCACTTCAACTGTCCTGCTTGTTTTAACAACGAGGGCCGTGATGCATAGAGCCAAGCTGGAATATATAATGCAGTTTCATGTCAAGGGAAGGTGTGTTAGGTGGTTCTGACAGCAGTTCATTAGAGAGGCTGTCGCTGGTTGCCTTGTCATCAAGTCCCAAACTAGAATTATTACACAGCAAACAAAAGCTGTATGTTATTTGTTTGTTGTGTGTCTATCTATCTATCTATCTATATATATATATATATATATATACATGTATATATATATATATGTATGTATGTATGTCACCTAGTGAACAAATAACCTCTCATCTCAGGGTTGCTAATCAGGAAGATGGACTTCCTGCAGTGGTCTCTCATCATGTAGCAGTGGGTATTTAATAATGGATCTCTCCCTCACTCATGGTTTTCACAAACTAGCTTTCTTTCCAAGACCAGAATATTAAATTACAATAAACAATAAAAACCCAAACCCAGCTGGAAACACAATTCAGCTGAGGCCAAACCAAGCTAATATGTAGCATTATGAAACATTTGTAATAACAATATAACATAAAAATATACACAGGTATTTGATAGTTGGCATTCAATTGTTTTACTGATAAATGTTTTTATGTTTCCATAACTACTTCTGTCACTGATCCACTATGTTTCATAATTTTATTGAAAAAAAAATTCAGTCTGTCATGATGGAAAAATCTGTTGTATTTTCGTGATTCAATTGTGCAGATATTATTAGTTTTTCTTATTAGTGTTAATTTATCTTCAATCATAGTAAATATCTTCTTGGTCTGGACTGCTTTGTTGCTGATTTATCTGCTTGCTGATAAGGGTTCCACAGATGCTGTGCTGTATATGCAAAAATCATTTTAGAAAAAAAAGTAAAGAAATTATCTCTGTAAAAATCTTTGATCTATTGCTGATTGTCTCTGTTTATTCACATATTTAGTTTAAGAAGGTCAAAATAACCCTTTGCAAGACACCTTTTGATTAAAAAAAAGTAAAGCATTGTTATGGTTTTATATAATTGTTTGTTTTATGCATTTTATACATTGCATAGGGTATAATCACATATTAATATACAAAAATTCATTTATTCTTTGGGAAGAGTTTTGCTGTGAAGAACTGTCACCATCTCCCTGCCAGTCTTACATCTGGCACTGGCACCAAAGTATGCATTAAATCCACACTGCAATCAGTTTAAATCATGTTTGTATATAATTGTAATCAAATGGGAAACATAAAGTATGAATCTGTTGAGTGTGTTTTTAGACTGTTAAACTGGGGCCTACTGTGTCTCACTGATGCTGAAAACAGAGCATTAGGATTAAGGTTTATATGTTGCATTTTACCACGTATTTGAATGCCAATAAACCAAAAACCAAAGAATAAACATGAGTCATTTATGCTTGTGATTTATATTTAATCTGTTTCCTTTTTTTTTAACACTGTGGGATCTTTCCACTTCAGAGGCCCTGCAGGCCTGTACTCTCTTTTTTAGTATCTTAATAGGCCTTAATGCAACCAAAAGTCGCCCCCTCCTCTTCCCAGATTGTTCCCTTTCTACCAATTTTATCATTTAAAACCATATCCAAGGTGAATGCAGAACACATGCAGGAGAGAAAAATATATTTATACAAGTGTAAAAACGGTTAGGTTGCTTCTGTTAGCATGGCTTTAGGGTGGTGGTGGTGCTGTAGCATCATTTGAGATCGCGCCAGGAAAAAAAATAGTGCCGGATAATTAAATTAAATACAATGTAATGAAGTAGAACAGACAGTTCCTACCGACAGGAGAAGATTTCTTTTTTTTTTCCCTACCTTGTAGGCTATCACAGTTTTTGGCTGGAAACAAGAAAAAATACTGTTAAAGGGTCTTTTAAATGAAAGCTTTGCTTGTTCTTGTCTGCCTGTGTGAAATCTTTCTAATTAACTCTCTTTTTCACTGCTGTGTTTTTGTGCGCGTGTTAGTGTGCGTCTGCTGCGGTCGTGCGTAGCCGACTTGTGCGTGAATGTGTGTGCGTACGCGCGGCGCGCGTGCGGCGACAGCAGCAGCAGCGCGCTTTCCGCTATACTCTGGAATGCAGCCAGTCTCGGCTCTTTTGAATCCACACTCGGCTTCCAAAACCCAAAAGCCTTTGATCTTTTTTTTTTTCCTCGCTGTCTCCTTACCCGGAAGAGAACCCCTTCGCTCTCTCTCTCTCTCTCTCTCACTCTCAGCTGGGATGAACGCACACGTGGAAATGTTGGCCCGACTCCACACTCAGACCAAATTTAGTCATACAAAGGCGAGGGAGAGCAGGAAGGGGAGGAGGGGAGGGGGTGGAAGAGGGAGGAAGGGAGAGAGGGAGGGAGGTGGCGGTGGAAGCGCGGTGTGGGGGGGAGTCGGGGATGAAAGAGCCAGCCGCCGCAAGATCAAAGGCAGCCGCGGCTCCGCCCCGCTAACCCCACCTCCGCGCTTTATAAAGATCTGCCTCCCCATCCCAACTTTGATTCTCACGCAATCTCTTAGTGCTCAGACAGATGCAGAAACTCAGCCACTTCCACTGCCTGTTTTGTTTACTTTCTTTTTTCTTAAAACAACAAAGCAACAACTGTATTTTCTCATTAAATACACCGGCATTAAAGTACTCTTTTTTTTTTCTTATAAATATTTATCCGCTCGTCTGCGGCTTGATATTCACGGGTTTTTTCAGTGGTAAAAGTAGCAAACAGACCACTGGCTGGCCTTTAAACTGTTTTCTATATTTTTGTTAATTTCATTGCGCATGTGCTAATAATGAATTAATATGAAAAAGGGACTTTGAATATAGGCAGGTAACCTGTGAGTACAATATGACATTTTCTTTTAATCTGTCCATTTTGGGGGGCGAAGACACCTTCTGAATACGTTCTTATTTGTTTGATGTAAGTAGAAAACACGGAAAGCACCATGTAGCCACAAATATGCCCACGATATACCGCAAGGTAGTTTAAAGGGAGCTGAATAAATAACAGGCCTATGTCCCCGTATAGACATACACCTGATACATACATACACACACACACACACACACACACACAGATATATATATATATATATATATGTATATGTATGTGTGTGCGTAATATTTTTTCCAACACTTGGAGCATACGTTGTGTGTTTTTCTTCCTCTAAACTTCCCTCAGCTTATCATTTTTTTGTTTCTGTTTCCAAAACAGGCCATTGCCACTTCCTGCAGATTGATTAAATCACATCTCCAGCACCAACAGAACGGGCTTAAGCTTGTCCAATATTTTTCCCTCTATATTTCAATTATCATTTTTTATTTCTCCTCATTATTTTAACCCATCACATCCACAGCAAGTTCCAGCCTCTCCGCTCATTCTCCTTTTCCTCCCCTCCTGTCTGCCCATTTGTTGTGAGCTGTGTATAAATCTCTCTCTCAGGAGGAGTGTCAATCGGTGCGGTGTCAATCAGAGCCTCGGCTTCCCTTTCATCTCTTTCCTCCCAGTGACTGAAGAGAGAGAAAAAGGAGGAGGAGGAGGGAGCACGGCTACATTACCAACACACAAATACACACACTGGTTACATTACGCTGTGGAAGCGGTGCGGGAGCAGTGGGAAGTCGGGTCCACGGCGTTTTTCCACTCTTGCCTTCTTTTTTTGATTGTTTTCTGTGATTTTCTTCTTCTTTTTGTTTTTGCTTTTATCCCTCCTCCTCCGAGCAGCTTCGAGGATGTATTTTTAAGCATCACGGCGTCTCGCTGCGTTGCTTGTCGCCCAAGTATTTGCTTGTTTTAAAAACCCCCCAACAACAACTGCGTTTTCTTCCATTTACGCATCCATCACTTAATTTCTTTTCCCTTTTCCTCGTCTTACTTTCCCCCTCCCTCCAACCTCTCCACACGCACACTGAAGGACGCTCGCAGCTTCGTCTCCGGGACCACCGAGGAAATATCTTCTCTCACTTTTCTAAATGTACTTTTTCACGTTGAGTCGTTTTTACGGGAACGCGGCGGTCGTCGCGTGCTGATTTCAAACAGAAAAAAAGAAAGAAAGCGAGAGGGGAGAAAAAAGATGGTAATGAGATTTTAACTCGTGGTTTGTTCCCCCTTTTTATGTTTTCCTCATGACATTGAGGCGTGCACTGGACTTCTCATTCCGACCGCTTTGCAGCTCACTTTTTTTTTAGTGTGTGAGTTTCAAGCTTAGTTAAACTCTCGCGACGGAAAAAGAACAGAAGAGAGGGGGAAAAAAACAACAACAAAAGGACGCCGGCAGCAGCCTCGCGCCTCCTGTTGCTTCAGTAAAAACACACCGGCAGTGTGCTCGCACGCCGCTTCCTCTCCGGGTGACTCTCCGGTGTGACACAGGGGAGGAGGTGGAGGGGGGGGGGAGGCAACGGTTCCCACTCCGTTTCGGTGGGAGTTTTTTTTTTATTTTTCCTTTTTCATCTTTCCCCCTCTCTATTTCTGTGTAGTTTCGGGACAGTGGTGGCACGCGTTGTTGTCTTCGGTTTTCTCGGGGAAGCGAAACACTTTGTGAAAAAATGCCCCAGTTATCAGGCGGCGGAGACCCGGAGCTTTGCGCCACAGATGAAATGATCCCGTTCAAAGACGAGGGGGACCCGCAGAAGGAGCAGATCTTCGCCGAGCTGAGCCACTCGGAAGAGGAAGGGGACCTGGCAGACATCAAGTCATCTCTGGTCAACGAGTCGGAAAGCAGCCCCAACAGCAACAGCCACGACGTGAGTAACTGCTGTGGGTTCCCTGATGTGGTGGTGGGCATCCTCTGAGAGCTCCCCAGCATAGAGGAAAGGTTAATAAAAATACAACTAAAAAGCCCGCAGGAGCCTTTAAAACAAAAGTTGATCCCCTCTAATTAATAATCTAGTTTTTTACTCAGCTTTGGTTTACCTGAATGTCTTGTGAGCAAAAACGCCTCCTCTCCCTTTGCTTAGTTTTATAGACAAAACATTATTAGAGCTTTATTATTTATTATCATTATTAATTCACAATTTCCATTTTATTTTCCTTTTAATTGAAAATGTAACTTGAGCTGTGCCACTGATATGGCTCTGATTCCTTAAACTAGAAAAAAAAGATGTCACAGGCAAACACAAAGCAGTCTATTAACTGTAATCAATGCAGTCCTAAATTGTAATGTTCTGTTACAGTTATATTTTTCTTTAAATGAATGAAATTGCAGATTGAGCTAAATGCAAAAGATATTGTATGAGATGTGAGAACTAGGGCCTTGCGAAGCTGCCTGTGACAAGCAGGGCTCGGTGGCTGTGCTGGCAGTGGTACACCCACAGCAGCTTAAACACCAGCACATGAATCCATTTAGCACACATGGCTTAAAACCTGTTTGCCAGCAATATTGTGAATTTCCTTAACATTCACAATTTTTAAAATTCTGCCTGGATGAAAGGAGGCGGTCTTTTATTTCGTTTTCAAGATGTGATCTTCACACAGTCCGGCTCATTCTGCTCATTAATTTTATTGCCCCTTTTAAACTGTGCCTATAAATTATTCTTTTCAGTTTTTAAGGTTGGAATTGGGGGGGGGGGGTTGAGTTGTATAATAAACATTTTTCTGCATTTGCTTTGTTCCATTTGATTAAACTGAAAGGATGCTGAGAGGCCAGATGGGTGCATGAGAAGAAATCCTTGCATGTGTGGATGTGCTGAATTTGTGGTGAATGTTAAATGGATTGAAAATCTCAGTGGAAAAATTCTTCTAGATTAATTTTTAATGATGAAAAATTATTGCAATCGTGCTTTATATATCGCACTTGCAAGATGGCATTTTTTTTTCTAAGCAGGGGAGAAGTGACAGAGCGTGAACCATCAGTGATTTCTTCTTTTCCCCTGCATCCATCAAGCCTTAGGATGCAGGCTGCAGCATCCCCATCATTTAAGTTGGCTGTTTTGCTATTAACTGTGGTGTTAATCCATTTTCTTTCTTTCTTTTCTGATTTAAAAAAAAAAAATTCTACATGGCTACATCCTGAACGAAACTGTACGCATTCCCCGCCGAATGTCCTAGGGACACACGAGACAGAGGCTGAATGTTAATTAGGAATCCAGTGAAGTTCCCTCGCTCAGCTTGAAGCCATCCTGAGGGGTCTGAACTCTAAAAAAGAGGTCCCCTTCCCAATTCGGATTCGAAAAGAGAAAGGAAATGGGTGTTCAAAGTGCAGAGGATTTTTTTTCTTTTTTTTTCCATAAGCAGAAAATAGTCGGCACTGTTTCCCTTTTTTTTTTTTTTTTTATGGAGCGATTTTATTTCCCTTTGCACACAGCTATTTCATTTATGACACAAACACACTATTTGAATTGAGAAGGAGGCTCAGACTGGAAGATGAAAATGAGAGTGGACCTATGGTACTGAAAACAAGCTAATTTGTAAGCTCCTTAAAGACATGAAGCTTAATTAAGTGGTTCTTCTGAAGCTTTGATGCAGGCTGCTCCATCACTCTTCTATAGATAGTGGTGTGTGTGTGTGTGTGTGTGTGTGTGTGTGTGTGTGTGTGTGTGTGTGTGTGTGTGTGTGTGTGTGTGTGTGTGTGTGTGTGTGTGAGCTTTCTCTCCTTTGGTGACAGGCAAAGGGACGATGTTTGTCCCAGCAATGTTTGTGGCTGTCTGACCACATCAGCATGTGTGTAACTGTGTTTGAATGCCTTTCTAATTGATTCTTCCTCTCTCCCCCCCCTCTCTCTCCCTCCCTCTCTCTGTCTTTTAATTTTATTTCTTTCTTTTTTTACAGGCAGCTAGACAGTCCCAAATACCGCAAGATTCATATCATGAAAAACACAGAGACCATCCGGAAGATGGTAAGAGACACAATCTGGAGCTTGTTAAATCAGCATGTATTATAGTACAATCAGCACTACATTTATTTGCAATAAAAGTCCATTTTTTTCCTTTTTAAATGTGGTTTGCTTTTGCTTTAGAAGATAAGGTGGAAGTAGTGGCCCCTCGTTTTCACCACGCAGAAGTGATGAAACTGTTGGTACTTCTCTTATCAGAGCCCCTGTTCCTGCTCATCCTAAGTCTAGTCAGGGCATGCTGTACCTTCATAAACACAGCTACCTGTTACCTCCCTGGTAGATGAGGGTACCTGCACAAATGGACATAAAAGAAGAAGGAGCAAAAATATGCACTTATGGCAGCAGCCTCAAGTTGAGCACAACCCAAAAGCAAAACTTTTGTCTGGCTGTTTCGTGTCGTGTTTCCTCAAATATTCCTGTCGTATCCCTCAGCTCTCCGGTTGCATTGTCGCATGCAACATGTTGTGTCCTCTTGGGGCTTGTTGCTCTCTGGCTATTGTAGTCTGACCCCGCTGCTGCAGGTCATTATTAGGGCTTTGAAGAGGAGTATGCCTCCTCTTTGTTCCCCTTTCACTCCTGAATGGGATCCCCTTCAAATCAAACACTGGCTTTCTTCACAACAAGATCTATGTTGCCGTCACATTGTATACCAGAAACAGCCCCAGCCCCTCCAGGCCTTATTACGCCGCGCACATTCGAGTGGCGAGTGATGCTGTATTGAAGCCTCTTGTGCAAAGCTTCCCCCCCCTCTCAGGTCAAAGGCATAGAGGAACAGTTGGGGCGTCTACTGTTTTGACACAGTCTGTATGTTCTTCTAATTGGTGCTAATTGGCACAGAGGGGCTCCATTGTTCCGCTGCATAATATGACCCGCCTCTGTGAGGCGGAAAGAAAAGGCACAAACAAAAGGCCGTGGCAACATAGGGCAGGGGTTAAATCAATCGACAGCGATATCATTACTACATCAAAACAGCCAAGCCAACTTTGTGCTCGGCTTTGTTGTTGCTGCTTATCGAGTTTGTTGATTAAAATCAGCCATTTCGAAGATATGACTGTAATTAAAGCTATTGAATCTTTGGCTAATTAATCTTTTACTGGTGTTTGTGCTCTCTGTGCAAAAACACAGCGACCGACACGCGTTTACTTTGTTTGTTTTTTTAAAAAAATGTTTTTATTAGGAAAGCATCAAGACATGTACAGTAAAGGCCATCCGTACCCGGGCTACCCAGGTTACATCATGATGAGCAACATGAACACTGATTCCTACATGAACAATGGCTCCCTCTCGCCGCCCATGCCCAGAACGGTCAGTACCAGCTTTTTTTCCTCTACACAAGTCAGTATTGCAGTTTAACTTGTATTATTTCATGATGTGAAATGCAAACTTAAGCTTGACGCGTGTTAGTCAGCGTATCATTTGCCAGTGAGACAAAGAGGAATTTTCTAATTTTACGTCGTAAGAATATAAAAAATTATTTAGTTATGAGAAAAGTAAATAATTGACAGTCCTGAGTGATGAATGAATACAAACGCAGTGCAGTTTTAGAGAGAAATGTGTTGTTGTTTTTTTTGGATGGGTTAAAGCTTTTTTTATTTTTTTTATTTAGTTTTTTTTAATACTGTTAAATGATAGTAGATGTTAGTAATAGTTTGGAACTTCTGTTTAATTAATTAGTGCTAGTGGGAAGGAAGGCAAAAACAAACATGATGGGTAACTTTAAAACACCAGCAGAGATTTAACTGCCAACTTTGCACCTGCTCAGATTTAGTCCAGGCTCGGGATAAAATTTCTCCTGACAAGAGAAACTAAAAAGGAAAACTGATCCTAAATTAAGTTATAGTAATGTCACGTATCCTGCTAATGTAACTAAGAGTGTGGTCAGACTGAAGGAGCTATTGCTTTACCTACCCGCAGACTGTCAAAAGGTTACCAAGAGGCAGCAGGACAGGCTGGTATTTTGTTGTTGTTGTAGTTGTTTTGTTTTTTTAACTCATGACATTTTCACAGTGATCCCAGAAATAAATCAAATGTATGTATCAGACGCTTGTAGAGGAGTGCAAGACTTAATCAAAAGTGTCACCTTACAACAAGATTAGAGTTTTCAGGACCTTTTTTTTTTTTTTTAGTATTTACCATTTATGATGTATCAGCTAAAAATAACCTCATTGATGTTTTTGTAGCTGTGACTGCTGGTTTCTGTTTTTAACCACTGCAAATTAAGAACTTCATATTGTCGATTAAGTGAAATCTGTGGTTTTTGAGTTTTCGCTTTCAACACCAATAGCTTGCATTTGGTATTTGTGTGTGTGTGTGCGTGTGTGTTAAATTTAGGAGATGTATCAACACAACTAAAAAGATATTTGCTGCTCTTTGTGAGATAAATAAAAGGTCCTTTTCCAATGTGGGACGCTTTTTGTGGTGTCTCTCATGGAGCGTTGAAAGATTTATTACAGAGATTTCCATCTTTAAGCTTTTGGGTAAAATTGACTCAGAGTTGGATATCAGCAGGTAAATCATTTTACAGAGTGATCTAATTGGTGGCTTTAAAATAAAATTCAAACCATTTAGTTGCGAGAAAATAATTCCTGCTAAAAAATTCAGCTCAGCCCAGAATACTTCCAAGAGTCGATTAAGAGGATTTAAGGGAAAAAAAAATCAGATTTCTCGGCTTTCTCGTTAGAGGCATAAACCTTATTTCATCATCAGGATAACACCACGAAAATATTCTCTTTCAGTGTTTGTGATGTTTGATATTTGTCTCGCCGTTGTGTCGTGCTGATATCCGCCCCCTTGACAGCTATACGTGACCACTGAAAACCAAACGCCAGCCATACTTTGCGAACGGTCTCTGTGAGATATACACTATTTCTCATCTTGTTAAAATCTGAAGTGATGCATGCCTACATGACTCAAGTAAACCCTCTAATTAGCCCAGCAGAACTGAGGGAGCCAACATCATGTCTCTGGGGCTACCCTGCAGAAGAGCTTATAGTACCGTGTTAGGGGTGGCGTGTGTTGCAGATATCGCCCCTGTGACGGTATTAATTTCAGGCCAGCTGCAGGTCTCTGACTGGCGGCTTCCTGTGTCTGTCCCGTTTGCAAATTTCTCCTCAAGACAGACATAAAACACAGGGCGCACGAGCAGCTGTCCGGTCTGGCCCTGCTCTGTTCACGTCTCTGCAGCCAGCTTCAGTCTTGTCTACGGTGTGGCGTCTCTATACGGGAAACGCTCGGTTGTTGTGCTTTTGCAGTGCGTGCGAGTCAGTTTCATCAGGGTAAAGTTGTGAAATGTGAGCTCTGTGTTGTTGTAAGAATCGGTTTTTGGAAGCAGATGTGATTGTCGGGGGCAGATGCCACATGCTGTGTGTAAAGGATCTTCATTCACACGCAACTCTATCATAGAATGATGTTAAAATTGCAATGCTTCCTCCCTGCCAAAGTTGCAGAAGGTGAAAGTATATGAAATATTGAATTGGGGGGGATTTTTTCAGTTTACAAGCAAGAGTGCACAAGCGGAGTATGTTACCTTCCAAATTCTATTTTTTGGCTTGTTTTCTGGTAGATTTTAGCTATTATTTTATTGTATAGCACAAAGCTAAAAGAAAAACTCATAGAAGTCTGTATGGAGACCAGCTGACTGTGTGAGAGGAAATTACCCCTCACTGCAGATGAATTAGGCCAGGCAGTTAGGCAGTATACTTGCTGCCAAAACTTCTAAAGCCACGCTTTCATTTCATTTACCATGGCTGCTTTTTTTTTTTTTTCTTCAATTTTCCTCCTTCCCTGTCTTCAATAAAACGGTAGTCATTTTATATACGTTTCTCTCACTTATCCAATAAAAAGAGCCAAGGCTTGGTGGAGGGATCACGGAACATGAGTCCTCTGGCTTTCTCACTGATGTCAGCTTGCTGCCTCTGCTGCTGGCCACCGCAGCCACAGTATCTGCAGGCCTGGGATCGGTTTTCACTGAGATCAAAGGCACATTCTCTCTTTCATTCTCTTCCATCCCCAGCCCCATCACCGCCCCCAATCCCAGTAGTTTAGATTGATTTCCATTGACCATGACATTCCTGCACATGCCGTCCAGTCACGACGGAGCTGTTGGGAGTTGCTGATTGTCAGCAGATTTTAGGACTTCCAGCTTGATAAGCTGACTCCGGCACAAGAGCTTAGAATTTGATGTGTGATGATGCCAGTTCCCCATACGTGTGGGTTTAAAACAAAGCTAGCCAACTTAAGGAGTCATTTATTTGTTAAGTGAACTTGCAGCTTTTGAAGATTTACAGTTTACAGTTCAATGCGTAAAAGTGTAAGGACTGTAATCTACACCTTGGTGATCATAAAGCAACAGAAACTGGAGTTTCTGGTAAATGCTAGTGGGAACTGCTGTCTAATTTGAAGTGTGTATTTTAAAGCGATTATCACATTTGTCCATATTGGACTGTTGCTCATTACCTTGGCTGTGATTATAGGCATACAGAAAACCAGGTTAGTGGGGTGGTGGCAAGCTTTTTTTGTCGACAAATTTGGCTGATTTACAGCTTTTGATAGACTTTTTAAGCTCAGTGGACTCTTTGATATGAACAAGTGGACATGTTTTAAAGGAATATACTGCATGTGAGGCCTTTTTCAAAGAGGCGAAGATTCTCTGGATGGCTCATCATTCTAACGCTTGACTTGTGACATGTCGCAAGTCTAGAGGATACAATCTTATCAGTTTCTGCTGACCCAAGGATGATGTGGATGGGAGTAAATCACACAGTATGCTTGTTTTATACCCCTGATCTGAATGTATTTAATTTTTTAATTTACAGTACAACTGTTTAACTTGTAGCACAATACTTTTTTGTATCCTTTTGCCTAGGGATAACCAGCTCACTAGTTACCCAATGTCTCCACTCTGAGAAGCCCTGATTTAAGGAGACAGAAGCTCACACACATTTTTATTTGCTGTTGCCCACATCAGGATTCTTTTTTTTCCTCCCGTGAACAGTCTTCCTGAGCACTTACAGAATCATCTGATAAGGCGAAAAGTGTTTTTCTACCTGGAATAATTTGTATTTGTGCTATTTTAAACCTTTGCTGTGTTAAAAACTAGTAGGACTGTCAAGAGCAGTAAGGACCTTCATTTGCTCAGTGTCTGCATCTGTACCTTGACAAATAAGATTTTTTTTTTTGCAGTTTTGGTCAGAATGATCATAATATAAAGTCTGATCTTCAAAGCAGCACGGATGTCATCGCGCCAGGTTTGATGTGTGAAAGACGACGCATTCGGCGCTTGCTTATCATTGAATCTGTTCTTCTTTAGTCTCACAAACCAAAGCTGAGATTTAGAGACGACAGCTTCTAAAAAAAGATCGCAGTGCATGTGATGGGCAGCGCATATTTTTAAATGACCCGAAATCATTTCTCAAAGCATGCTGCTGTTGTCACATAAACGCCCTCCCATTTGCAAAAACTCCCGTTCTACATGCTCTTTTTTTTTTTTTTTTTTTTTTTAAGTTTAAACAAATCCCTAGAACCAGTGAGCCCACGGCATTCTGCCATATTCCCTTTTTAATAAACGGATTAATGCGTGCTTGACAATATAAAAACGCTGCTGCATGCTCTTAGTTTTAACATGTTGATAGTGCAGACGTAGAGTACCAGGTTTTTCCACCTTTTAGTTTGAAGATGTGTTTGCGATCTCCAACTGTGAGAGCAGTCTCGTGAGTCTTGGGCATCAGTTTGAAGAGAGAACTGGATAGAATCACTGGGTTTTGTTGCTGCGGTTGAGGGGAGGGGAGGAGGGGGGGTTTAGAGATCTCCCTCTCTATTGCCGTTCACTCCTTTTTCCCTTTGGACCCTCAACTGCAAGATCCTCGTGGCGAGAAAGAGGGGGCGAAGGGAGTGCAGCGCTGCACTTTCCTTTGATGTAGTGGGAACGTGACGGATCTGCTAGCCAGTGTCTCGCAGCGTGGAATCACTAACCCAGGCTTACCTAACGGGATTTGGTAGGACCGCTCTGGTATCCCTCAGTGCCATGTGTGTCCTAAGCTCATGCCCTCAGCACTACCGTGGAAGATCCCTGTTAAAGAGAACACTACATTTACCAGCAGCCTTCCATGTCCACAAATAATGTTCTAGTTGGCAGCTTATGGCACCTTGAGTAGTTTTCTTTAAGTCTCACAACAGACTGGTCATGCTTTGTGAAATTTACTAGAGCTCAATGTAGCATTTTTGCCTTTTAAGCAGCTGACCTCCATATGATTATCTCACTGTCAGCTCATCTAATTTTCAGTACACTGGCTTTAGTGTGATGCTGTGCATGGTTGCATATTTAGTGTGAAAGTATAGAAAACACAACAACTGTCAGAAAACAGATTTTTTTAGCACCAATCTGGCAGCGTCTGCATCAGAGCCACGCTGACATTGATGTCATCTGCTGTGCAGATCCATCACGCAGTGAAATATGTGTGAACACATCAAGAACCACAGCAGGGACCTCACACAGAAAAAGCGCTTTTTTCCCCCGTAGTGTCATAGTGTTTTTATAAACTGTGCCATTTAATTGCCAAGGTTTCTTCCTGTTCTCAGCTCGTATGGCGATGGTGGTTGACACATTCGTTCCATATGCACGGCGCTAATGATGCCATGTGGTTGCAATCACCTTATCTGTGTTTTCATCTCGTTAAATGAAGCGCAGCGGCGCAATCGTCTGTTGGACCAAGAGATATGGCCTTCTTTTTTTCTTTTTTTCAAGATGAAAACCAAAAAGAAGACAATCAAGGTTGAAGTTTCTGGATGATTTATATTTCTTGGTAACGCAGCAGCCTGCTGGTTGATTTGTTAAGTCTCCTGTTTCTGTTTGTTTAAATTCTCAAATAAAGCTGTGGGTTGCTTTTTTTTTTTAAGGACTTGTATGACAATCAAAATAAACATGTTTTATGCTGCCTGACTAGCACGCAGGAGGCAGGGTACAGGATCACCACTACACAGTGTTTACCTGCACTACTCTCACACTGGCACAATCAATCGCACAATCACACACATCACACAGACTTAGTGCTGGGGAGCTGACGGGTTACGAAAGCGTACAATGACCCATGTGGCTGTGCTGGGCATTTGCCTTCTCACATTAACCCCCGTTTGTTAATGTCTAGAAAAGATCAGCACTGCACTGCATCTGTTTAATTTGAAAAAAAAAAAAAAGAGTGGGCTGAGCGATCAGTAGATATAATAGCAAACATGTGACTTCGTTCTGTTTCCATTTGGAAAAAGGCCACCAATGACAAAGGTGAAATTGTTAACTCTTCAGAACCCTGAAAAGTCGTCTGTGTCAAGAGAGGCAGTCGTGAGCGTCACATGCAGGCACGCTCTTGACACACCCTGTTTATGTTTATTTTGGGCACGTGTTCTTGCTCAAAGCAAAGCACTCATAGATGATGACACTTTCTTCGCTCCCGTTCGTCCCGCTGAATCGGATGAAGCTTAACCAATCAGGCAGTCCCGCCTGGAGCCAACCAGCCAGGCTTCCATAGCCAGACTGCAGCTCAAGCCCTCAGCACCTGCTCAGAGGGCTTCACTCTTCACTAGCAGTCTGCCTCTGATCTCCTGGGGTCAATGGAGGGCCTCGCCAAGGTTGTCCCTCATGCCCAGTTCTGTTTGAATGGTCTGGGTGTGGATTTCCTGTAAGGGTGGATCAGAAATGTAGACTAGAGGGCAGTGTGTGTGCATGTGTGCAAGAGGTTTTTTTTTTTTTTCTTTCTTCTTTTTCTCGTCAAGTTGTTTTGCAACTGTTGTCACTTTTGGTTATGACTGCATAGTTAAAAGGGGTTAGTGGGAGAAGTCTCTGGGAACGGTTTTTGGAACTCAGTGTCGGCCTGAATGAGCTCGAAATGAAATAACATTTCCGAATCAGTCACCAAAACCAACTTTAGAGCTGCTTGTTTGTTACATAAAAAAGTGTGATTTATAAAACCCTACGGCACAAGTTGAGTCTTTAAAGCACTGATTGAAGCTTGGCAGAAGTTCCTTTAAAAAAAAACTGATCACAGTACCTCACTGTTGGCTGATATAGCCATAAAAAATGAGTTAAACACACACACATGAATAGCTTTATTGACTTCATCCCGACAGCTTGTAGGGTCTAGTTGGTGTAGGCGAACAGTGTTCCAACTAGTAAACTGCAGGAAGGGGAACAATAGGATCACAGGAGTGAAACATGGCTACAAATCCTGCCGGCTGTGTCCAGACTTCAGAGAAGCTCAAACAGCCCTCACTTTGTCCAGCTAAGAAACAGAGCTATGATCAATAGCTGCTCTGTTGTATGAAGTTGGTCAGTCCCGGGCGTGCTCTCGCCCTCCTCTCCCCTCCCCTCCCCTCCCCTCCCCTCCCCTCCCCTCCCCTCCCCTTTTTTTTTTTTTTTTTTGCTGTTTCATATTTTTCAGAAGCTCATTATTTCTTTCTGCTGTGGGTGTGAGTGCTAAAGAGGCTCACACATGCAATGTGTATCTGACAGCGCTGAAATATTAATGGTCCCCAGTGTAGGAGGTTGGTATAGGGCCGACATAGTTACAGTACAAAGGGTGCCTTCTTGCCACCAGGCTTTATTAGCCGAGCTATTAAATGAATAGATGGATATAGCTTGCGCTCTTTTTCTTCGTGCCTCCTTTTGTGTTTTCCGAGCTAGACATCAAACCACTTTCATTTCGTCTTAACTGTTTCTGACGCACACTAAAGTGCTGTCAGACGACACACGCGCGCACACACACACACACGCACACACACACGTGAACTATTGAGTTTTCTGTGGGAGGACAAAGAGGAGGGCTTTGCTATCAGTTCATTTTGTGTGGTCTTGGTCATAAAAAACACCCTGCTCTTTGACTGTGAAAGAGAGGAGGGGGGAAAAAAAGAGCCTGTCTTTAATTTTTGGGAAACCCATAAAAGTTTGTCGCTCCTTTCATATCGGCAGTGGAATTGAAAACAAATGCTACAGTCTCCCCCCCTCTCCTTTGAACTAGCCAATTATGGAGTTGTGAAAATAAAAATCAGTCTGTAGATCTCTTTACCCCCCTTTCTTTCCTCTTTGCCCCCCCCCCCCTTCTCTTGTTCAGGTTCTTTTTTTTGTTCTTTCCCTCTCTCCTCCCCCCCTTGTTTTTGAAGAAACCGAGGGGGGATCACTGATGTCAAAGTCAAAACCAAGAGCATTAAGAAAACTGGCGAAATGCAATACAGCTGCAATCCAACATGACGCTAGAAAATAGGGCTGAGGAGCAGAAAGCCTCTCTCCCGTATTCCCAGGGCGCGCAACTGCTCCCGGCCTTGGCTTTGATCTCTTCAAAGCCTCCTGCCTCCTACTAGATGGAGAGTCTTGGCTGCCGCTCGTGAGCACTGGAGAGAGGCAGGCAGGCAGGCAGGGAGGTGGTGGTGGTGGGGGGTGTTTGGCTGGGGATGGGGGATGCGGTGGGGTAGGGGGGGGATCGTCTTTTCCTTTCCAGGGCTGAAATCAATCACGGTGCCGAGGCAATTATGTGTAATTCAACCCCAGCCAGATTAGTGACTCTTGTTACCTGAGCGACCAGAGCTCTGTAATCTGTGAGACACACCGGCCTCACCGGCAAAGGAGTAGCCAGGAACAGGCGAGGGCACTTGAGGGGAGAGAGGAGGGGACCGAGTAGGGGGGGGTGGGTGCTGAAAATCAGGCTGCCATGCTGCTGCCCAGCAGAGCAGAAAATCAGAGCACAATGGAGTGATTACACTTGCAGATGTAGCCGTATTTATGACGACGTGGACAGAGGGGAACGGAGAGAATGAGGAGCGCTGATTGCCATGGAGCTCGCTAGTTAGTGCGCTAACGAGCCAGGTCCCTTTTTGTGTTAAAACATGTGCGTGATGTCACCTCTGCTATGCTTCGGAGTCCTCCCCCGCCCTACACCACCCCCGTTTCAGTGCCATATCTCTATCCCTCATGCCCTCCACAGTGAGCTCTGCCGAAATGCAAGCTCGGCCAAGGCTCCTGCCCCAGGCGCCCAATTTACTATGGCTGGAGAAAAACTCAGTGGCCCCGAGTCACAGAGGAAAACAGCGAAGCAATGAATGCTGTTCTTTTCCTGCTGCTGCAGTTCGTCTGATCTCTGCAACAGTTTCAGTGTGTTAACACAGCGGTGTAACAATTTACGCCCTTCTGCTTTTTCATTTGGCTCACCAAGATTTCTACCAATTATGCTTGCTCCTAGTTTAGTCAAATCTAGGGCGGGCTCCGAGTTTCAACCTTGCGACTAGTACTGCCTAACCTGCATTAAGATGTTATGTATTCCTATTTCCCTTAATAATCTGTGAGGTTTTAGAAACCATTAATTAGATGCTGGGTGGAGGGCAGAAGGAAAAATTGCAGATTCACTTTTTTTGGAGGCGGGGGCAGTTAATTGGAAATATATGATCGCCCTTGCTTTGAATCCTCCTTTGCACTCTGTCTATAAGCGCTGATGTCACAGGGATGAGAACAAGGCTTTGTTTTTTTTCCCCAGCAGTCACTTGATGCAGGATGATGAAACCCACAAAGATATCTAGCAAGAATGTGTTTGTTCATCTGATGAGCTCGCCTTGTGCTCCATGTTTCTTTTGATCATCGGACAGCTCGGCAGTGATGGAAAGCTCTTATTTTCCTCATGGGATGCGCGCATTAAATAAATTACACGTACAGTTACACAATGTAGTTGATCAGGACCCTAATGGCTGCGATCGTTTCAACCAGGCCGGCTGACGGGGAAGTGGTACTGACTCTAAAAATATAAAAGGTCACGCTGAGTGGATTATGTGGCAAGAACGGAGCCACCGTCCAGCTCGGCAGGAGCCCTTAAATCCACTATCAGCCATAACCCTCAGCTCAGGGGCCAGGTGACGCTTTTCATGTCCTCCAATGGACAGACATCACAGAGGCATCCTCCACTTTGAGCTGCCCGTCATCAAACAATGCATCAAAACATCAAATCAATCCACCCCCACTGTACCCCTGTCTCAAGATGAAAGATGGGGATGGGGGGTTTGGGGGGGTACACGAGCACACCCCACCCCCGCACGTCAATTCTGCACCTCCACTCCTTTCATAAACTGTGGCACTTCCACGCAGAGGCAACAGTGCAGTGGAAAAGTGGCATTTGACTTTTATTTGGGTTAGTTTAACAGCAGTTATCCAAATTTGTCCTTGCATTGCTTTGTTTGTTAACAATGAGTGAGAACAGCTTATTTAAATTGCATCAATTCACTTTTACCTGTGTTTGAAACCTTTTAGCACTTGCTACACTTTGGTTAGTTTCATTTATTTATTTACTTGTCAGTCTAAAAAAAATAGTTAATTCTAGTGATTTTTGCAAAGCAAAAGACTCTTCTTTAAACCCATTACAGTGCAAAAGTTGTCTGTTAAGTAAATGAAAACATGAAGTCACTCTTGCTAGTTATTCATATTTTATAGTTTGTTGATCAAATAAAAACAAAGTTGCAGCTGATTCTAATGAGACGAATGAGATTATATTAAGCATGTGAGAAGCCCAGTATTAATAAATCCAGCTAAGAGCTGAATTACAACCTTGTTGTGCTCATTATATGCCTAATCATCCAGATTTGAGGCATCAGGTGCACGAGCATGCTCTATGTCGCTGAGCCTAAGAAGTCCCTTTTGTGCCCCAGAAATTCCCCATTACCATTTCTTTAGGCATATCAAGGGATAAGCAGACGTTGTCCATTGCCATGTTGTACATGGTCATTGTTTTGTTTGTATTAAAGCCCACTAAACCCTGCCACAAAGCTAATTGATGGGGTGGAGTTTTCTTGTGACCGTTCAGATCCTTGGAGAGGTTCTTTAAGTGTTCCCGGCTTCTGTGGGGATGGAGAAAAGCCATTTGTTCAGAGGGGATCAGATTTGAATAGCTTTGTGCTTGCCATTCAGATCTTAGCAGGGGCGTGTGCACCCAGCTAGGAGGAAAAAAAAACCCTAAAATGTGTGGTTTTGATTAATGACTAATTCCACCCTGAAAGGCAGTTTTTGGTAGTCTTTACCAGTTAATCCCTTAAAACGTGGAATCACACCCAAACAGTGGGCTGCTGGTATTGTTGCACGGCCCATAATGCGAATGAGAGGAAAGGTTTGCAATGGGATCCACAGCCGTGAATGCTCCCCCTAGCTCTGCGGCACGAACCCTTATACCCTGTTCCACAAGAGTCGCACAGGTTGTGACATAATGAAAAACAGGATGGGAAATAGATGGATCGCGCACGTCTTCAAGAGCAAAGGTGCACTAAGGGGAAAAGGGTAGTGATGATGATGTGGTGGCGGGGTCAGAAGTTCAAATCGATGCCTGAACACAGGTGTCATGGCACCCGAGGCAAAAAGGGTTTCTTGTGGTCTGCTCTTTAAAGATTACATAACCTCACTGAACCCTCTTACTCGAAACCGCATCCATACCTCTTTTTTCCTATTAATTTTCCTTCTTTGTTCCATTAAGTCATCAGTGTTACTCACTAAGCCATCAATATTTTTATTCTTTCTTTTCTTACGCACCATGTGGGTGGGTGTGCATCAGTCTGAGTGAAATACAGAAGGAAAACTAGGTCAGTACTCTGTTCAGCTCAGGCAGAAGCGGCTCACATTCAAATCGCCTCCCCATCCACATTTTTCCTGGTGTGTGTGCCACTGAAAACCTTCCCAGCAAAAACACAGCAGCGCCTCTACGTCCGGCCACCGCCTGACTTCGCCCATCTCTCTTTGGCTAGTTCGCAAGGCTAATGTTAACCTCCTCCTGTCTGCAATGTGAAATCCTGCATCGCCGCTCCTTCCTGTGCTCTTCTCTGCTAGCTGGGGCTTAGCGAGGAGAGCACTGTCTCTCGCGCCCGTCTCCACAAGTAGAGACACACAAAGACCCCCACCAGACTCTATTTTCCCCCCTCAACGCTGAGCTCCCAAATCCAAACTGACAGCCATTCATGCCCAGAATACCTGGGCGAAAGCTGAGGGGGGGAAACACTATCTAGGTGTAGCAGGCAAATCCGCTCTTGTTCAACGGATCTATGAAGCCTCCTGCATAAGGCAACTCATCAGCACTTTTCCTCCCATTCTGCACCTCGTTTTCTCTCCTCCCTTTCTCGCCTACTGTCGTATTGTACGGAGGCTAAGGTTTTAGCCCACTAGCCGCACAGAGTTAGCTTGTGCTGCGATTTTATTTGTGTACATGTCTTGGGGCCTTCGTGTGTTGTTGTTGAATGTGGATGTTGGCACCAACGCGTTGCCTGACATGAATGTAGCTACTCAGCAGACCAGAGCCTGTTTCTAATGATAAATCATGCAGTGTGTTAATGCAGCAGTGGGGTTTCTATAAATAGTTGCAGAGGGAGGGATGCTGATTGATTCAGAGGGGTGTGGGGGGAGGACTCCAAACATCCAAACAGGACTCCAAGATCTTCGTTCACCATGTGTGGTTTTTAAGTGCACAGCTGATCAGGTAGATGCATCATCAACACTTTTTTTCCCCACATTCATTACACAAATCCATTGCTATACTAGCTGATTGGATTTTAAGGTAGCGCATCTCTAGAGTTTCGAAGCAAGTGATGGTTTTAGAAAAGCTGCCATGTTCTTTGTGAGGGGATAGATGCCTAGTGTGTGCTCGAGTGTGTGTGCGGGCTGTCTTTTTGTGTATGTGTTTGCAAGTGCGCTTGCAGGCCTGCTGACAGTGGCACTTCAGCAGAATGTTTGCCCTTTCCTTAGTCCTTTGATGTGACCAGGTCCCGCTGTGATAATGAGCCCTGTGCCCCGCCGCAAGGTGAACATCCTGCAGTTCGCCCGGGGCTCTGCCAGAGCAGCAGCCCAACCCCCCCCCCCACCACACCACACCGCACCACCACCACACACACAGAGGCACAGAAGAATGGAGAAGCCGATCTCTGCTCAGCTTCCACACATGTGCATCATATGAACACACTGAGAGCATTGGCTTGACACAGGAGCATCTTATGTAAAAATTCAAATGACTACTTAAATTATCTATAGGATGAGTGTGGTGACTTATATATAGTTTTTCCTCTGTATCAGTAAATGTATTCAAAAATCTACAGCCTGCTACTACTATCTAGAGATGCATTGATTCCAATTTCTCAGTGAATACATATTTATTTTTTATTTTTTAAGTGACGCCTTGCGTACCAGCTTTCTTTCTAAGAACTATAATTGACAGCATAGCCAAACAAAAATCTACTTTTCTTCTTTATAGTCAAATAAATGATTAAACTTTACTCAAAGCTGCAGTAAATTGCAGGATCTTTTCTCATTTAAACAACTAAAACTGTTGCAGGAAGGAGTTACAGATAAAGAAAATGTGTTGCTGTATGCTCACCTTTACCTATCATCCATCCATTTGCTTCCGCTTATCCTTTTCAGGGTCGCGGGGGGCGCTGGAGCCTATCCCAGCTGTCATAGGGCGAGAGGCGGGGTACACCCCGGACAGGTCGCCAGTCTGTCGCAGGGCCAACACACAGGGACAGACAACCATTCACACTCACATTCACTCGCACATTCACACCTAGTGGCAATTTGGATTATCCAATTAACCTATCCCCTATCATATTTTACCTTAAACAAAAACAGGTGCAAGAGATTTGTATAACAAAAGAAATGTTACTGAAATTGTTTTCCAGGATCACCATATAAGTCTGAACAGGATATCAACCCTTTGAGTTGATATTCTGTGTGAGTTTAGTGTTTAGGTTTGTTGTTACATTTGTTTTCGTTTCTTTTTTTCTTTTCTTTTTTTTACTTTATACTGTCTGCAGTTTTTTCTCCTTTATTTGCTTTGATCTGTTGCTCATACCGAGGCTCTGAGCTCTGGATAGCTTTAGCTTTAGCCGCTTTCCCTCTGTTAGCTTCTCAAAAATGTCCGTCTGAAGTGAGTGAGGGTGAGTTAAATGTTTAGGTTTGCTGTTACATACGTTTTCACGGTCCTTTTCACTCACACTGAAAAACTCTCAAATGACCATATCCACTCGCTTACGACATGTGACTGCGCATGGCACGTGCCTGTGAGTGAGCTGTGCCGATACCACTGTGTGTGTGTTCTGCATACATGGTGAGAGCCGGTTCGTAATCAGACATATATGACATTGGCTGATTGTGGTCCCTGGACAGTCGATATCTGCTGCTAACAGTGGTCTATATAAGCTGTTCCTGTTGTCCAATATTTGTTAAAAACACAAACCAGTTGCTAATCAAGCGAATATGGACGTTATACTTTGAGTACACCCAATGCTATCTTGTTGCATTAAATGGGTTCCAAGAGGTAGAGGTGTAACTGAGGCCTTCATAGTTCAAATTTGTTCCCAGTGGGAATTTGGGCTGATAGTCTTAAACAGAGTTGCCATCTTTACCTCTCATCTCAAGCATATGGAAGCCCGTTTCCGCCACTAAATAAAAACGAAACAGCTAGTATCCATAACTCGAAATTTTGAGTTATTTTCTTGAAATTTCGACTTATTAACTCGAAATTTCGAGAAATATAACTCAAAATTTCGAGTTACTTTTCTCAAAATTTCGAGTTAGCGCTGCCAATCAAAAATATACGTGAATGAGGTGCTTTCTTGTTACCCGGAAGCATATGGCGCAGAGGAACGCGCACTCAAAAACGGATCCCAACTAATTGGCGCTTTCGCGAGTACGTTTGCTGATAGTAACACCATGTGATTCAGCTAATAACACAGGGATTTCATCATTTGTGAAGCCAGGCTGAAAACACTCAGCAATCTGTGCATTCACGACTGGATGTAATACCGGTAGCTTAGCTGTAGCATTTGTAGCTGAGGGCTTCAGCTTCCAGGTAACGAGGAAATGACGTCATTCACGTAGATTACTGATTGGCAGCGCTAACTCGAAATTTCGAGTTACTTTTCTCAAAATTTCGAGTTACTTTTCTCAAAATTTTGAGTTAATAAATCGAAATTTCGAGAAAGTAACTCAGAATTTTGAGAAAATAACTCGAAATTTTGAGTTATGGATCCTTTTTTTTTTTTTAGTGGCAGAAACGGGCTTCCATACAAGCATGACATGTCTCAGTGTGCTTTTTTTATTCTTCTTTCACCACAGCAATCTGACCAGATCAGATCTACACACACCTGATGTATCGCTTTAAACATGACAGAAGTCACAGTAGTGGGTAGTGGCTTTGTGCCTTTGTGAGCTTCTTTAAATAAAAGATTGCTCTACACAGCATAAATAAGAGAACGCTTTCGTCATTTGCCTGCCATTGTTGTACCAATACAGCTCTGACCTCATCGACTACAAGCTGCGTGATGTACTTACCCAAGGCTTGATACCTATTCTGGAATATCTTGCATCGCAGTCACGTCTGAATGAACCTGTGAAGAACATGATTGATGTTACATATGTCATGTCTGAAAAGGTTTTAGCACATTGCTTGTTGTTGTTCAGAGAAAAAATGCAATACAAAGAGTCTCATTCTTTATTTATCTGATAAAACCCTATAAAATAAAACCCTGATTTTGCTCCAGTTACAGGAAGGAATTTGGACTACAGTTACCGTAACACTTATTTAGTAAAACATAGTTTCACAACATGGAATAGATTACATGGCCCCATTCAAACCCTCTTCACCTCCTGTGTGCACCTTTTTAGAGCCAGAGCTCTTTAAAAACAGACTCCCTGTCGTCACATCACTTCCCTCCTTCTACCTTTTGTGGTTTAACGTGTAAGGAGGAAAATGGCACCTGGATCATTTCTAATGTTCTGTTCCTTTTCCAATCTTTTTTTTTTTTTTTAAATAGCACCGCGACATATAGAAATTAAGAGTTGAACACTTTAAAAAGCGGATAAAGTCTTTTCATGTGAGGCAGGCACATTTCACACAAATTATCATCTTTGCTCGTTGAGAATGTCAGCGCGAGAGCCAGCCGCGATTGGTTTGCTCGGAGCGCACGCTCTTCATGCCAGCTGAGGGATGATGGGTAATCCATCTCGTCCTATTCTGACGCGGTGAGGAAAGAGACACTTGGCTGTTAACAGCTCTTTTGTGTTCACGTGCAGCGTTTGTGTATTTAAGTTATTAAACGTGTGGTTAACACAACCATCATGTAGCTTGAAATATTTTAATGCACGTCGTGCGTGCGTGTGTAGGTGGGGTTACTTAAAGTGTTTGACATCAGCTATAGCCGTCATGTCTGTGGGTGCAGTGTCGGTATTTAGAGGGCAGCATGACAAGTTTCCTTGCCTGATACATGTACGCTGAAGCTTGGCCACTAAAGCCATGAAATTGAACATATGGAGCGTGGCTATTTTTGCACTAAACTCCACTCAGCTGCAAGTGTGGGTTGCTCTTTATATACCTCCTCTTTATTTTTAGTAACTGGCTACTGCCTTCAGTCTCACTGCATGTCTTCAACTACAGGAACCCTCAACAGCGCAACAATTTTTTGATTGGAATAATGAGGAGAGGGCAAGGAGACATTTGGGAGGGCATCGCAGATGTATACTTCTCTCTGGGGTATGCTTTTCTTATTATTCGTAGCCTCCTCTGCTGCTGTCCCTGTGGTTAGCTTCGCTTGTTCGTCTCATTACCCTCGGCACGTGGCGCTCCTTCACTTGCCGCCGGCCCGGCTTTCTTCTCCATTAATTGGGTTTCGTTACATTAAGCCCCCTGGCCAAGGGGCCATCCTGCCAATAAAACATCCCATTTTTAGCGCTCCTCTCAAAGCTGGTGGGGTTCAACCTGCTCTGCGAATGGTAATTGGTTATTTACTTAAGCTTCCTCAGGTTGGTCTCTGCTGATTTTTTTTTTTTTTTCCCTTTTTTTGGTACAAGGGGGAGGTACAGTGCCTTTTCATTCCCATGCTGTAAAGCTACTACAGGAGAATGTTTGCTCACTTTTGTTGGGTAAAGGTTGCACAGCTTGCGCACAAACACTCCTGAGAGTGAACACCTGGTTATGAGGGCGACTCTGTAGGATTTCAGTAGTGGACACACCCTCGCTTCATACTCCCAACTACTGACATTTACAGAGCCTTTGTGTCTGTAATCTCGTCTTCTTCTTTGAGCCCATTATCAATGGAAACAGTAGCTAAAGATGTACTTAAACAGTCAAAGGAGGGTGTGGAGGACCTGTGATTCACTTATGCTGAGAATCACATGTTCTTCTTTTAAAAACTTTTTAAGTGAAGATTTTCCTGCAAATCTTTGTTGATGGGTCTTATAATTACAGGCCAGTCCCATGTTGCATTTTCTCTCTTTGTTTCATTCACATCCTCGGCCCTCACCTGCAAACCCTTTCCCTCCAGAGTGCAGAAAATCCTGCGAGGTGAGGTTGGGTTTTGTGTTGAGGAGGGCTTCTCAGCGAATAGACTTAGCAGCATGAGAATCCATAGCCGCCGCTTGAGCTGACATCTCCCCAGCTGTTTGTGAAACACCTCACACGGTTTCTACACACTTGATTGTAGCTGCGGGCGCAGAGAGTCCTCATTGCATATAAATTACAGAAGTGGGAAGTGATTATTATAAAATTCCCGCTTTCCCTTTTTTCCACTCCACTCTGCAGAAGTGGTATAATTGAGTGGAGTACAAAAGCTGTGCTGTGAGGGGAGAGAGATGCTTTAAAAAGGCAATATTGCAGGGATGGCTGTTCCGTACACCACGTAGACACATGTATAAACGTGCAAATTCTTGTTTTACCGACCGTGACACGATGTTGCTGGAATATGACAGAATACAAGATCACAGACGTCGGCGTGTCGTCAGAAAAATCAAGGCGGGAGGGTGGGGGACAAAAAAACAACCCCAACAAAAACAAAAAAGTGAAACGTCCCATTTTTCTTCCCCACCCCCAATTTCAGACGGCACGCCAAGTCACTGGCTCCCCTTGCTGAAACACACTGGAGTGTCTCCTCCATGGAGGGCTTCCTGCCAGCTCCAGTTCCGCACAATGAATTTCTCTTAAAACCACATCTGAAGGTTTTTTTTTTTTTTTTTTTTTTTTTTTTTTAAAAAGGGCCGGCCAAGCCTGGATATGAAATTCCAAATGGAACGTTTTTCTTTTCAATCCTCGCCGCCTCTCTTCTTTCACTCTGCCTGAAAAATATGAATAGAAAGATCTTAAGCCTATTATTTCTCCTGTACAATAAAAGGGACCTCCAATATGGATGCCCTCCATTGCAACAGTGTCGCTACTGCTGCAGCCAGTAGGGCTTCATGAAGGGTATGAGAAGGAATCAGATTAGGACATGGCATGACCCTCATGGCTGTTGTCAGGAGTTGGGTGTCTCCAGCTCCCTTTTTCAGTAAATTGTTAATGGTGTCAGTTTTTAATGTTGTTTTTTCTTTTTTTTTTTTTTTAATTTATGGTGGTAAAATGTTGCCCCAGCAATACCTCTTTGCATGTAATCAAGTAAAAAACCATCTAAACCAGGATTTGGCTTGACCCTGATACGGTTTGCACAATCAAATTTTATGTATATCTAGAGTATAATGAAGCTGTTGGAAGCCTGACGGACAATTTATTTCCTTTCCTTTTCGAAAGTAAACTACAGTTAGGCCATGCAATATGCGTAAAGTGTGCGCCCTAAACGGGCATAAATTTGCTATTGGTCACATAGGCCTGCAGGTTTTTCCCTGGTGGATCTTTTTTTTTTTTCCCCCACAATGGAAGCAGTTTATTAAGAAGTTGAGAAAAATGGGATTTGACAGCTGTAACTGGGAAGAGCACAAAAGAGGGCTTCTCCACTGTGGCAGTAAAACTCAAGCTTTCTTAGGTGCTAAGAAGTTAGTCGCCCTGCTTTAAAATATTGTTTTAAATGTTTGTTTTTTTTATTGTAGTTCTATGTGTACGCACAAACATGAGAACTTTTTTTTTTGTTTCCAGCTGGCTTTTCTTTCAATATTGGGGAGCATAGCAGGTTTTAACGATAGCATTCCAGGTTCTTATCTCATTCCCACAGCGTAACAAATGGGAGTGGAGAGGCGTAAAATAATATGTGTGAGAATGCTGTCATTTAGCCCCTGGTGGAGGCATGTCTCAGCCACTGTAGGCCTAGTTAGTCCCCTCTTTTTAGGCTTAGCAGCCTTGCTAATAAGCCTAACCTTCTTAAGGATGAGGCTGGACACTAACCTTTGGCTCTTTGACTAGGGAATGCAACACACCTGGGCTGGTGTGAGAAAATTACACCTCTACATCCTTAGCTTGGTTTTCAGGCAGGGCTTCTCTTGTGTGAGAACAAACTTTACCACATGTGCAGTGCAACCTGTGCTTTATGGTGCCGTAACAGCCCCGTCTCCAAACCGGGAACTGAATTGGCCTGAGGAGATGAGATTCCCGGCATGATTTGGGACCCTGATGAGAATGATGGTTCATGCAGCTGGACACGTGCACACACATACCACACGTACTGCTCTTTGAGGACATTCCCAGAAGGTGGTGAGATGGAGGGAGGACGGAGGGGGTTCTTAAGTTGAAGCTGGTGCCAGTCTGCGAGAGGTTCAGAAAAACTCAGACATTCCAGCCACCCCTGTGTCCGAGGAGTTTTTCTGTGTGTGTGTAAGTGGGTGAGGCGGGGCACCAGTCACCACTTAGCACTGCAGGAATGTCACCTTGGCACACATGTCACTAGACAACAAAGCGAGGGCTAATAAAGAACAGTCCATTTATTATTATCATCCTGTCATAATTTGATTCTTATCCTAAATTTAGATGGGTATCTTTAACGACGCTGCTAATCATGTGACTGTTTCTGGCAATAAAATCGATTAGAGTTTCCTAAAAACTCGGGAGAGCTCATTGGGAGCCGCCCGGTGTAAGTGGCGTCTCACCCATCGGTGCACCGCCGTCTTTCCCGATTAGCCATATATCCTGTGGAGGTGATATTTTGACTTCAGCTCAGCTCTGGGCTCAGACTGTAAATAGTAGATTTAGCATGGCTAAGCATTACCATGTGTTCAGTGCAGCTGAAGCATGTAAGCACTGTTGGCTGGGGGTTGGGGGTTTTCGGGCCTGGTTCGATCTATTTTAGTTTTCCAGAGGAAGCTCTCTCTCTTTCTCTTGCTCTCCGTCTCTCTGAGTCAGCCTGGGATGAGGGGTCTGTGGCCAGGCCACTGTTGACGTGATTACCCCTGCATTAAGTACCGCTGCAGACATCTGTCTCACTCACGCTCTCTCCCCATAGCCAGAACCCGCACCCCACCCCACCCACCTTTCTCCTCCTCCTCCATCCCTCATCTCTTCTTCCCCCGGCTCTTGGTCTGTAATGAACTCCCCTTATTCACCAGCTAATGACTGCCTTTGATCTCCCGCCTAAGACCTCTGCTCTGACTCTACCCTGCAAGTCTCTCTTTTCTCTCCCTTCCCTTTGCTCTATCGCTTGCTCGCTTCTATTCGCTCCACCTCTGTTTGCATCTTTCTCCCCTTTTCTGTCTCAGACATGCTCGCGCACCTCTTTTGACTTGTTTCTTTTGTTTTTTTCTCCTTCAGGGGATGTGGGGATTTTCAAACCTGCTGACCTAGGCTAAACAAAGTTTTGAGCTGCTGTGCCCAGCCTAGTAAAGAGAGAAGACATTCAAGAAATGTTTTTAAAAATATATATTTATAGTAACTTCTTGACCATACAATGAAAGTCAAGAAGGCACTGTGCTGCTGCAGAGCAGACCACCTGTACTCCTGTATGAATCATGTGTGAGGGATCAGGGCCCCTTTTTCAGATGGAATAACACAAAAGGCATCGGCTTTTCACAGCATTTAAAAAATAAAAAAGTAAATCTTCTTGCATTTTTCTCCACAGTCCAACAAAGTCCCCGTGGTGCAGCCGTCTCATGCAGTCCACCCGCTCACCCCCCTGATCACGTACAGTGACGAACACTTCGCTCCAGTGTCCCATTCTGGCCATCACCCCCAGGATGCCAACAACAAACAAGGTAAGACACCAAAAAAATGCCACAGCAGTATCTGCTGTTCTTATCCCATATTTGAAATCCTTTTATCACACTGTGTGGAACTAAAAGGGGTCGTTTCTTTATATATATCTATGTAAAAGTGAACACAAAAAACGGGGTTTGCTGTGGCACTGAACACTTTGTTGTCAGCAAGCTTTTACTGACTGAAAGAGTGAAAACTGTAGAAGGATACGATAAAGACAGTCGTCACAGACACATTATAGGTCACCAGTACTTCTTAATGCAATAAAATGTGACATTGAAATGGATTTTTGCACCGTATTCGCTTCCAAATGATCACATGGCAGCTTGATATGGAGGCATCGATGAACCCTGACTGCATTTAGTCTTTTTGGGGTTTTTTTGCATAAATGTCTGGATAGACGGGAATCAGGAGAGAGAGGGGGGGGGGGAAGTGTCGCAGTACAGTCATCCTTCCTATCATCTCAAAGTGTGAGCTCATTTGAAGCAGCCTGTGGGATGGCACGCTGAGCTCTGCTGCCCTCTCCCTCTGCACTCTTTGCCTCTCAGTTATAACATCAAGCTGCAGCTCTGACAGCTGCGGAGGAGCTCCTGAGCCGTTTGGGAGCGAGCTCCTCAGCCCTGCACAGCTGGAGACTTTGGCAGCTTCTCGCTAATGCAAGGAAGAAAGGAAACAAAAAAGACGTGGCCCATCCGCAGTTTTGTCCCGCACCTTGTCTCTTTTCTCTGCTTTCTTCTCCTGCGGCTGGCAGTTGAAAAAAAAAAAGAGGAGGAGGGATCAGACAAGATGTGGGCGATGATGGTGATGACGATGATGATGTTGAGGCTCGGAGGTTCTAAGGGACCAGCTATAAATAACAATGTGGAAATGAGCACAGGAGTACACAGAGTAGCAGAGATGAAGGGAGCGGGGACATTTAACGAAACAGTGCTCCACATATGTCAGAAAAATCACACGTCTGACATGTTTTGTCGAGGCAGGAGAGGATAAACAGGTAGCAGAAGGAAATAATGAAGGCACGGAAGATTTAACAGTTGTGTTGTCACGTTGTACAGTCTGAGGAAAAACGCTTCACACCCGTTTCACTGTTCACGTTGGGTCTCTGACAATCAAGAGCTGAAAGGAGCCCTGGAGGTCCTTCTTCTCCTTCTTTTTTTTTTTCGTACTTTTTTGATCTTTTTGCACCCGCAGCCCAACAGAAATCCATGTCCAAGCGATCCGGTTGCAGAATTAGCAGCAAATGATTTCCCTAGGCATATTCATGTGTGTGGATATCAGAAGAGCTAAGCCAAAATGCTTAAAACGAAATCTCTCTTATTCTCTTTTTTTTCTTCTTCTCTCTCTCTCTCTCTCTCTCGCTCTCTCTCTCTCTCGCTCTCTCTCCCTCTCTCTCTCTCACACATATCGACCATTTGCCGCTCTGCACTCCTTAGTGGGCTCAGACTTTGATCTGCTCGTTAATTATGAAAAACAATCATGGATTTTCTCATTATGAGCCCTAATATGCACAAGGCCTGCAATGAGGGATGGAAGGTCGAGCGGAGGGGAGGGTAGTGGGAGGTGTGTCTGGGGTGGGGGGGCGGGGGTAAAGACATATAACATGAATTTGATTAGTGAATACTTTTTTTTTAATCCTCTTTTTTTGTTTGTTTGTTTTGTTTTTTATGGTGACAGTCACATCGGTGTCACATGTTCAGAGTGGAAACGAGAGCGTGAAGCTTTGTCGGGATGTCAACGGGAACTGAAAAGGGGGGAGTGAGTAATTAGGCACCTTAGGGGTGTGAGTGACAAGGTTAACACGCCGGGGCGCTCTCTTCTTCCCCTGCTGCTTCAGCCATCGCCTGCTTCTCTTCTGCCCTCAGGAGAGCCCTAAAGGAGTGTTAGGTGGTGGATTAGTAGGCAGGGGAGTAGCGCTATCCGTGCTATGAATCCAGCGTTGCAACACTGGCTTTGGAGATATAAGCCTCCCACTCGGCCAGCCTCTCTGAGGAGGGAGGCCCCCTTCAGACCCCAGCCTGGAGAGAGAGAGAAGGAGGAAGAGAAAAGATAGAGGCAGGGAGAAAAGGCTGGCTCCAGCAGGGATTAGAAGATGGTGTTAATCTGGAGGCATTTGCCCTCTTTTCTTTGTGTGTGTGTCTGCGTGAGCACACATGTAGGCACATTCCAGTTGCCTGTGTATAAACAGTATTTGCTGATATCTTCAGACTTTTATTGTTACTTGCACAACTGTGAAATAAGAAGGGGGAAAAAATGTGTGTTAAGACAAAAAACCATGAGACCTTAAACGTTCGTCGCCCCGCAGCCCATTTCTCACTAAGTCTTCTCACAGAAAGATACCCCTTGACCTTGAAGCCCAGCAAGAGCAGGCGAGCTGGAGATAGAGGAGCTTAGTCCTGGAGATCCACAGACAGCTAGTCGTGTCAATCCTGTGTCTACAGGGAGAGCCGCAGCCTCTGTCATAAAGATGAAGCCTCAATTATCCAGCTTAAAGATGCTGAAACACACTGGAAGGAGTCGAGCTTAAGCGGGGACAATATTATCCGCCCCTTTCACGGGTTGATAATGTGAGGTCAAGAAGCCATGCTGATGCCCCGGTGTGTGCCCTCTTCCGAAGCTGGCAGTTCATGACTTTAACCAGAATGTATGACTGAGGAATATGCAAACCTGATGATAATCCTAACTTCACATACACACACACACACACACACTTCTTGAATAATCGCTAAAATATGTCCGTAAGGGATATTTTTCTTTTTTCTTTTATTTTTTTGCTAACCTGCTGCTTGCGCTGTTTCCTCCTTATCTGCATTCTGCCTATCTAATAGTTGTGTGTTGCTTTTTTTATTCTTCTTTTGTTTGTCCAGGAATGCCCAGGCATCACCCCGGACCAGACATGCCCAACTTCTACTCCTTGTCTCCTGGAGGAGTGGGGCAGCTCACATCACAGCTGGGATGGTGAGTCACAGGCAGATTAAAGCAAAAGCCTGCACGACTGATTCATGCAAAAAGGGACCAGAAACTATGCAGCGTTTTTACATCTTATGGACAGTGACACTGTACCAGCTTTGTGTACTGAATAGAGAAGTACTGGCCTGGAACAGCAGCTTCCTCTGGGAGGTCCGCCTCCGGTGGTTTGTGCTGCGCTGCTGTGGCCACAGCCACACCACTCGACTGTGTGCCCAGCACATGTCAAACACATCACCGCATTTGTGCCCCTGCATAGCCATATGGCTGCTTAACCATTATCAAAGCTTTCTGGAAGCGCTTCTCTCTCTTTCTTTCTTTCTGAGACTTACTTCAAGTGCTTTTCTTTAGCCCTGTTCCACTGCATCCTTGTTACTTCCTGTGCTTTTTTTTTTTTTCTATCCCCCAAACATATCTGTCTCACTTTCCTCACTATCTGTTACTCTGCTGGCTTTAGGGCAAACACTGAGTGAAGACAGATGTAACGTCCACGAGCAGGACACTTGATCACACGTGACCAGAAGTCTCCACCACCTTTCCTCCTCATGCCCTTGTAAATCTGACTAACCCACTTTTGATTTAAGGAGTTAGGCTAAGGACAGGCGGCTGTTTTATTTAAAAACAAATTCCTGTTTTTCTACACCCACTGATTTTTGGTTTCCTAGGCAGAGTCTATACCTAGCAACAAGTCTGTTAGACTGAGGGAGTGGTGCATTTGCACTTTAGAACCATGTTGTTTGACACTTCACTTTAATTTTTTTATTCATTCATTAAAGAGAAGCTATAACCATGTTGTTAAAATCTAACAATATTATAAACTATTGATAGAAAAGTTAAAAAGTGAGATCTAATCACAAATTCTGAAATATGACAAGTGTAAAAACACGGTGAAAGAGACTCCGACTGCTTGTTCTTGAGGCGCAACCAATCATTGGCTATAGTCATGCAATTGTCACACACGCCATATTCAGTCATGCATATGCAGTCATGCGTATGGTGTGTGTGACAATTTCTAAAGTCATATAAAACAGTTCCCAGTCTTTTTTTTCTCACTTTAATGCCATTTGGAAGATATTTTCCACTCCTCTGATCCTCTTCTTAGTCTTTAATAATCAAAATGTCCTGTTATTGCAGGTTCCCGCACCACATGGTGCCAGGTCCCCCAGGTCCTCACGCCACAGGGATCCCTCACCCGGCCATTGTCAACCCACAGGTCAAACAGGAGCCGCCTCATGACGGTGACATCATGCACATGTGAGTCCTGCAAACACAAAAAATATTGCCTTAAAGCTCGTGCTGTCACTCCTCTATCAGCATTTTTTGACACAACAAACTTCCAGGTATTTGTGTTCTCCTCCACTCGCTACAGGAGGGCGATGCTCAGCAAACCCTCTCCCAGCGCCTTGTTCTCTTTCTCTTGATGTGAGCAGATAAATGGCGAGGGCCCACGCTCTGCTGATAACAGGCCTATGCTTCATTTGGCCTCTGGGATCACAACACTCTTAGCTGACAACAGATACAGGTCCTAGATTAGTGCTAAGAATTCACATCCCCAGCGTGTGCAGTGGGAAGTGCTGTGAGAGCCCTGAAGTGGTTATCACTGATATTTCCATTATTCATGGACATCTTCCTACCAAGACTGTACTGGTATCAAAAAGGTTGTTAGAAAGTAAGTCGAGCAGTGTTTTCTTTTAGCGCGAGAGCATTTGGTTTTAAGTATTCACCACTGTGCTACGGACAAGAAAGTTTGGTTGCCATTACTGGTGAAGTAATCTCTCTGCATGAAGGGCTGCAACTGTACAACTGCACATGATTAAAGAAGCCGGGGCCCATGGCGTGGCAGCCCCTCTCACGCTGCCTCGCCATTGGTTGAGTGCAGCCAGACCCTCGCTGCTTTTGTCGCCACGGCGGCACCATAATTTCCTTCTCCCGTTGCTTTGGACTTGTATTTATTTTGCTTATTTTCTAACTTTTTTAGTGTTTTCTCTTTCTCACCTCCTCCACTTTGTTGTCGTATTCCGTCTCTCTACAGGAAGCCGCAGCACGAACAGAGAAAGGAGCAGGAGCCCAAAAGACCGCACATCAAAAAGCCGCTAAACGCCTTCATGCTCTACATGAAAGAGATGCGTGCGAACGTGGTTGCCGAGTGCACGCTGAAGGAGAGCGCCGCCATCAATCAGATCCTGGGACGAAGGGTGGGTCGCGCAGTATACCTATACGCCGATCTCTAGCTTTCTTTCTTTTTTTCCCCCCCGAGTTTATCTTTGCTGATTGAGTCGAATCGCGGTGAGATCATAGTTTATGTCATGTTCTCTGAGGAGGCTGCTCGATTAGCTGAAAAAGTGCAACGATTTCTCCCCTTTATTAGCAGTCTTTATAAACTGGTTGTGATTATTGCCCTGATGATGCTCAAGCCAATTACTTCCCCTTTCCCCCTAAAGCCCCACACCCACCTCTCTCTGTCTTTCAACAGCACAGACACAGGCTGCCTGTCTAACTGACATTTAATCAGATTGGCTTTAATAAAATATGCCTGTATAATGGCACGGTTGGAAATGACAAAATTTGTTCCTTTTGAGGATTGGGAAAAGAATGGAACCACAGAGCCATGTTAAAAGCCTTAACGAATAGGCCTGGCGGTTGAGGCAGCCAGCCACAGCAAAGCCTAGTTTGTGGCCTGGGTAGGGTAATTGCTTGCTGACATAGTTTGAATAAAAAGCACTGCTAAATTGGAAGCAGTGTTTTCATAAGAAATCAAAGTCCCCCCCCCCCCCCCCCCCTCTTGTCTCCACCCCCCTCTCCCCTACTTTTTTCTCTCTTTCTCTCACTCTTGCACATGTTAATCTCTTCATCATGTCCCCCCCCCTTCTTCTTTGTGTCTTTCATCCCCCCCCGCTTTTTTTTTTTCTTTTATACACATGTGGAAGTTGAAAAGTTTTTTTCCCCCTTCTATACCAAAACACCAGCGCACGCCTCTACGCAGAGAACATGCAAGTGCATGCCAGTAATTGACTGTATGCTATTTTTTTTTCCTCCCCCTTAATCTCCTTTGTACTGAAACAGTGGCATGCTTTATCTCGAGAAGAGCAAGCTAAGTATTACGAGTTAGCCCGCAAGGAACGGCAGCTCCACATGCAGCTCTACCCAGGCTGGTCCGCTCGAGACAACTATGTGAGTATCAACAGAACAGACTGACAGAGGTGCGCGTGCGTGTGTGTGTGAATGTGTTTGCGTTGATTCATGTTTGTTTATGTCAGCGTTGCATGACTTGTTCTTAAAATGCCACACAGGAATGACACACACACACCAAAACACTAATTTGCACCAGTCCTCCTCCATGCTAATGGGGTCCATTTGTAGACCCTTTGTTTCAGCCTAATGTGTAATTCATAACACTGTGATTCACTGTTATAGTGCCATCCACACTAAAATGGATTGTAGTATCACGGACACTATTATTGCCATTGTGAGTGAAAATTGCCTGGTAATGGTTACGGCGCTCTTTGATGTTCCATATCGGCTTCGGATGTAGAAAGCAACTGTTAGACTGAGTCGAGGAGGCTGGATTATACATGCGGCGTTCAGCAGTAGCAACCTCTGCTCCCCCAGCTGCCCGTTTTTTTGTTTGTTTTGTTTTTTGTTTTTTTGTTTGTGAATCTGGGCGGTTCAGCTGGATTTTTAGGATGAAGCCTGTGTTTATTGTTACAGCATTTATGTGTACTTACGTGCTGCTGGATGAGAGTCTAAATGTGTTATTGAGTGATGTGTGACGTGTATGAATCTTTGTGAGTGTGTGTGTTTGGGAGAGAGAGAGAGAGAGAGAGAGAGAGAGAGAGAGCACCAGCCTTTATTTAAAAGTGTGGCTCCAGCACTCACATTCACTCCACCACCAAAGTGCTTTGTGGTGTTTATCTGCCTCCCCTCGGACACCGACAGCATCCCTCCTCCTTCTGCCTCCACGGCTCCACTGCCAAAATGCCTCGCTGAGGTGGGGGGTGTGTGTGTGGGGCGGGGGATTGTTCATAGCTCTGCTCCCAGTAAAGCACAGCAGAGTTAAAGATGCGCATCATCGCTGCATTGGTGACATTTGGGTCGGATCCTGTTGAATTTCCTGTTTTCTCAGTAGTTTTGATGTTTAGAAGGGGGTTAGAGGAATGGCTTTCTATGTGGCACACGACGAAGGTAACGATAATGGGTAGTGCAAAGTAGATGGTGTATCCTTGTGGAATTAGTTATTCTGTGACCGCTCCCACAATCACAGTATTACAGACAGAGCATCGTGCCTGGAAACACCCAAAATAGGTAACACACTGGCGTGGAAAAATCGTGTATCATTCATAGTTTTGCTGTGCACCCCCTCCTATCTCTCCCCACCCTTTCTCTCACCCACACTCACTCAGCTTCTCTTCTTCCCTGTCTGCCGTGGCAGTAGAAGGCAGATTAGCTCATGAATAAGTGGATTAGCAGACTTTGCAGCAGGAAACCAAAGTGCTGCTCATATTTGACTAGAACGACTCTACACTGCTATCTATACCTATAGTCTCCCCCCTGGGGATTTAGCATAAGCTAAAAAATCCTTACACACTCCCACCACCTCACTGGAAAAACGAGTGCTACTCTTCACAGCCTAATTGCAGTGAGCGTTTTTAATTGCACTTCATGTTAATGTTTGTCATTTAAAAAATACGAGGGGGGGGGGGACTTCAAAGCTAGACACAGAGCTGTCAAAACAGCAGAACTTTCACTCGGCTGGGAATGGCCACACTTCAACAGGCCTGAAAACTATGGAAAAGCGGTCGAGAGGAGGTAGAGCACACTCGATACGAGATCAGGCTCTCCATCGGCCCGTCCCTCAGTGTCGCAGTTTGTGGTGGAGTCCAGAGTCTGGGTTGATGCTGGTTGGATGCCCAGCAGGGGATGAGTGAACATGGCAGTCAGCAGCAGGATATCAAGAGTGGTCTAGTGAGCGTGAGTGCTGGAGCCACACTTTATGCGTTCCTCTGTATATTTTTTAGGGAAAGAAGAAGAAGCGGAAGAGGGAGAAGATGCAGGAATCGGCCACAGGTAAGAGACGCTTCCAACTCCTGCCTCCTCGCTCATTTGGGAAACGCCGTTGTTTGTTGGTTTCATTGTGCAGTTGGGAATCACTTCCACCATCTTTCTGTGGGGTCGTGTTTTACAGCAAATTGCCGCATTTGCAGTAATGTTCGCCCTGTGAAACAAACCACTAACCTCTCATTGACTGACAGCTAGTAGAATCAGACTAACCTAACTAACCCACTCACTATGCTCAGTCTAGCCTCAGACTTGACTTGTGTACACCCCTTCATTTATGTCTCTATCCCTGTCTTCTCATATTACACCTACTTTGGGATTAGTCTGTCCATTCTATACGACTGCTTACGGATTTCTGGGCTTTGCATTATTTGTTTGCCTGCTGCTCTACAGTGTGTCTTTCTGCTGACCTTGTTTAGCTGCGCTTCTGAGCCTCTTCCTTAGCACTGCAACTGTAATCCACTGAGAATTACTTCTTAAGTAAAATGTCAGTACTTCCTTTTGGTCTGTACAACTGTATAGGCCAGATTGACGGTTATGATCTTTTGCCGTCCGGATACCCTTTTTTTAAAAAAAGATGCAATTTTCTGCAGGTACAGGCCAGAGAATGAAAACGGCGTACATCTGAGAATATGGTAAGACAACCCTCCCCCCCACCTCTATGCCCTCCCTGTCTGGTTTGATATATGTCAAGCTTTTTCTTTATCCTTCATTTTGTTCTTTAAAAAAAACTGCTAAACACTGACTTTGAGAGAGTATGTGCTCACAGACTAATCCTAAAAAGGTCCACCCTAACCTTGCCATAGTCATTGTGTCAGCTGTGTTAAGGCCTGAAGAGGGATTGTGGTGTGTGTGTGTGTTTGTGTGTGCGTGTGTGTGGTTTGCTCAATGGCCTCAACACAATATACATTGAATTTTCTGCATGCAAGCGTATGTATGTACTGGTCAGTTCAGTGTCTTTGTGTTGGAGCTGGTTGGATGAGAACTCGTATGCTATTCGGGGGTAAAAGTGTCCAAATAAAGTAAAAATATTGCTTAATGAATCATGCAGCTCATGAACTCAGTGTTTTCTAAACATGGCATAAATAATACATCTGAAACTTTTTTTTTTTTTTTGCTCTGGTGGAGGCTAGGATATCAGCTCAGCCCCATATGGGCTACATGTGTTGTCTTTCTCTGCGTCTTTGTGAAGCAGGGCAGGATCCAGCAGCTTGTCTGGCAGGAACTTAATGAGATGCTATACCTTTAATAAGATTTCATGGTATCTGGGCTTTCAGGGTGTCTATAATGCTCTCATAACAAAGGCACAATGTAGTCTCTCGCTCCCTTGCTTTTTCAATACGTAGAGAGATATCGATCCACACCAAATGTCAAGAAAGGCCTCACTGAATTGTCACCTGTCCTTTTTTCTTCTTTTTTTCTTTTTCTTAAGAGGAGGATTACTAGTCCCAGTATGTGGTAAAGGCAACTCTATTCCCCCCTCTCGATCTTCCTGACTCTCCTTGAGTCGCTCCTCTCCTTCCCTGTCTCTCCCTCCCTGAGAGTCTGGTAGCATCCTGTTATTCCGCTTCCTTTTGGCAGCAGAAAAAGCCGGGCAGATGTGACAAATCTGGTCTTACGTCAAAATCACCCCTAACCACACAAAGGTTTTCCACTTGATCGATTCCTGACCCAGTGGCTCTGCGAACCCAAAATTGGGCTTTTCTTTTCTTTCTCTGTCTCTCTCCTTTTTTGGTGACCACAGCCAGTTTTCAAAGAACAGAGAGCGCAAGCGCTAAAAAGCACTTTATCTCTGATCCAATAATTAGCAGTGCCTAGCCGCAGCGGGATGGACACCCTTGCTGATTCTCAGTGACAGCCTTAAACTAATATGCATAATACCAAGGATACTGCCACAACTCCCCAAGCCCTCAATTTATGCAGATCCCAAAGAGCTGGATTGAGGTTAGCTTGCTGTAGACGCCAAAAAGCATCTTTAAATGAACTCGTTTGTCTATTCCTTTTCATCTGTCCGTGCCTCTAACCCATCTGTCTCTCCCCCGTTATGCAGAATCTGCAAAGAAATCTGTTAACGAGTTAATTTTGGGGACTCTGTTGTGAACACCTCTATTGTACGGAGGTTCAACATTTGGACGGTTGTGATGAAGAATATTCTGGTGACGTGCTGCAGTGACTTTGTGCATTTTCATATTAAATGGCCTTTTTTAAAGGCCTGGCAAGCCAGGAGTTGAGCCTCAGAGCAGCATTTTATGGCGTGATGTCGGTTCCCTTTGTTATCTTTAGCATGTCAAACAGTGGGTCCACCACACAGCTGGCTCTCACCACAGTACAGCAGCTCTTAGAGAAGTCATTAGTCTGACATTGTGAAATTAGAGTTTCCGCCTGTCTCTCTCGCCGCTCCTTCCCTCACACCCCTTTCTTTACACTAAGTGGAAATTACTCTTTTTGCACTTTTTTTAAACTCCCCTTCGCTGTTTCTGCAGCTCTTTATTTTGGTTCTGTCCATCTTGCTTCCTCTCGTGCTGTTAGCCTTTTGTCTGACTAAGCCCTCTGATTCACAGCCTTTGAGATAGTTATCTGGCTGAGACCCCTACATGCCCCCAAGGCTTTCTCCCGTTTCAGCCACTGCACATTTTTTTCACATGGGGGAGACACTCCTAACAAAGGTGGCTTTTTAATCTGGCTAACAAGGGCCCCCAGAGTCGCCGTAAAGCTGCATACAAGTTCACAGTTTTTGTTTGTTTGGGAGTTGCCACAAACTAGGCACGAGGTGGTATATTTTTATTTTGTAAATCAGGTGGTCCTGGATATGCATTATGAACATCTGCAGAGTGTATCAAAGGTCATTTGGAACCACACGCCCTGCTCCAGAAGCATAAAAGAAAGTGTTGTTCAAGCAGGAGCTTTGGTGGCCACTCTCGCTCATCTCTTCTTGTCTGTCTCGGTCGTGCCCCAGCTCTGCTCCCTCTGATGTCTGCAGCCAGAAGTCAGCTGTCAAAAGACTTTGATGAGCGAGGAGGGAGCGAGCGCGTTAGGGGAGAGCGAGGGCTAGAAAAGGCCCAGAAGAAAATCCCCCAGCAGACCCCGTTCTCCAGAGTTCGGAGTTTACCCAATCTCAGTCAACCGCCACTCATCCTTCTTTCTCCGTTCCTCATTTTCTGCCCCCCCCTCCCCTCTGTCTTTATTTGTCGCCTCTCATCTTCTCCCTCTCTCAGACCCTCATCACTCTCAACACATTGCACAAAGTCTGAGCAGCCAGCCACACACTCAGGCTGCAATTAGGCAAGATTCAGCGTCTGCCTCCATTTCCAGAGTCATTTCAATTTGGCAGCGAGCCTCTAGGCCACTGCGGCACAGCCCAGTGCCTCCACACCCAGCCTTATTAGTGACCTGGGATAATTGGGGAAGGAATCCGGATTGCGAAACTGACTGTGGGTCTCGCTCTGAGCAGCACGCGGGAGATCAGAGGATGTTTTTAAAACTGTACCAAAAAAAAAAAAAAATGGTGGGGGCATAGTTATGGGTAGGAGGTGGAGGAGAGATTTTAAATCAGAGTGACGCCCCAGCTAATGTTACTTTAGGTAGGAAATGGAATCGGAAATGTCTCCCCCCCCTCCACCCCCCACCTCCACAAAGCATACACTGTGAAGTAAAACTACTCTCTCAGCACTTAGCATGTGAAGCCACAGTTGAGTGTGTGGTTTTCGCTCAGAAGTAAAAAATCTTTCACACTGACATAGTTGTCTTATCCTGGCTTGGCAGCCTTATTTCACACCCTTTTCTTTTCTCTTGGGGGGGTCGGGTGGGGTGGGATAGGGGACGGAGTAGAAGGCTCCACATGGGAATAAATGAAGCTGTAGTTCTCCTGTTGTTTAGACTGGGGCCTGGAATTTGTTTTGATTGAGTCACGGGCCTATTGTGTCGTGGTTTGGCCAGCTGCGGTAACAGCATGAGGGTCCAGTCTCATGGCTTTTTTGTGATGACTTCTCTACTTCTTCCTCTCCTCCACCCCCCTCCATCATCCCACCTCCGGGGGCTCCTTGAGGCATTGCAGCCTCTCGGAAGAGGCAAAAAATATGTGACCTCCATAAAACCCTCCCCTTGTGAGATGCTTATCTGTGAGTTATCAGAATGAAAGAGCCCCAGGTAACACGGCGCAGGCAGTCAAAGGACGGAGCGTCAAAAGGAAGTCGTGTTTATTATTAAAGGAGGCTAAACGACTCTCCCAGCTCTTCTTCCACTCGTTTTCGCTGCCTTGTTTCGCACTACTCCACCTCTTCCTGCTCCACTCCTCTGTCCTGATGCTGAATATAAGTGGCGGTGGAAGCCCTTTGAAGCGAGACCACAGCAGAGGGAACAGTCATTGTGCAGGCCCTTTGAATGTGCCGCACCACCACCACCCTCCTCCCTGACATCCCCCGGTCTGCAGTGGCTCAGACTGAGCTGTGCGGGGGCACACGGCCAGACTTCACCCCCAGCAATGCCTCCTCAGATGTGGGCAACACCTCACCACTCCTCCCCACACCCTCCTGTGCTCCCCCCTAGTCTCACCCACACATGCCTGAGGTTTGGGCTTTTGGGTGACTCCCCCTCTTCCTATTCCCCCATTTGACCACAGCCAGACCCCACCCTTCCTCACGCTCCAATATTTTATGCAGGCACGTTTTTCGCTTCTCATATTTCTTTTTAAACTGTTAGTTTCTGATAATGCTTGTGGAACCAATACAAATCAATGTTTTCACCCCCCCCCCCCCCCTTTTTTTAATGGATATTTTCTTTCATTGCTATCTCTTCCAGGTGTTTCTTCTAATGGGCCATCTATTACTGTTTTTCCCCTTTCTTCCAACATTTTTTTTTGCTGTTAAGAGCATCACTGTAACACTTTTTATAGAGCTGTGGCTCCTTTGAAAAGCTGCCACCAAAGCTGGTTGTGCGATACAAGGCCAAGGTCATAGCCGAGACACTCCAGCACACCAGGCTCAAGTCTGGGCCTGAGAAACAAAGCAGCTTAGGTAATCTGCCTGCACTGCTGGCTTGTTTACAGCCTAAAATCATCCAACTGTACTTGTTTCTTGCCCTGTCAGAGAGCAATACAAGGAAAGTCTAAAAAGGTGATTCCTGCTCAGTAGCATCAGTGGACACATCTCCCAACCACAGGGTCTTTCCTCTCATGGTAGAGTCTGCACTCTCCACTTGACTTATTTTTAGAGTAATTTAGCAATTCAGCAATGTTTTCCTCCTTAATGGTACTGAAAAGAAACCCCAGCGCTTTTGTGCTGGGATTGAGGAGAGCTGAAGGGAATAGGGGTGGGTGGGGTGACGGGATGGAGGTCAGGGGGCTATAAGGCGTGTGGGTCCCAGCTGCGGGTGCTTTGATTCGGCCCGAGAGGTGAAAGCGGCGATTGAGGCGCGAGGCCGTGCCAGTTATCTTAACCTCCCACACTTCAAAAGCCGGGCAAGGGCTCGTCCCACTCCTTCCTCCCTCCCCCCCTCCCTCACATAGAGGCAAAGGAATTGGGGGAGAGTGAGAGAGAGAGAGAAAGGGGGGAGACTAAACCTTCACTCACCCTCTGAACAGAGGAGCGTTTCATTTCCTGCAAAAAAGACCGGCCAACATTCCTGAGCACTAATGTGGACGGAGGCGGAGGAGGAGACGGAGGGAGGCGAGAAGAGAGGAGGGGTCAAGTTGCTCCTGAATCCAAGTGTTTGTGTCGGCTGGACCTTGTGAAACACTGGCCTGGTGCCCCCTATAACCAACCACCACCACGCAAGCACACACCCCTGCTGTTAGCACTAGCTCTTTTTGAAAGACTCACACACACACACACACAGACACACACACTCTTCTTGCCCGCCGCCCCTCAGGACTCTTCCCCAGGCAGGAAGGCCAGCGCTTTTCATGTCTGCGGTGGGGGGAAGGAAAAATGCTCCCCAGGAAACTGGGTGCAGGGCCGGGCGTGCGGGTCCGCTTTGAGATCCTAGGATGAAAAGAGGGAGGGCGGCGGAGGTAAATAAAAGCGACAGGAGCTCTCTCTTTTTCTCTGAGCCATGTGTTCCTTTCAGTTTCTGTCCTGTGCCGCTCGCGGGTCAGCTCTCTTTGGGAAAGGTGGCCTCTGTCCCGTTCTCTTTTATCCACATGTGGTGAAGCAGTCAGCGTGGTGACGCGTGTTTGTGTGTTTGTGTGTGCTTAAGACAGTTTTAAGTGTTAAGATGCGGCAAACAGCAGTAGCACTCGCCTGACTTCACACTCGGCTTTGCCACGAGGGAGAAGCAAACTAATACCGTTTCTCTACCGTCTTCACAAAACATCCATCTTTTTAGTCGCAGGAGACATCCATCCACCTCTGTCTATGCTTCTCCACTTTGATCACTGATTCTATTTGATGCTGCTTGGGTCTAAAATAACTCTCCTTGGCTTGTCAATAACTGAAGCTAACTTTGTTATGTTAGCCCAAGCTTGGATCACGAGAGGGGAAAAGAACACTTTTGCAGCTTGACAAACAATTTTCCCTCGTCAGGGAACCGGGGCCGATTTCATGAAGGTCTTGTGAAGTGGAGTCGCGCAACATTTTTACACCCTCGTGTCGACCTCTGCCTGAACCACACAGGTTTGGGTAATTAACAACATAGCTACATGAACTATGGCAGTCTCCTGTGCAGGATAGTGCGTCTGTGAGTCAGGTGCCTGTTGTGCGACATAGTTTACATGATAGACACAGTTCTCACGTGCCTCTTAAGACTGCAGGCCCTGTGGAGGTTTATCCAAGCTCATAGGGACACAGCTGGGGTGATGAGTACATCCTGTCGCTTTTGAAATTATAAATATTGTACATGACTGGTTTTTACTAGTACTAGTAAATAACACAACACACTGGAGATGTGAGGGGGATATTATGTTTTGGCAAAGCTTTTTCTCTAACACTCCAGTTAAAGATGGAATACATTTTCCCCAAAGTCACATGTTCAAGATTATTCACATTGAGAAGAAAAGACTACTGTTATTATGTGATAAAGTTCTGCTATAACTTTGATTGGACACAAATATAAATATTCAAGCTGTCATCAGCTTCACTGTCATCTGGTCGGTCGATTAATATCAGCTTTAGCAATACACGGGCACTAAATATGTATAGTCTTTAAAAGTACACAAGTGCTCTTAATAGGTTGTCCTAACAGAGGGGTATACTGAAAGAAAATTCAACACAGTCAGGCTTTCTTTGCATTAGCTGGCTTGACAAAGCCTAAATCCACAGTAAGAGGTGATGGGCTTTATGGCAGTGGTTATCAGCTTTCTTTGTTAAGCCCAGTTCTCTGCTTCGGGCTCTATACTCGCTCACATAAAAAAGGGGGCGTTCCACATGCCATGGGATGCTTTCCCCCCCCCCCACAAAATGATCCCTATGAGTGTCCCCTACTCAGATTGGAGATGTTATCAGATGATTATGATGATAGCACAGCGAGCAACCAAAATAACCAAATTTACTCGAGTTAATGTATTTTATCACAGCTGTTCGTTTCTGGAGCTCTGCAACTTTATGCGCTGGCACCAGATTAAAAACCAAATCTGAAACTAACTAACATTTATGCGGGCAAATTCCAGTAACTTTACAGCTGGGACATCATTTGGTGTTTTCTACGTAAGTTATGGCTAAACAAATTGCACGCACAATGAAACGCATTCTCTCAGCAGAGAATCTACATCACACCTAAAACATGCTGTTGATAAAAGAACCAATAATAACGTGATGCAACTGATTTTCAGACCTGCTCATGACCAGGGAATGTGTTTAGCATAAGTTAGCTTGGTGATTTATCCAGGTTTAAAGAGAGCCACTTCTGTCTTTAGGCTCAGTGTATCTGGCTAACTTGGTAATCTTGCTTCACAGTACACTCTTTAAGCTGAGCTACTAGAGGTACTACTTTCTGAGTCTGTTAACTGCCTGTAAAGTAGAAGATTGTGGTGTGCCTCAAGGGTCCGTGCTTGGTCCTGCTCTTTTCTCTTTGTACATGTTGCCCTTGGGATTAATTTTTAGTAAATACAACATCTCCTTTCACTGTTATGCCGATGATATCCAGATTTATTTACCTTTGAAATCCGATGTGACTGCTTCTTTGCAACCTCTGTTCAACTGTTTGCATGAAGTTAAAATTTGGTTATCACATAATTTTCTTACATTGAACGAGAATAAGACCGAAATCATAGTCTTTGGTAGTCACACTCCGCTAGACCAGTTAGCTGATGCCCTAGGCCCTCTCGCTAGCCATCTTTCGTCCACTGTAAGAAACCTCGGAGTGTTCCTGGATGGCTCTTTTAAACTCGAGAAACAGGTGTCCACTGTGGTAAAAAACAGCTTTTACCAGTTGCGTCAGATTTCCAAAGCAAAGCCGTTCCTTCCTTTAAAGGACCTTGAAAAGCTTATTCACGCATTTATTACATCCAGATTGGACTACTGTAACTCCCTCTACTCGGGCCTCCAACACTCCTCTCTTTGCCGGCTCCAGTTAATTCAAAATGCAGCTGCGCGTCTTTTAACAGGTACGAGAATTCATGAACACATAACTCCAATTTTAGCCAAATTACATTGGCTCCCTGTTAAATATCGTATAGATTTTAAAATTCTTTTGTTCACTTTTAATATTTTGAATAATTTAGCGCCCAGTTATCTTTCTGATTTACTCCATTCATACAATCCCAACAGGGCACTTAGATCGTCCAACCATAGGCTCCTAGCACAACCTAGGACTCGAATGAAGTCGAGAGGCGACCGGGCCTTTGCATCCGTGGCACCCAGACTCTGGAATAACCTCCCCGTTCATATTCGCACTGCCGAGTCTATCCAGTCTTTTAAATTACGTCTTAAAACTTATTTTTTTACTTTGGCTTTTGATTCTGTCTAGTTGGCTGTTTTAGCTTGTTGCGTTGTTACCTATTGTTTGTTGTCCTCTTTTATTGTTTGTTTTAACTGTCTCATGTTTTTAGTGACTGTGAAGCACTATGGTCAACACTGTTGTTTTAATATGTGCTATATAAATAAATTTTGATTGATTGATTGAAGAAACACACTGTAGCAAAAGGACTTGCAGTGGTGGAAGCTAATTAGATGAAGCAACACATTAAAAGTTAATAATGATCCATATAATACACTAATCCTTCTTCAGTCACAGATATCTAGTAATGTATTAAGTACCGTATTCTGCATAAACCTGTGATTCCTCGCCTATTGTCAAAGACAGATTGATGTGGCACAGTAGACCGGGGTCAGTCATAGACTACACTTGCTTATAGATGCCACTTTGAAGCTATTACAAATATGCTGCAAGCGTGGGATCAAATAATAGTACCTGCTGGCATTTTTCTAATGTGGGATACGCTTGTCTACCACCTATAGAACCATGAATGCGCTCTTATGTTGTCCCAAGACCAGAAGCGTGGGTGTTCAGACAGACCCAGAATTTCCTTTTTCTTGTTTTCCCGTCGCCCACCTGCAATGGCAGCATAAATGTCAACCAGAAGAAACACAATTGGGCGCTCAACCTCAGCGTGAGAGAGAGAGAAAGAGAGGGAGCATGAGAGGAGGAATGAGCAAAGAAGAGCGCAGCACTGCCAGCTGGGTCAAGGCAACCCCCACGTTACATGAGATCAAAGCTAGACCAGCCCACATCCTGCCACTGACCTATAAGGCCTCTGTAGCTCAGAGGCTCCACACTGCTGCAAAGAGTTTCATTCAACCAGCTTTGACACCACGAACTGAAAGCAAATGATTGATTATGTAGATGCTGATGACAGATAATTTGTTCCCACCCCCTTGAACTAAGGGGAGCATGCTTGCATGGTGAGACACATGGGAGTCACCCTGAGTCATCTCGATTTGTCTTGTCTGGTTTTTGATGAATAGTGTGAATATAACTCATGTTTTGGCATGTGGTGTTCACAATGCAGCAGTTTTGGGTTTTTTTTTCGTGTACAGATGCAGTCATTTCTTTTATTCCCTTTTCTTCTAGGAGGAAAACGCAACAGTTTCTCCACATGCAAAGCAAAGGCAGCAGCTTCAGGCCCTCTGCTAGAGATGGAGGCCTGTTAGATCCCATGAAGACCCTTAAATCTCCAAAACCGAAGCCTCCAGTTCTCAGAGAAACCCCCACAGCACCCCACACCCCCCCCCCGCTGATACCCTGCCTAACCCTACCCTACCCTACGCTTTCCTTTGCCACCATCACATGCCACCGCCGTCACCAGAATCACTGTTTGACTCTACTTCCTCCCTAAAGGCGCCTGCTGTAGAGACACTGAACCGAACTGACCGAGACAATCATGATTATAGTAGGAGCACCCTCACGTAACCGTGCCGTCTCACTCTGAAAGCATCGAGTTAACATCTGTGTGGTTATTTTCATTTTAATATATAGATTTTTTATTTTTGTTTCGTCAGTTTTCCTTTTCAATGTTGGCTTTACTGCAAATCTGTGGCACTGCACTGAAAAATAGCAGCAATTGTGATGTGTGCACAAACGCCCCCCTCCCCCACCCTGCACTGCCCGTAACAGTCAAAACACCTGCTACTAAGTTATTCTAAGTTATTTTGCCACCTCTTTTTCCCCTTTGTGTAGTTCATTAGGCTGTAATTTACTTCCCCGCCCCTTGTGTTTCTCTCACTGGGTTTTTTGTTTTTTTGTTTTTTTGTTTTTTTGAGACCATTTTGGGGGTTTGCCACCACCCCCCCACCCCTCCATCCCTGACTGACCAAACACCTCTTTCTAGACTGCACTAAGGAAGATGGAGGGATCTCATCTTGTCCAAGAAACGCCCTCAAGATTTCTAGTTCGTTGCTGACGACCAGTTGGTGCAAAAAAAGGATCAACATTTTGGATTTGCTTTTCATTTTAGACTGAATATTATTTTTGAATGCCTTTTATTTGTATCCTGAACCCTTGTTCAGTTTCTTGGTGTATATTTCTGTGATTATTTTTCCCCTTTGTTTAATATGGTTTTTGTTTTGTTTTTTTATATATATAGTGGTATATATGAAAATAAGCTTTGGACACAGGAAAGCCATTTTTCTTGTTGAAGCGTCTTGCAGAAAATTGAAACTTAAGGCTTCTTTTGATAACTATTTGTAACAAATAGTGACCTCGAGTCTTGCTCAGATGTAAAATAATGCTCAGTATGTGTACTTTTTAAACTGTCAGGATTATGTCAATTTTCTTGGTATTTTTGCAGGCAACATTAGGACAAAGGCGAGAGTGACAGCTCAGAGGCCTATATTTTATTGTTCTAAAACATGACATATGAAGCAGAAATATATATTTACCCCAGCACTTGACAGTCTGTCTTTTATTGCAATGGACCTTTTTGTCTTTTCTCTCTGGTAGCTAATAGTGTGGTCTTTAGCCATGTTGTTTATTCCATGCAAACATCTCTGTAACATCTTGATTTTAATGCTCTATTTTTAGTATTACTTGATTAATTCCTTTTTTTCCTAAAGTCTCATGTTTTAGGTCACTGTCATCTTGGTATAGCATTTTTTTTCTTTGCTTCCCAAGTGGTCATATTTGAACCGTTTCAACATGTTTTGTTTTTTTGTTTTGTGTTTTTTTTAAAGAAAAACAATAAAAAGGCACCATTGGCTCATTTGATCACTTGTGTGGTGGAAAGACCAGAGCTAGATGTGCCAGATGTAACATTCTGTGTGTCGTCATTGGAGCGTGCAGTTTTAGTACTCGCAGGCAGCAGTGACACTCGGTGGTGTGACACGGATAAAACATGACATCGCTTTGCTTTTGCGTTGGAGGAAACTTATTAAAAAGCTTAAAGAAGCTGACAAGCAACAATGTTGGGACTAAATTTATGCAGAATTGCAGTGCTGTGTAAAAGTCTTGAACAACTCCTTAATTTCTTTGTATTGTGATATGACAATGGGGAAAGAGGTCTAGAGACTTACTGAAAGTTGTGCAAAGAAACATGGAAATGTAGTATATAAATGAAACAGTTTGTAGTTTTGCAGTTCTAACAAGCTTGAAAGTCAATATGTGGCATGGCCATCTTTATACTTCAATACTGGCTGAACTGTTCCCTTTTCCTGACCTTATAATGTGGCACACCTCAGCCTTTTATTCCCATTTCACCTAATAGCTGCTCTTCCATTGAGACCATTTCTGAAGAGGGTTCAGCGAACAGTAACAGTAACTGTTTCTTAAGGAAGTGGACGTTCATCTGCTCTAGTTTTTTATTTATCTATGTATGTATGTATTTATTTATTTTTTCCACTGCCACTTCTTCTGTTCTTCCTCAAATCCTTGAAGGACACACTGCACACCATGCTGTGATATGCCAGGTTTTTGGCTAACAGCTCTCTGGCTAAGAAATCACCTTGTTAGTGCAAAAATTCAATTTCTTGTTTGTCAAACTTTGTCATCTTTGTCTTTTTTTTTTGTTTGTTTGTTTTTTTTGTAGATCTGACTAAAAATAATGGTGACAAATTATGTGTTTTTCCAGCAAGCTGCTGATAACAGCATAAAAAGATGCTTTAAGTCCCTAAAAATAGTATTTTAAATTGGTAATTTGCCAACTATAACAGGGACCTCTCTTGACTTAAGATGCCATTTATGGTTGAATGACTCAATAGTCAGTGTTAAGTCACTTAACAAACAAACAAAAACATTGCTTCGAAAATGACCAAGTACAAAGATTGGATCAAAAATGGCTGAAAACGCAACCAATGTTCAAAGAAAAACTTTGAAAGACCTTCAGAAAGCCTGAACTATTGTTCAAGACCACTTAAAAAAACAAACAAACAAACAAGCTAGAAGATTCTTGGAAGCTAAATATAAAGAAATGAGACACAAGACTTTTGAACAGTACTGTATATTAAAGTAGTAGTGCTAGCAGTGCTGCTGTGAAAATGTAATCTTGGAGTATCTGAGCCTTTAAGGAAGAAAAAAAACTACAGTTGAGTAACTAGTTTCCAGATGTAAAAATTGCACAGTTATCGAATTTAACAGTCTTCAGTTAAAACTCTTATGGTGGTAAAATTCATTTTTAAAGTAAATCGATCCCTTTGATTAATTTGAAATCCAAAGAACCGAATTGTGACCCTGCAGTCTCATCAAGGACCATTTCAAGTGAAACAGCACCACCTTGTGTTTGTGTTGTGTTAACAATACATGGAAAAGATTGAGAATGTGTCAAGTGCTTTATGACAGCATCTGTAAAGTATTCATTTTGTGCTCACAATTAATTTGAGTTTAAAAGGGAGAAAAACGTCCACAGGTTTATGTGAAAATAGTCTTTTATTTGTACAGCACTTTTCAAAACATAGCTACAAGATTAAAACAAAAGATGTGAATAACAGAATACGTGAATACAATAAAAATACATTTGTGAATAATAAAAATAAGGGAATGACAACAAACCCACGTAATCACTAAAAGTCTAAAAACAGTTAACTGTGTAAGATGTAGCCAGTGTAGTCTGGCAGCTGAACCATAACAAAGTCACTGGCCACTTTGTTAGGTACACCTGTTCAACTGCTTATTAACACAAATCTGCACATTTATAATCAGCCAATCACATGGCAGCAACTCAGTGCGTTTAACCATGTAGACACGGTCAAGTTGCCCTACCGTCGCTCATACCGAGCATCAAAATACAGAAGAAAAGTGATTAGATTCTAGAGTCTCCCTGAGTGTTGCTGCTGACACTGTTAGTATAGCCATCTTTGGATGGCCATTTCCAACATGATGATAGGCCAGATCATCTCAAGCTAGTTCCTTCAACATGACAATGAAGTCACCAGATCTCAATCCAGTAGAGCACCTTTGGGTTGTGGTGGAGCAGTAATACAGCCCCCAAGTTTTGGTCGAATTTACCAACATTTACTTTGTATTCTGATAGCATAATTTGTGCCTCGATTCTTTTAAAATACACTGTAGATAACCATTTCTTGCAAAAACACTGTGATTTATTTCTCCTTTGAAAACAGTTATCACTCTGTTCCACTGTACTTACATTTATAGGTATGAATGGGAATTGCTGTATTATAAAACACTAATAAATTTCTTAGCAAAGCAATTAAATGATGAGTGAATTATTTACCAAGTGAATTATTTAAATTCACTAGAAGAACCATACCCCCCATCCCTTTTTAATTTTTTAAAAATCTAATATGTTTGTTTGCATATGTGATGTTCTCCAAGTGTAAAAAATAACAACAAACAAACATCCAGATACAAATTGGATAGCGTAATGTTGCAGTGGATTTAATCTAAACTATCAATATTTGCTCCTTCACTTTCTCCTTCACCTAAAGCCTGTACTATGAATGAGAATTAAGTGCTTAGCAAGGTAACTTCAGGATTAACTGGGTTTTCAGGGTTGTGAAGGTGGTTAGTGGGATAAATTTCCATGGTAACTTATGCCGCAAACCTAGCCTTAAGTTTAAGAGATCAGCACTACAAACCCACAAATCATTTCGCCATCCTGGAATATCTGTCAGATCCCCTGCACTGGCAGAAAGCTGCTTTTTAGAGCAACTCCCCAGCATCTTTCCCAAGGACTCTGCAACAAACTAAGGAGGTGGGGATCGAATCACCGACCTTCTGAATCATAAACCTGCTTTAAATCCTGAACCACATAAACAACAAGATTTTCAAGAGCCATAGCTGTGAGCTCGGTAACCAGCGAGGAGAATAGTATCAAATGGTTAATGGGTTTAAATTTAAAAAAGAAAGATACAAGAATTAATTTTGCTACTGTGAATGAGTTCCCTGTGATGTTATCTGCAGCACTAATATTCTCGCCTGGATTCTTTCCAATATCACACAGACTTTCCAATATAGCGCTGGCAGGGTCAAAACCATTAATGGCCAACTGGGTCAAGTTCTCACATAAATGAGGTGCTATCGTAATATTCTTCAGCTTCATCCATAAAAATCTAAAACTGTGCCCACTTTATATTTATCACTCTGTAAGAGCCTCATTTCAATAACTTGTCTTCTGGATCTTACCACATGGTCCAAATTGTCAACCCTTCAAACCAGATTTCATTTTGGTGAGGAAGGATAAGGAAACCAAAACTGGTGCAGGTTGTGAATGAAGTGTCTTTTCAGTGTGGAGAAAACCAAAACCCTCAACCCCCCTTACAAAATATCTGCATTTTCCAGGTGTTTTGAGGTCATGGAGAAGATCTTCAATGATCAGACCCTATCACACCTTAAAGACCTCACAGTATCAAATTATCCAGATAGAGTGCTTCACTCTCAGACTGCAGGCTTACATTGTGGTTCCTGGAGTTTCCAAAAACAGAATGAGAACCTTCATCACCACTACTACACATCTCTAACTTTTGTCTTTTCTCTCTTAAGCTCTTCTTCATTTCCCCCTCATGCACTAAATTATACTAGATATGGATTTCTTCCTTTGACGTGACCTAGTGCTAGCTCGTAGGGGATTGTCTAAGTCTCAGGGCTCTTTTTCTAATATTCTAGAGTCCGTACCCTACAGTGTAAAGAGCCATGAGGCAACTTTTTTTGAGTGTCCTTTTATGTCATCAACATAAAGGCCATGCAAGTTGATGATTGCGGTCTGTAAAACTTTTAAGACAGTGGGGAAAAAAGAAAAGAATCACAGAAGTGCACTTGCAAGTAGCCAGAACTAAAATGGTAACGGTCCAAAGTTACACTTTATGATCATGTCTTTTAACTATTGGAGATTATGTATCGGAATTTCAGGAGTGGGACCACGCCTCCAAACACGCTCCTTCCGGTTGTCATCTATATAGGTTCCCTCAGTTCTGCAAGCTGTTCATTCTCATTTACGTGCCCCACCCTCCGTCCCTCCTTGTTCTCAATTCTTTAACTTCTTCACTCTTATGTAGTACAGGGGGATCTGCCAGTCCCCTTCGAGGCCTTCCCAAACTGCAGCTCAATTCTTGTCCAAGCATTTACCTTTACCTACTGAAACACTGTCAAACTTAAAATGAGGACGCAAGCCCAGCTGGTGAATTGTAGGTAACACTTCGTCTAACACACAGACTCATCGGTCTGTGTTGCACTTTCTTTCCAACGGATGGCATGCAACACATTCCTGCCTCCTAGAACTGAAAGACTATACCTAAAAAATGAGATTCTTGGGTTATTGTGTTTCTTTTCAAACTAAACATGCAGCAAAGATAGATAGATAGAAAGATAGAGATGTTAATTAAAAAAAACAAAAACAGACCCATCTGCAGCTTTGCAACAGTCCATATATCTTATGTGTTCAATAGAGCCAAAGCTTACAACAGCAAAAAGAACCGAGACAGAGTTTATGATGAAAGATCTCTAGAAAGATCTAAAGCTTGATCTTTAGATTTTCAGCAACGGCCTCGATCACAAGATCCAAGCCCTGAACCACAGATGCAGCCTCTGTGGAGGTCAACACCTTCTGCAACGACATTTCTTGATGAACTCTTCACCTGCCCGAAACAAACCAAACCCAACGTTATCCAGATATTGCACACATTTCACAGGATTAATGATCTGGTTGTTCATGTTTGCTTGTTTGTTTCTTTGTTAATTTATTTCAAACATGTAAACAATATACAGGTACATTTAGTAAAGAAAATAAGAGATCAAAAAAATAAATACTATACAAAAGTCAATACATTTCAATATTTCTACCGTTCTGATTCATTTACATGTTGAAAGGGAGTGGGAAGAAGTACACACTTATTTAATCCCACCCCTTTGCCATAAGTTATCAGTTAATATTTAGTCAGCTTCCTTACTGATATAATCTGTAGTAAAAATAGTGAACGGATATCTGATACAATATATACTGTATACTATAATATCACATCATGAAGTTTTTTAAATAGAGACATTCACTCAATTTCAATATTTTCCCTTTCTTTATAGTTTGCGAAGATCATATTTTTATAACTCTTTTTGAGCTGTTTTATGTTTGGACATTACTTTAGTTCCATATTCAAACTGTTCCACAGTTTCACTCCATGAACAGAAACACAAAAGCTTTTTCTTGTAGTACGTACCTTCCCTGTTTTGAAGTCACAAAAACCCCTTAAATTATAACTTACTTCTTTCAAAGAAAACATACTCTGAATTTTTTTTTGCTTTGAATAGAATTTGTGCTGTTTGGAATTTCACTAGATCAGCAATTTTCAATATTTCAGACTGCAAAAATAGTGAGTTTGTATGTTCCCTATAACCTGCATTGTGGATGATTTGAACTGCTTTTTTTTAAGAGTAAAAAGTGAATGTAATGTTGTTTTATAGTTGTTGCCCCAGACCTCTGCACAATAGCTTAAGTCTGGTGAAACCAGTGAACAGTAGAGAATATGAAGTGGTGACGTTTCCTGTTAACTGCACCTCTGCCTTATCTGCAAACTTCTTCTCGCCACTCTTGAGGCTGCCTTCAGTTGTTTTAATGGACTTTTTGAGGATGCTGTCACCCGCGTCAACCAGTGTGACAGAGTGGCCCGTTGATGTAGCAACCTTTAAAGAAAACAGTTCAAGATCATTTGAAAGCCATCGCTGCTTGTTATTTTTGGAAGGAGACGTGATCAACATAAATATTAATATAACATTAACCATAAAACTTTGAAGAAAAGTGACCTTGATGATAAGTTCATGGCTCCTTTACATTAAATCTGTCTTAGTTGTTTTTACATAACCTTGTTGACAGATGGCACTGAGCAGATATACAAATGCCATGTAAGCAGATTGCTGTGCATTTTGAGCAAACATAGCATGCAGAGAACTCAACTGAAGCACCGTGTGGAGTGTTTACTTTAGGCAAAGCATAAGAACACAAGAGTAAACACTGAAAAATGATGTAGATTAAATTCTGTAGAATGCAGAGGACACACAGAAGAGGAAAAAATAGCTTCCTTTTTCTTAAAAAAGAAAGCAACAGGAACTGCAAAGACATGATAAGTTGAACACTGCCAGTTCATTCTTGTGTACATATTTTCCAGTGTTGCTTACTGTGTAAACAACAATAGAAAGAGCCTACCTGGAAACAAAAAACCCTGCAAGTGAACCATTATCTTGGACGAAGAAATGTGGTCTGAAAAACAAATCCTGATCATGATTGGGGATCAATGAAACATTTGGTGAAATCAAATAATTAAATAAATCTATAGTACAACTCAAAGCTGTTTAGTGGTGAAAACACATGTACAACAGGAAGAAAACGCAAGTGATTGGGACTAGCTGTAAGAAAAAAGTTACTACTGAAGTGCTGTGTTCACAACTTTCTTCTTTCTTAACACCTTTCTCACCAGAGTATGGCTTTGAACTTATCAGTGACTCACGCTCCCAGAATATTTTTTGTTGTAGGAATAGCCTATACAGTACTGTGCAAAAGTCTTGAGCAACTCAGGAATTTTTTTTTTATATTTTACCCAATGCTGACTTACTACTTGGTATGATCACCTCTATTCTTCGAGCAGTATTCAGGAATAGTTCTCCAGCCTGAAGCTGTCTTTCAGGTACATTTTATGAAATTATTCAAAAATAATTTAGTTCTTTCACACAAAATGTCCCCTCTGTGAATAGTAGATTTTATTCATCCAACTTCCAAAACAAAAGTAGAATGAAAAAGTCCTATGTCTTTCTTTCATCAATGTGCATAATGTAATTCTTGTGTGCGCAGAGCAAAGTTGCACATTATGAGCATTTATTTCTAATGAGAGTTGGCTGCTGTCATAACAGCAAATGTCTGAAAGCATCTCAGATACCCGTTTCTGTTCCCAAAGTTGCTGTGAAAAATGTAAACCAGTCCATAAAAGAGAATTGAGGATCCAAAAGTATGAATTCATATGAATCCTGCACCAGTCAGGGCAGACAGAGTCAGACTCTGCTCAAAGGTTGAGTGGCTTTATGTCCGTTACTAAAACAAACCCCAAAACCTAAAAAAAATACATTAAAAGCAGTGTTACTGTAATTATTATAATAATCATTCTATAATTTATTTCATTGTTCTGTGCACACAGCAATCACTAGTAATAGTGTCAAAGACCGTGCGAAAACAACACTTTTATGCTATCAACTTTTAAAATGATATTATGAACTTTTTAGCAAACAAAGCTTTATTTAAACCTTTTGTCTTTTGGATACATCATGAAAGTTCTGACGGAGAAACCTGAGTCAGTTGGGCTCGGTAACAGCATCACGAACACCACCACACTGAGCACTGGAGCCCCTCAGGGCTGTGTGCTCAGCCCACTGCTGTTCACTTTGCTGACTCACGACTGTGTTGCACGGTTTTCTTTTTTTTTTTTTGCAGTTTGCAATTTTTGCACACTTGCACTTTATGTAGTCCTGTGTTGATTGTCTGTTATATGTAACACCGTGGTCTTGGAGGAACGCTGTCTCGCTTCACTGCGTACTGTACCACTCCACGTGGCTGAAATGACAATAAAGCCACTTAAGTTGACTTGAAAGTCCAGTATGAAAGTATCCATCATAGCAACTTCAAAAGTTTAGTTTGAGCGCTGCCTTGTATGGCACAACCACTTACATTTTAGTCTTTGTCTTAACAATATCATCATTCTTCTATTACCATTAAAATGTTTTCCTTTTTTAACTGATGCTCATAAATATGATACATGCACATCCAATAAGTCATCGATATCTCTCACTCTAAAAATGACAACAGACAGCAAGTATTTAAAAATCTATTTATTCAGCTTTAAAATTCGCTGGACACTGAAAGGAAACTGACAGGCTGACTTAGCAAACAGTTGCTCTTTAATGCACACGGCAAAGGCACTTATCTATTCCAGTGTCTGATCAGTTGTTGAGCTAGTTTCAGTGATGAATGCACACATTCACAGGAGATCACTTGTGCTTGTAGAATCCCTCTCCTGTCTTTATGCCAAGCTTGCCCTCTGCAACCAGCTTGTTCAGCAGGTCACTCGAATCAAAGAGAGGGTTCTTAGGATCCTTTGTCTTGAAGGCTAAAGACATACAGACAGACGGTCCCATCTCATCACAGGCTGTCACATGTTTAAATCAAAATCACATAAACAACTACAGCGTCTATGGATTTTTACTCACCTTCAATAACAGCCTTTACTATGTCTAGTCCTACATAATCAGCAAGTTCAAATGGCCCCATGGGATAACCAGCGCCAAGTTTCATACCAATGTCAATGTCTTCTTTGGATGCATCGCCTGAGAGGTTAGAAAAACAGAATGTCAACAAAATTAGAGGAATCAGTGAAAAGCTTGAAGGATGCTTGAAGGAGTTGTAGAAACAGCAGGTACACACACCTCTCTCATACAACCGGATGGCCTCCATCATGCATGGAACAAGTAGACGGTTTACAATGAATCCAGAGGTATCCTGAATAAAGAGAGGTTCAACGTGATTAAAGTTTTAGTTCCACACTAAAGACAGAAAGCAGAGTTGTTCACGTGTGTACTCTGTTAAATCATTGCCAAAACAATGTCGGACTCTGTAGTTTTCTCTGGTCCCCTCCCCAATCAGACCAGGAGTGACATGTTTAGCCGCATGTTCTCCTTAAATTGCTGGCTGTCTGAGTGGTGTCCAAGAAACGATGTGGGCTTCATAGATAATTGGCAAACTTTCTGGAGGAAACCAAAAACCAAACCCACTTTGGATGGAGCAGCTCTCATTTCTAGAAATATGGACAAATTTATTAAACCCCCCAAAATATGACTATCCAGAGTTGGGACCAGGAAGCAGAGTTGCAGTCTTACACGCCTCTCTGCAGCTTCTCTCCTCCTGCTACCCCCCCAAAAACCCATCTCCATAGAGACTGTGTCAGCTCCCAAAAAGACAAAAAACAAACTAAAAACAAGCAACAAACAACTTAAACATAAAAAAAAAAATCACAAAGAAGGAACAACACAGTATCCACATCTGAACCAAAGAGTAAAACAGTGAAATGTGGATTATTAAATATTAGGTCTCTCTCCTCCAAGTCTCTGTTAGTACATGACTTAATAATTGATCAACAAATTGATTTACTCTGCCTTACAGAAACCTGGTTGCAGCAGGATGATTATGTTAGTTTAAATGAATCAACACCCCCGAGTCATTCTAACTACCAGAAACCTCGAAGCACAGGCCGAGGGGGCGGTGTGGCAGCAATTTTTCACACCAGCCTATTAATTAATGAAAGACCAAGACAGACTTTTAATTCATTTGAAAGCCTGATGCTTAGCCTTGTCCACCCCAGCTGTAAAACTCAGAAACCAGTCTTACTTGTTATCATCTATCGTCCACCTGGGCCTTACACAGAGTTTCTCTCTGATTTCTCAGACTTCTTATCTGATTTAGTGCTCAGCTCAGATAAAATAATTATTGTGGGTGATTTTAACATCCATGTAGATGCTAAAAATGACAGCCTCAACATGGCATTTAATCTGTTATTAGACTCAATTGGCTTCTCTCAAAATGTAAAAGAACCCACCCACCACTTTAATCACACTCTAGATCTTGTGTTAACATATGGCATAGAAACTGAACATTTAACAGTGTTTCCTGAAAACCCTCTGCTGTCTGATCATTTCCTGATAACATTTACAATAATTGATTAAACAGCAGTGGAGAGTAGACTTTATCACAGTAGACGTCTTTCTGAAAGCGCTGTAATTAAGTTTAAGAATATAATCCACCCACTGTTATCATCTTCAGTGCTCATAGAGCAGAGCAGCTACCTGAATACTGCCCCATCAGAGGTCGATTATCTTGTTAATAATTTTACCTCCTCACTACGTACGACTCTGGATACTGTAGCTCCTGTGAAAACTAATGCCTCAAATCAGAAGTACCTGACTCCGTGGTATAATTCTCAAACACACAGCCTAAAGCAGATGACTCGTAATCTGGAGAGGAAATGGCGTGTCACAAATTTAGAGGATCATCATTTAGCCTGGAGAAATAGTTTGCTGCTTTATAAGAAAGCCCTCCGCAAAGCCAGAACATCTTACTATTCGTCACTGATTGAAGAAAATAAGAACAACCCCAGGTTTCTCTTCAGCACTGTAGCCAGGCTGACAAACAGTCAGAGCTCTGTTGAGCCAACCATCCCTTTAACGTTAACTAGTAATGACTTCATGAACTTCTTCACAAATAAAATTTTAATCATTAGAGAAAAAATTACCAATAATCATCCCACAGATGTAATATTATCTACAGCTACTCTTAGTACCATTGATGTTAAGTTAGACTCTTTTTCTCCAATTGATCTTTCTGAGTTAACTTCAGTAATTACTTCCTCCAAACCATCAACGTGTCTTTTAGACCCCATTCCTACAAAACTGCTCAAAGAAGTCCTGCCATTAATTAATTCTTCAATCTTAAATATGATCAACCTATCTCTAATAATCGGCTATGTACCACAGGCCTTCAAGCTGGCTGTAGTTAAACCTTTAGTCAAAAAGCCATCTCTAGACCCAGCAGTCTTAGCTAATTATAGGCCAATCTCCAACCTTCCTTTCATATCAAAAATCCTTGAAAGAGTAGTTGTCAAACAAATCTCTAAAATTAGAAATATCCTGTCTCAGAGTGACGCTGAAAAACTAGTTCATGCATTTATTACTTCCAGGCTGGACTACTGTAATTCATTACTATCAGGATGTCCAAAAAACTCGCTGAAAAGCCTTCAGCTAATCCAAAACGCTGCAGCAAGAGTCCTGACAGGGACTAGAAAGAGAGAGCAGATTTCTCCTGTTTTGGCTTCCCTTCATTGGCTTCCTGTTAAATCCAGAATTGAATTCAAAATCCTGCTCCTCACATACAAGGTCTTAAATAATCAAGCCCCATCTTATCTTAATGACCTTGTAGTACCATATCACCCTATTCGAGCACTTCGCTCTCGCACTGCAGGCCTACTTGTTGTTCCTAGAGTATTTAAAAGTAGAATGGGAGGGAGAGCCTTCAGTTTTCAGGCCCCTCTTCTGTGGAACCAGCTTCCAGTTTGGATTCAGGAGACAGACACTATCTCTACTTTCAAGATTAGGCTTAAAACTTTCCTTTTTGCTAAAGCATATATTTAGGGCTGGACCAGGTGACCCTGAATCCTCTCTTAGTTATGCTGCAATAGACGTAGGCTGCCGGGGGATTCCCATGATGCATTCAGTTTTTCCTTTCCAGTCACCTTTCTCACTCACTATGTGTTAATAGACCTCTCTGCATTGAATCATATCTGTTATTAATCTCTGTCTCTCTTCCGCAGCATGTCTTTTATCCTGTTTTCCTTCTCTCACCTCAACCGGTCGCAGCAGATGGCCGCCCCTCCCTGAGCCTGGTTCTGTCGGAGGTTTCTTCCTGTTAAAAGGGAGTTTTTCCTTCCCACTGTCGCCAAAGTGCTTGCTCATAGGGGTCATATGATTGTTGGGCTTTTCTCTGTATCTACTGTACAATATAAAGCGCCATGAGGCGACTTTTGTTGTGATTTGGCGCTATATAAATAAAACTGAATTGAATTGAACGAATGTGTGCAGAAAAAGGAAGACTAAAAGTCTCTATTAAGACTTTTGTGACCTGCGGCTCAGGGAATAGAGCAGGTCATCTACCAATCAGTGGATCAATACCTGGCTCAATGCATCCTTTTATTTTTTTTATTTATGCCCCAAGCGTGAGTGTGTGTGAATGTTGGACAAAGCACTTAGGTATAGATGAAACTATGAATGAACATGCTTGGTGTTTGGTGAATAAGACTTGTAGTAACAAAAAGAAAAAAAAACTTTTTGAGTTTTCTTGAGTAGACAAGCACTACAAAAGTCCATTTACATACACACAAAATAAGTGTGCATGTGAAATTCAGCCTTGGATTCATGAAGCATGCACATTACTACAGTGTGCATGTTAGCAAATAGCTTGACATGATTGAATCCCTTATTGTTATTTACTGAATTTTAACCACATTTTGCTTTACAGTATTTTGGGAAACTATAAATTCTGCACCACTTCCAGCTGCTGCTGTCGGCCTCATCGTAACCACTTGCACTTGTGTGTCTGCTATGCATGCTGGATTTGGTTCAACTTGAATTTCACCGTGGTGATGAGGCTGAAGTAACAGGAAGCCAAAGCTGTGTGAGCAGGGAGGGTGGTGAGCGAAGCTTTGCCTCTGGAGTGGCGAAAACACAGTGGCACACACCACAGCTCAGGTTGTGTGGGCCAAATGTTCTCCATCAGCAGCTGCATGAAGTTACACTAGTGCTGACAGTCTGACTGTCTTTTTTTTTTAATGGGTGGAGTTGAAGAATTTTATGATCAAACCTCATAGTTCTGTGGGTAATATTGGGTAAGGTTTAGTGCAGTGTAGTGAAAACAGGTTATGTTTCTTGTGTCAACACAGCAGCTCAGAACCGACCTTTGAAGCAGACCTGCAGTATCTGGTACCAAGACTTTAAGATTTAACACAGACGGCCACAGCAATCCAATACACTGAGCATGTGCAAGCCATTTGCTTACCATCTAATACAACACATCCCAGACCTTAACGTGAGCCACTGATACAAAATGAGCAACTTTATTGCTTAAGCTATAGGCAAAAACTCCTCACCTTGCAGGACACTGGTGTTTTTCCAAGCACTTTGCTGAAGTCCAGGAGGGAATCCAAAGTGTCTTTGCTTGTTGCTGGAGTTCCAATCACCTGTGGAAGATGGAGACTTTAGCAGCTTTTGTTGTAATAGTGCAATTCTAATAATACAGGGTTTGCCCAAGTTATAGTAATTCTATAACTATAGTAAAGTTAAACAAAGATCACTATACTATCGTAACTATAGGATAGGCTACTTAGAGTAATCCTATAAAGACTTGTGTGCCTGCATGCACTACGTGCATTATGATGTACAATACACAAAACACTCAGACAGATCCTGTTAGTAACTCTTTTATTGTTCTTGCAAACAGGTTTCAGCTATATGATCCAATTATACATGATATATATGTATAAATGTGTTATATTACTTCCTGGTATTTGAAGATGTTTATTTGTGTTGTATCTTGTTAAATAAAGAAAATGAGCATGCTAATAATTATTCTTTTCTTAAGACCCTACCTCTACCAGCTTCATCATAGCAACTGGGTTGAAGAAGTGAAGGCCACCGAATCTGTCTTGCCTGTTGGTGGAGCTGGCGATGTCACAGATAGACAGCGAGGACGTGTTACTGGCAAAGATGGTGTGCCTAAAGAAAGAAATGAACACATATCACAGACATCAGTTAATAAAGCAGAAATATGCCTTTAACAAGGCCATCATCAACTTCCTTAACTTACTTGATCTGTAACATGGTCACTACAAGAAAGGCAAGCAGCGTCTGGGCGTGTTGCCTGTTGCTGTCCATTATGTAAATTACTGCCATCTTGTGGCTACAGCTGGGTACTGTCTCTGGACACTGGCTTGACTACAAGCCATTGGAGTCTACAGTTTGTCATTTTTTGAGCATTTTCAAGTCCTCTTAACAAAAGTAGACCCTGGCGAGCTGGGAGACAAGTATTTTTTGACTGATTACACAGTGTGGATAAACAATCAGCTGTCTGTGAAGTTACTCCTGCTTCTTACACTAATGGAGAATATTTTTCTCTTTTAATTTTTATACTTTATTTAAAACCTGCTAATAATATTTACAACATTTTATTTATAGCGGGGTGTATCTTTATAAGGTGGTACTGCTGCTTTTCCTAAAGCATACATCTGAATGATTCCCCCCTTACTGGCCATGGTAAGTTAATGGTAAACACTTTAATGATCACTATCCTACAAGTCTTTCTGACTGTGCCAAAAGGTGTTCACAGCTGATGCTGCACTCTGAGAGATAAGTCAGCATAGAAAAGACAGGCAGCACACAATCATGAAAAAGTCTGGTCACACAATCTTAAATCAGTCTGGTCCAATTTGTTTTGCTGGATCTGGGTGGGAGGTGTCATCAAGTTTGCTTGCGTAATTGCCTTTGGGACTTGAAAATAGATCCAAACTGGCTATATATTTAATTTAAAAAATAAATGCCATGAAAGTACATTTGTGCCACCAAAAGTCTTCATACGTGCATACACTACTTGTCATTTCTTTAAGTAGTCTTCAGGAATAGCTCTCCAGGCTTCTTGAAGGAAACTCAAAACTCATCTTTGGAGGTTTGCTGCCTTTTGTTCTGTACTCTGTAAAGAAGATTCCCACACTGAAGTTCTGGCTCCAGGGAGGCCAATTCATGACCGATAGTTGCTTTTTTATCTAAGTACACTTTTACCTTGTTGACAGTGTGCTGAGATGATCCCACACTGCTACAATAATATGAGGCCGATCCATGACAGTCTTCCACTGTGTATTTTTTTATCCAGGTATGCTTTTACTGCACGGCAGTGTATTTGGGATCATTGCCATGCAGAAAAATGAAGTTGGTGCCAGTCAGGTACTTTTCTGCATTCATAATTCATTTTGACAATATCTCCAACACCACTGGCTGAAATGCAAATCATGACCTCTCCGATCTTGAGGTCAAAGGCCTTATAGTATGAATCTGAAAACCCTACGTCTCCTTGATCATGGGTTCACAGGGTTAGTTGAACACCAGACTGAGAGTTCAATAAATGACAGGAAAGTCTGGCTGCTTGGAAGCAACATATAAAGAAATGAGGGGTGGCTCAAGACTTTTGCACATCATTGTATGTTAGGTGATCTAAGCCAAGAGCTAAAAGTTTTACACTTTACACAAATAAACAGAACTGAAGTAGAGCTTACGATGGTGCCAACTTGTCGAGCCTACTGAAAAGATCCTGCTTGATCTTTAGATTTTCAACAATGGCCTCCACCACAAGATCCGAGCCTTGAAAGGCAGATTCAGCATCTGTCGAGGTCGACACCTTCTGCACAATTTTCTTGATGAACTCTTCACCTGCCTGAAACAAACCAAACAACATTTTTAAGAAACTGCTCAAATTTCATGGTGTGGCTGATATTGCTGCTCATTTTGTCAGTAAATTTACAGCCTCTCACTTCTGGCTTATCGGAAAACTTCTTCTTTGCCACTCGTTTAAGGCTCCCTTCAATTAATTTGATGGACTGTTTGAGGATGTCGTCAGACGTGTCCACCAGTGTCACAGAGTGGCCCGTTGATGCGGCAACCTTAAAGAAAGAAAATATTTCAAGATTGTTCCAAACGCAGCCACCAATGGGGGATCGGTTTTGGTTGAATCCGACACATTCAAACTCTTTGTGGGTTAGTTTGACTAGGCTAGGCAGACATACTTGAACACCTGCCAACTAGACCCAAATATAAAGTTCACTTAATGGCCACCAGGATCCTTTATATGGTAACTTTACTGACCTTGATGTGTAACATAAAAATGAAAAATCCTGGAAAACTATCACCAAATTACATATACAGAATCTAAAAGAAAAGTGATCAAACAAAAACGTAACAGGGTCTTTGCATGCTCTCCACCAAGTTGCATCTGTCTAAACAGTTCATGAACAATCAGAGTTTACAGCGCAGCTAAGAGTAAACATGAGAGAATGCAAAAAACTCTAATGCACAGAGTCAAAGTCCACTTTGATTTTTATATTTTCAACAAGCTGAAATTCAAAGCGGTGTGTTTACTCTGCATGCACTAGTGTCCTGTAAGCGTAAGTGGCGATAAAAGAGATAACAAGTTTTGAATAGACTAGACAACCTGCACAGTGCCACTATGCGATTATGACCTACGTATAACGCAGGCAGCCAAATTGGTAAATGGCCTGCATTTGTATAGCGCTTTACTCAGTCCCTAAGGACCCCAAAGCGCTTTACACTACATTCAGTCATTCACCCAATCACACACTGGCAATGGCAAGCTACGTTGTAGCCACAGCTGCCCTGGGGCGCACTGACAGAGGTGAGGCAAACATGGGGTTAGTATCTTGCCCAAGGGTATTTGGCATGCAGCCAGGAGGCAGCGTGGGATCGAACTTCGATCGATCTTCTGATTAGTGGCTGACCTGCTCTGCCACCTGAGCTACAGCCTTAACCCATTGAACTTAACTAGCAGCTTAGCTAAACATGGGCCAGACTCCTCCTTTTTCGCTTACTCACTTGTGCAATCCCCGCACCCATCTGTCCACCTCCGATGATCGTTACATTTTTAATAACAACATTTCGGACAGCTGAAGACGAGAAGCCTCTGACGATCTGAGAAGCTGCGAAAGCCATGTTGACCGGTGTCCGCTCGGGTCCAAAGTGAAGGACACACTAATATCAGTGCACAGGAGCCCCCTAGCTGGACTAGTGAGATCCGTCTGCACCGCCGCCATCTTGCTCCGGGGTCAGACTGTGGATTTCAGAAGTTTGATGTCACATTTTTGTGCGTTTGCTGGTTGTTTTTTTAAATAAAAAAAAAAGAAGCGAAACCTAAGCAACAGTTAATATATTTCACAAGTCCATAGAGTATCTAAGCACATTTTAGTCTTCAATTAGATTTACTAGGGTGAGTAACCCATTACAGTAAGTAACGATCATTTCTGTTAAGTGACACACACACGCACGCACACAAAACTGCCAGTCCGCCATTCATTTTTATTTATTTTTATTTTTTTGTTAATTATTTCCCAACTTAATTCGGAAATTGCGAGTTACTGACTCAAAATGTCGAATTAGGTATCCTATTCAACTAGCTAGAGACACTGTAATTCCAAGGAACTTGGTAAATCGAAATTTTGACATAAAATTTTTAACTTTTGATTTAACTTAAATTTCAACTATATTAATTCAAGATAAAAAAAAAACATAGGGGTGTTTTCTTGGTGGAAACGTGCCTCCGTTTAAAGCTGCATTATGCCATGAAAATAAATTGTGTATTTTAATTAAAGTTATATCAGAAAAAAAATATTGAAAATTATATTGCGTTAATCAGTAATAGCAATTGTCCCTGACTAATATGGCGACTGTGTTAACGCATCCTTCCAAAGAGATTTGCGGTAAGCGGAAGTGCTGGCGGTCACGTGATCACAGCCGGTTCCGCTTGCAATCGTGGAGTTGTACTACTGTCATCTTCTGGGTTTGATTACATTAGAAACGATCTCGGTCTGTATCATTCATTCTTAATTTCTACATGTTGTTTATCAGTTTATGGGTGAAATTTCTCAATTTATGCAAACGAAAAACACAAAAGAAGGCACCAGCTAGCAATTTAATATGTAATGAACTCTCACATTGTGTTTTCCTGAGTCCAGAGTTTGTGGTTTTCGAACAAACAGTCCTTATACCCGACCTTTTTCAGTGGAATGTGTGTATGTGTGTGTGTTTTTCTATTTTTGTTAAGCCACCTAACACTCACCTATGTATCATTAAATGATTAAAAAACAGCATCTAACTCATTCAACGAACCAGTGTTATAGCTACATGTAATAGACGACGTATTAAAAATACATTTTAAATTGGTTGTCTCCTAAGTTTAGGCACTGTTACTAACAATACATCATTTTTTCCCATTTCTTTAGCTGACAGGGTTTGACAGACATTAGAAACAGTATTTTCCATCAATAAGGTGATTCCCAAAGAGCCATTAGCTTAAAACTTGACATATCGTAGCATGGCGTGCAGTGTATTCTTAAAAAAAAATAAATAAGGAAAATGAACACGCTGAGGACAAACTGACAAACAAATAAAGCAGCAGGTCTAAAAACATCTGATGAACAGTATCTGAAAGTCATGTTTTTAAGAAACAGGAAACAAATCCAGCCAAGACCTGACACAGGAGAGATGGATGCGGCACATCATATTTCATCCACTGTTTGCCATAGTCTCATCAGAAATGTTGTCAGTGGAAAGCTGGTTGTCGAGAAGCCATTCTTATAAAATAGAAACAAAGGAAATAGGCTCACGTATGTCAAATCACACAAGGACTGGACTGAAAATCAGTGGTAACAAATTTGAAATAATTAGTTCAAACCATCACCAATATGAGGTTGTCAAAAGAGATGTACAACTTTACAGAGAATGGAACAAAAGGCAAAAACATCCAAAGAAGAGCTCTGAATGTCGTTCAAGGAGCCTGGAGAAGACTGGTGAAGACTACTTAAAGAAATAACAAGAAAGCTGCCTAAGAGAGTTCAGACTGTGTTGAAGAATAAATGTGGTCCTGTCAATTATTGACTTTCAAGGATGCTAGAATTGTACATATTACATTATTACATATAAACAGCTGTTCCATGTACTTTCTTTTTACACCTCTAATTAAATCTTTGCATCCATTTCCCTACCAAAATATAATGAAATGGGGGGTGGCTCAAGACTTTTGCACATTGCTTTATGCTTGCTAATTTCTATGATGCAAATCAAATCATACAATAAAAGGATAAATATTAATACAGTTATTATCTTATGACTTTTAAAATTAGAGTCATCTCGCAACACTGACCTTATTTAAATATTTTTTTAAATGAGATAAGCCATCACTTAGTACTGCAGTCTCAATATCAGTTATTTTCAAATTTCTGTTCACTCAGCAACAGCTTAAATCATCCACATAATCCAGATGGTAATGAAAAAATAAATAATCTGGGATTTCAGTCAAACAGGAGCACCCTTCTCTAATAAAAAACACGTCTATAAACTTCCTAAATATTTAGGTCTCTCCAGGAGAATAAGATCAAAATATTTTCTACTTTTTGTGAAGTCCTTCATCAGAGTTTCCTTGTTACAGGACGTCAGTTTCACTGTTGCGAGCAGTCACACACACAGTGAATGGGCAAGGTGCTAGTGTCAGTCCGAACCGTCCGTGCAGGGGAGGTGGACGCTTTCCCTCTGGGAGCCTGAATTTGAAGGCCTGCAGTAAGCTGGTGACCGTCAGAAACAGCTCCATCTTTGCCAGCTGTTCACCCATGCATACCCTGCGACCTGAGACACAACAGTGAAATCAAATTTATGGATCAGTGTTTATGTTTCACTCATATGGATCATATAAGTAAGAAGGCATACCAATCCCAAATGGTATGAAGCACTCTTTCCTGAGCAGCTTTCCCTCATTGTCCAAGAAGCGTTCTGGGTTAAAACTGTCTGCATCATCCCACACAGTGGGATCTCTATGGACAGACCACAGGTTGGGCAAAATGACAGTCCCTTTAGGAATAGTGTAGCCTCTAAACTCTGAAAAAGAAAAGAAGAACACTTTGTTTAGAGCTTGGGAATTAGACAAATTTGGCAACAGGCATCTGCTAGGGTGGATCCAGGGTGCTTGAACAGTTATGTGCAGATCTGTATGAAGGTTATGTGGAGATTAAGGGTCACAGTTACTGTTTACCTGTTGTTTGTGAGGCCATGTGAGGAATAGCCAGGGGAACTGCCACAGTCATTCTCTGCACTTCCATAATGGTGGCTTCAGTAAAAGGCAAACTTCCCTTATCAGTCAGAGACGGCACCCGATCTTTGCCCACTACGTCATCAATCTCTGCATGGACCTTGTCTTGAATCAACACAGCAGGAGAAAGGGAGGATTAAGGATGAAGTCCACATCACATCAAACCAGGAAAAAAAACGGTCTGATTCCGGAGAACTTGAAGTAAAATGCAGCAGTGAATGCATATTTTCATGTGCCAATCTATGTGCACGTGCAACAATTGGAGAAGTGGTTAAATACACAAGGAGGCCAGACATGTTCATGTCTTGAAACCAAGAAGTGTCCCAGACGTGGGTTCCCGCAGAAGATTCCCAATTCCCCCCACATAAAAGTTTGTTTGGCAACCTAAAATTTAGTCACAATACTTACATATGTTGCCACTGTCAATATCTCAACAGTACACCTAAAAGGTCTAAAAGGTTTTACCTCTGCAATTATGTTCCTGACAAATTGCAGTGTGTCCATACTGTCATTTATCAAAATCCACATGTTTCAAATCAGTGAAATCACACTTAAAGTGGTATTTCTGACACTAAATGTGATTTTCCCAAAACTGCTGTGGAGTCCAAATGAAATGATTTGATTTCACAAACACATGCACTTTGCAAAGGATGGACTTTACTGATTGCTGCCATTTTTACCTTGGATATCAGGGTATATGACCATATAAAGCAGAGTCCACAAAACCGAATTGGTGGTGGTGTCAGTGCCAGCAATGAAGAGGTCTCCTATGATATAAAAGAGATAATCCTCTGTGAAGCTGCTGTCCTCCTCTCTAGCATCTTGCTGGGCCAGCATCTCCATCAAGTACATGTCTGTGAGATCCCTTGGATTGTCGGCATCTAGTGTTGCACGGTGCTTTGTAATAATCCTCTTAAGAAACACGGTGATGTCTCTTTCCACCTGACGCAACTCTCTGAAAACTCCAAAAGGCAACCAGTAGAGCAGCGGGAAAACGTTGATGAGGACTGCCGGGCTGTTCATGCAGATCTCCAGTCCTCGCGCCATCAGGTCCAGCATGGTGCGGAACTCACGATCCTCGTGGTGGAAGCGCTGACCCAGGATCAGTGTGCAGATGACGTTTGACACAGCGTTGCCAATTAGTGGACTCGGGTCCACACCAGTGCCACCACACTCCTCATTCAGCCGTAGCAGCTCTGTTTTGATTGTAGCAAGGCCTTCCTTAATGCAAGGCTCCAGACTTAGCTTCCCCAGACCAAAGCTGCGGAGTGTGGTGTGGCAGAACTTGCGCTGCTTTCGCCATACTGACCCGTAAGGTGCAAAGACGATCCCTGAAGTTCAGTTATACCAGGAAAAAAAAGACAGCTTATGTCAGCGTGTATGTCATTGTTATTTTAGCTACTTAACTATACTCTTAAAATTGTAGAATACCTAAAAACGTACATCTCGTAAGTTATGGAGGAGACTATCAAATCTACTGTTAAGACTGACCCTTAATCCTGCTTGGAGAATTTAATGTGGTAAATAGAGCCTGTTTAACCCTGGAGAACCCATGGGGTCAGATCCGACCCCATTGGTTTACTAGGGAAACCATGGGGTCAAATTTGACCCCATGGGTTCTCCAGGGTTAAGTTACAGGCTTATCAAGTTCAAATGTGCATTCATGCATATTAATTGTAGATTTGCAGTAAATGCAATAGACTTCCAGTGAATCCTAAAGGTTAAAGAGAAACCCCTGTTCAGCTATATTCTATCATTCTATGAATAAAGCAACTAGCACCCAATCTCACAGTGTGTAATTACTTTTTGTTAGGCATAATGTAATAACACTGAGGAGGAGACATTACAGTTGTGCTCAGACGTTTACATACACATATGAATGTGACAGTGAGGCTTTCCAACACTGTACCAGCTGTCAAGAAAAACAAACAAAAAACAACTTTAATTACACTAACCAAAGGCAGTGAAACCTCTCTATTCTAACGCTTATCCGATTACTAGATTTTACAACATTTTTTTATGGGTTATTACACGGTTATAGCCTTATTTAACCGATAACCTACAATAACAGTTGCTTAATTTAATACAAGAACTTGCTTACCTTTGCGTTTAGTCAGGATAGTGACGGTAGGGATGTCTGGCCTGTCGGAGAACACCTCCGGATGGTTTGAGAGGGCATCCCTGACCGCTTCATAGCCATTGAGCACCACGATAAGTTGACTCCCTACAAAAAGGCTGTATATGTTACCATAAACTTTAGCCAATTCTGCCAGACCGTCTGTGGGGTTTATGATCCGTTTCCTGAGGATACCAGAGGGTACGAGAAAGCCGCCGACGTTTCCGACCACTGGCCATGGCTTCGGACCTGGCGGAATGTTTTTATATCTTAAATTCCGCTGTTTTTGATAAAGAGCAACCAGCGCCAACGCGATTATTATTAAAGCCGCAACGTTTGCGTTTAACAGCACGGAGTCGTTCAGGCCTGAGAGCGAAACCATGACGTCAGCATTCAAATAAACTCAAAACTGTTAGTTGATAATACATGTCCAGGACTGAGCACTCGGACACCACGAAGCTGCTATTTATTTGTTTTACAGACAAACGCTCACGCTCTTCCTGTGTTGTTGTGGCAGGCCAAGAACAACGTGGTACCGCTACTGGCTTCCTATTGGCTGACAGTGCTTCCTCCTATTTTGATTGGTGGCCAGCGGGCATTGGCCTTTAGAGCCATTAATTCTGTCTTCCAGGTTTGGCAGTGGCACAATTCTCGGTTTTATCCATTTTGAGGCTTTATTTTTTATTTTATTTTACTTAAAAAAAAATAAAAAATACTTTTTCACTTTTTTGGCCAGTAAATGTATACAAATGTATACAAAGAGCTGCGCTGTCAACACTTATATACAAGGCATCTAGAAAGTAGCTCCAGATAGTCTCATATTTCAGCCATATGCCATAGTGAGTTCAATTCATTTTCCACCTCAAGATTCTACACACACTACCTCATCATGAAAAGTAAAAAAAGTAATTCTTGTAATTCAAATTTATAAAAAAAAAAAAAAAATTTAAAAAATAAAAACACAACATGTACTTAAGTATTCGCAGCCTTTGTCTGACAGTAAAATTTTTATTTCTTTTTAATTTTTCATCAGTCAGAAAGTTGAACTTCAAATTTTTCATGTTTGCAAAAACAAGAGAGTTTTTGTTTTTAATGTGGATTTGATTTAATTTCCATGTGCCCAGAGGAAGTATTTTCTGTTAACCTGGAGTTTTTAAACAATCTCCTTTGATGAAGTGTTCAGTGAAATAAAAGCAACACTCTTATGCTTTGGTAAGGGTACATTTTAATACAAAGTTACAATGATAAGACTACAGCTGGAATACACAGTCAATGCTACTTAAATTAATACAAAATTAATAATAATAGAGAAAAAAAACCCAAATATACCGAGACTGATAATGGCAGCTTTGGTACACCTATAGACATTTAACAAACTAAGGCACCTCGTGACTTGAGCACATTGATATCACAATGATAGAAACCCTGACAAAATGTACATATACCAAATGAAATACTGCAACAAAACTGCAAGTAGGCATCATAAAACTGTCCATTTATCAAAAGAAATTGACCAGAAGCAAAATCAACTTTATCATTTACGGAAAAAAAAGAACAACTTACAGGACTTGATCTTATAAATAAATCACAGTGACAACAAACAGAGATGGTATGATTATCTTCTTAGACATACTCATATCTACACATTTGGTATCAATGTTTCTGCCCAGTAGGCAAGACTTTGATGAATGAATACCACCTCGGTGGATTATTGAGCAACACTGCTGCCATATCCGGGTCATATTACTCCTCTCGTGTGCTCTGTACCATGGAGTACTTCTTACAGGGATTCTTCAGGCAGGAAGGAGGCCAGGCGATGGGCCAACTGTATGAACACGGCACTGCGGTCTGGACGTTCCTCTCCAAGAAGTTAAAGAGTGGGTTCCACCAGGTGTTGGTGAGGTAGTTATTGGGTGAGCACTTCAGGGTCTGAAAAGAAGACCGAAAAAAAGTTCACATTAGAGGAATATCATTATGGCACCCAAATGTCTGTGACAGAAGATTGTCTGATGTCTATGAAGCCCGTTTCCGCCACAAAAAAAGAAAGGATCCATAACTCAAAATTTTGACTTATTAACTTGAAATTTCAACTTATTAATTCAAAATTTTGAGAAAAGTAACTTGAAATTTCCAGTTAGCGCTGCCAATCAGTAATCTACGTGGATGACGTCATTTGTTACCCGGAAGCTGAAGCCCTCAGGTACAAATGCTACAGCTAAGCTACCGGTATTACATCCAGTCACGAATGAACACATTGCTGAGTATTTTCAGCGTGGCTTCAAAAATGATGAAATCCTTGTGTTATTAGCTGAATCACATGGCGTTACTATCAGCAAACGTACTCACGAAAGCGCCAATTTGTTGCAATCCGGTTTTGAGTCCGTGTTACTCTGCGCCATATGCTTCCGGGTAACAAGAAAGTGACCTCATTCACGTAGATTACTGATTGGCAGAGCTTACTCGAAATTTCGAGTTATGGATACTTGTTTTTGGGGTTTTTTTTAGTGGCGGAAACGGGCTTCCATAGATGTCTTTAAAATTGTTGGGGGTTGAGTGTGAGTTTGAACGAGAAATATTAGAATAAACTTCGAAACAAGAAATCAGCAGATAGATTTTTTTTTCCAAGTCTCTACTATTGTTGAAGAACTATAAAATAACAAGGGATTTTTTTAAAGGCTGCCCTTCACAATAAAAATGTTTGATTTGTGTAACTCAGATTGCTCCATATTCACTGCAAATATGTATATATATATATATATATATATATATATATATATATATATGTATATGTATGTATATATATATACATATATACATATATGTATATATGTATGTATATGTATATGTATGTATATATATATACATATATACATATATGTATATATGTATATATATATGTATATATTAAATGAATGAAGGACCTGAAGGGAGAAAGCATAATGCTTAAGCCAAACAACAACAATAAATTGTGGTCAGTGTGCCAAGCATATTAATCAATTCCATCAACAGTGCTTATAATTTGTCCATTAGAGGGTGTAATGTATCATTGTAATGGTGCAATGACATAGAATTACACCCAGACGCTTTTGACACAGTTTAAAAATACTTGAGGAATTGTAAGCATATATAATAATCAGTGTTGGGTAAGTTACTTTAAATTAGTAACTTAGTTACATTACTAGTTACTTCCATCAAAAGTAACTCAGTTACTTCAAGTTACTCGTTACTTTCAAAGTAACTAGTTACTAGGGAAAGTAACTTTGGTTTTACTCAGACTTCTCTTGTTAATGTGTTGCTAACTGGATACCCAGCAAGAGTGCCAGTCTTCTATCTTGCTTACTTGCCACAAGTGCACTGTGCCACCTACCAAAGGAAAAAATAATGTGCATATTTCCACGAGAGAAATCCCACGCCTGGACCGTCGTTGACCGCCGCCATGATTTTAGCCTACGTCACAGCGTCATGTGCGCTTTTTACATCCAACACAAACTGCAGTTGTGGTGCTTTTGATTGTACTCAGAACTCAGAAATTCTGCCTTCCGAATAGGAAGATGTAGGTAACACCAGACTGCAGATGAGCTACATACAGGGCTGGACTGGGACAAAAAATCAGCCCGGGCATTTTGACTAGAGACCGGCCCGCCATTATAGCAAATATCATAAAGCCTTTGAATGAAAACAAACACTGTCGTGACAGTGATGTACACTGTCTTGATGGTATATATGTATCAATCTATCAATCGTTTGTTGTAAGACTCAGATAATTATTTATTAAAAGGGAGACATTTGAAATGAGAATAAGAAAGTATTTCTTTGTGCCCCCCTTTCCCTGTTAATGCCCTACCTGGCCCCCTGGCAACACTTTGCTAGATCCGCCCCTGCACAGTTACCAGCTGTCAGCTACATAGAAAAGGATCCTGGTGTTATTTATCTCTCAGAAACAGTTCATAACTTCCCTTCAACTCATTCATGTCACCTAAAAGGTAAACCTGTTTCTCCATCACCTGTTCAGCTCTGATGATTCAGTAAGAACATCTCCTGGTTTCATCTGGTTTCCCACTCACCAGATATACAAACCGATATCATGACCAGCAGCTTTACAGCTGTGGCTCCAGCAAACATCAGCTGATACTAGAAGTTAATATTAAATAAATTCTAACAACAGCTGATCAAACGTGCTGCTGTTGTTTAACGCGACATCCGGTGGTTTCCTCTTTCTGGCGCAAAGTGGACGATAAATAAACAAGAGGGAAAAGCCGATCAGCTGATCATTGATCAGTTTCATGATTAAAGTAGCAACAGGAGAGGGAGGGGAGAGAATGAGAGAAGAAGAGGCAGCTGTGCAGCAAAGACACAGAATAACTCCAGCTTTGTGTCGTTTTCATTGTAGCTGAAGTCCGGGACAAACTGTTCCTTTTCACCTCAATACGAAACGCGTAATAATTTCTCTGAATACGAGACGATTCCGTTTTTTAGGGAACGGTTGACAACTCTAATAATTAACCGTATGAACAAAATAAAGTTCAACATCATTAACATCATAGCTCCCACCCAGCTGTATAGAAACCCCGTCATGCTAGCTGGCACGCAGTACGAAAAAGTCAGCACAACGAAAATAAACTCCAACTAAACTTGGTTTATATCTGACCCAGATAGACTGCAGGTCATAACTTCTTACCTGAAGTTCAGTTCACCTGACACTCGGACGGGCGGCCGCTTCGGGTCTCTCTTCCTTCTGCCTCCCCTTTCTCTCATCCACCTGCTGGCCTCCACCACTTGCTAATGTTACTGAATCTGTGGAAGCTCCGCGATAGCCACCACACGAAGTAACGAATAACGAGCCTATCTAAATCCCAGTAACGAGTAACGCGTTCCTCATTTTGGCATAATAACTAGTTACCGTGCTCGTTACCACAATAATAACGTAGTTACTGTAACGCGTTACTTAATAACGCGTTAATCCCAACACTGATAATAATATAGATCATTTCCTATAAACAAAAGCAGTAATAATAATAATAATAATAGCTCCCCACTGCCCCCCACAACAAAGTGGACCCAGTGCCATTAGGAAAACAGTCCTCCATGCTTGACGAGTCCTGTGTCTTTTGATCAAACCTGTAAGTTAGCCATGGTGTGGTACCACCAGAACAGACGGGAGGTGATAAAATATGCCACAACCACATCCACACTGTAGTGCTCATGAGCCACCAAGATGCACACCACGCCCACAGCACTCAGGAGCCAGCAAACGAGATGGTACCACCAAAAGGACCGCGGCGAGTCTTCGGGGGAAGCAGGAAAGACAAGATTGCTGTCAGTATTTATTTGTAAAATGTTGTTTTTTCAATTTAATGAAGTCTTATCAAAGATAATGTAGGAAAACATTAGCGAGCCAAGGGTGATGGATAGTATTCGGTTAAAAAGATCTCTCATATTCTGTGAATTTAAAGCAATTAACTTGGGAGAAGCTTTTGTTTTCCTCCCACCAAAGAACATCTTTGCTTCATTTTGCAAGGCTGAATTAACATCATCACACCACAAAGATACAGCATGTTGCATATTTTGCTTACAGTAGAATGAAATAACAGGCATTTATACCGGAATCACCATATTATCATACACATCCAGAGCCTGAAGAGAGATTACTATTCAGAATAATATACTGAGATGGATGACATGGTAGCTTTTTGTTCATTAGGAAGCAAATTGCAATGGACAAATGCCAAGATACCAGTGTTTACATCTAGTATACTGTTGCACCTCCTCACTAATGTCTTTGAATGTAATGATGTTGATCTGCTCTTGCAAAGTGCTGAAAAGTATGGTTGCAGTTTTTTCTTGTGACTTTAATCTGAGAACAGCTTCTTTATTTTCCTGCTAAAATTATGACTTTATTTATTTTTCTTCCATAAGTAAAATCTTAGTAACAGTAAAAACTAAGACACATGCTATTTTGAAACATTTGACCTTTTCCCCCCTTTTTTTGGCCAAACACATTTTTATATAACCTTTAGTTACCAATACAGTACATATCCAGAAATACATGGCTTTAAAATAAAACATATACTGATTGTTTTCGTGGTTAAACTTTTTAATAAAACACTAAAGCAAGCAACAAATCAGCAACTGTCAGTTATATGTAGCCTGTTAGCTCCTGCTAAGAAAGCGCTCTATTTCATAAAAACTGAATGAGTCCAATGTAGTTCATGTATTATTCATAGAGAAATCCCATAAATTCTCCCACACACGGAAGCAAACAAGCATTACTTTGAGTACTTACACTCCTTAATGAACAAATAGGTGAGCGTGAGCATCACAGTGTGCCCACTGTAAAGAAAGTCTCCACAAAGGAGATGGGAGTTTGTAATGGAAAGCCCTCCACCTGAAATCAGCCGCAGGACTCGTTGAATTTTCGCATGGGAGTCTCCGTGAAGCTGATGATGTAACGAGAGGGATAAACACGGGATCAGAGGTAATATTGAGACAGAGGAATTATTTTCACTACAGAATAAATGTGAAATGGAAAAATAAGCTAATCTTTACATTTGAGAATCTAGAAAAAGAGAGTTATTATTAGTATTAATATATGTTCACCATTCACTATGTTAGGTACACATGTTCAATTCCTCATTAACACCCATGCATAATCTTCTAATCAAATAGAGGCAACCCAGTGCATTTAGACATGTAGACATGATTAAGACAACCTGCTGAAGTTCAAACTGAGCATCAGAATAGGGAAGAAAGGTGATTAAATGATATGGTTGATAGGACCAAATGGCATGGTCTGAGTATTTTAGAAATTGCTGACCCACTGGAACTTTTCCACACAACTATCTATAGGATTTTTTTGAAAATGCCTGTTGATGCCAGGGGTCAGACGAGAATGACCAGACTGCTTCTAGCTAATAGTAACTTAAATAACCGCCTTCTACAACCAAAGACTGCAAATGAGCATCTCCAAATGCGCTACAACTTCATTGGCTACTGCACTAAAGACCATTGTTCTCGTAGTGCTGTAGATCATCCTCTTCGTAACAACAGGAAACTGAGACTACGGAAGATTGGAAAAATCTTGCCTGGTCTGTAAGTCTAAATTTCTCAGACAGTTAGTTTGGCGTTTAAACTGATCTCTTGAACGTGATAGTGAGTTCACTACACTCAACCATGCTCCACAGTCACCAGATCTCAATCCAGCAGAGTACCTTTGGGATGTGGTGGCACACAAGATTCACAAATCTGCAGCATCTGTGTGAGGTTATCTAGTCCATGTGGATGAAAAATTGTGAGAAATGTTTCCAGTTGAATATGTGCCTCGAAGAGCTAAGCCCGTTCTAAAGGCAAAACAGGGTCCAACCTGATCCTAGCTAGGTGTACCCAACAAAGTTAACAATGAGTGTATATTTTCTGATAGATAAAATATTGGATAAATTCTCCAAAACCAACCCGAGCAAATAGTGATGTGTCGGTCGCGAACGAAACGGCTCTTAGAGCTGACTCTTTGAAGTGAACGACGTGTGCCGTGGGTTTTTTTTCCTTCTCTCACCCTCTCTCTCGCACTTTTTTTCCCCACTTCACTCCGCATGCGAGCCTTGTGCTTTGCGCTGGGAAGAGGGTCAGAGGGACGGTAGTTACACTCGCAGTAGCACAGGAACAGAGCCGGAGGGAGAGAGAGCCAGGGACAACAACGTCACATTAGAAAGGTATAGTAATCATCCAACTATTTTCAGTTGCAGATGATAAAGGATTCAGAAAGTTTATTCATGCAGGCCCATATGACAGAGAATATGCATGTTCTTTTTGTTTTCATATTTTAATTTATATTTAATTGTGTTGTGGTTTGCAGTGTTTTGTGTTGTTTCACTTTAAATTTGTTTAAAAGGAAAAAGCTGAAAATGTAAATAGTTAAAAGTTGAAATGTAAAAAGTTGGTTTTTATATTATGTGACACATTTATTACATTTTATGTGGAGTGAATAAATAGAAGTATATTTACGGTGGCCCCTAGAGACAAAGCACGTACAAACTCCAAAACACGTACGAACTCCAAAACACGTAAAAACTCCAAAACACGTAAAAACTCCGAAGCATGCACAAACCCCGAAGCACGTACAAACTCCAAAACACGTACGAACTCCAAAAAACGTAAAAACTCCAAAACACGTAAAAACTCCGAAGCACGTACAAACTCCAAAACACGTACAAAACACAACAGAAGTGCTCCAGGATGCTAGGCGCAGTGTTGAGCTTTTGTTACCTAGTGGCTACACAAGCCAGGAAGTACCAACAACCACACCTAAATAAATGTAAATGTAAATTAGATTTTTCTGTTAGACCTGCTGCTCAAGTTATGCAGGATGTTTCCCTTCCTAAAGACAGCTGACAGCTTTGACCCTCAATCCACAACATCCCCAATTCTTAGGAAAAGAACAACTACGAAATTGTCTAACCTGCAAACCTTTTTGCAGTATCCAACCAAAACAACTGCCAGGAGCAGATGTTTTTGTTCAGACACTAATGCACCTCAGTATTGTTGATGTCTCAAGGCAATAAAAACCTAAAATGACTTCTTTTTTTTATAGCTGCTTTTCCAGAGTGGCTGTGCAAGACAACTAGTCCCAGAGCGCATCAGAGTGCACAGGCGAGAAATGACGAGTAACACTCTGATGCTTGCATGCTTCTTACCTTCGGAGCGCAGGTCATGTGCATGCCAGGTACAGGCAAGGTGGTAATATACATAGTGACACAGCGGTACAAATACAGGGTGCCAATGAGGAAGAAGAACCGTCTACACGCTATTGACCTACAAGAAGAGAGTGTGACACAGAGGTATAAATGATGGTGTCTGCCTGATACATACAGTTTTTACAGTCACTGGTATTAATTGTGAAAAGGTAAACTTCTTTGATAAAAAATGAAAAATCTATCAAAGTATACAAAATGCTAATGACTGGAGGCAATCTAACTCCGTATGATCAGTCAACGCATCAAATATGATAGCTCCTGTTCAGCCAATTGAACTGAGGTTAAGCCGTGACGGTAAAACTTGTGATTTTACTTGCACTGTCAATTTAATTATGTCTTAGTTCCCACAAGTAATTTCATGTAGAAGACTACATGATGTAAATTCATCATTTTCCAGCTGCATTAAAATGATTATAGCTTGGTACTTAGCCTGTACTCAGTTTTAAATAACAAAGACTGCTTTCTAAATGAACAGCCATAGAAGAGGAAACTCCAGTGTTGAAACGGCCGGAAAATGATTTTGATTTGATCAGAAGGCTCAGTAATCTGATGAACTTCCTGAGTTCATCACACATGCAGACGCGCAGATCACTGACAAGTTTCAAGGGTTGGTTATCACATACAGTATACACAGCAATCGTGAACAAATTGAAAAGAGAAAACAAATAAAAGAAAACAACATACAGGTAATGCTGTTGGTTCTTACTTGTATCTAAAGAAGAACAGCTGTATCAACCAAATGGTCAGCAGCACCATCCCATTGATCTCTGTTACTGTAAATGCCCACTTGACTCTGTCAACATAGTCAAAGAACTTATCAGGGAGGGGCGGGCTGTTTTCTTTGGGTGGAACCCTCTCGTGGACCACTGTGATTACAACTGTTGTCAGGACCAAATTAAAACCAGCATAAAAGAAAGCGATTATTGTCTTCCACCACTCCATAGGCAGACGATTGACCTTGGACTCCGGCAGGGAGATCTTCACGTAATCATTATGCCTGCCTATGCCTTTCCGAAAGCCCCTCTTTGTATCCTCTCCACCCGCTGTATGGACGGGGCAAGTTTTACCACCGTTGGGCACCGCGGCACCCTCCATTCCTGGGTTCGTATTATCAGCGGCTGAGTCTCTCGCATCCACGAGCTCCTGTGATGCCATGGGTGCCTGCACTGTCCATGCACAGACAATGTGGCTCTGGGCTGAGGCTTTATAGCTGTGATGAGAGAAAACAAAAGGATTACACTGACAAGCGGTTAGGTTTGGAAAGCGTGTGCAACTGTCATGTGTACAAGACAGAAAAGTACAAACAAGTAACGAGAGAGAAAACACTCGGGTTTCCGTTTATTTTTGCTCTTCCTTATTTTAGGAGTAATCAATGAAGACATGAAGGTTTTATTGACACAAAGTCTTGGATTCCACTGGATAAAACGTCCATTTTAATCTTGAAAAGCTATTTTGGAGTTTGTGACACAAAGCCAAATGTGGTTGTATGAGTTAATGCTGCGAGTTATACTTTCCATTTATTGGACATTCACCAGAAGCACTCAGGCAGTTTTCTGTTTGGACATTCAATCATCCTCTTTTTTTTAGTACTTCCAAAGTCTTTCCATTACACTGCTGTAGTTTTTTTTTTTCTCAGCGAGCAACTGCTATGGTCATTCCAGTCAGTGTATGGTCAAACATTACCTTGTTGTTTGCAAAACTGGAAAAGAGTTAGTGAAGTGTTTGTTGTTGGGCTATTTTCACTTAATGACTGTGAGAGTACACTACAGCACTGATCATTTTCATCCTTTGACATCCAAAAGGTAACAGCTCCTTTAATGGACGTGGAGGTTATTGCAATCAGCCCTGAAATGCATCACAATAAAAGTCATCTGGGATACATACATGATGTTATGTTTACTTAGAAACCTATCAGTAGGATAAAACATGGGATAGAAATAGAGCGTGGCTGGATACAGGAGGCCTACCCAAAGTATCAGTTTCCTCGGATCAATTTTGAGGAAAACATTACTGCTGGAGAGAAAGCATTAGAGCAGAATGCCCTCTGACTAACCCACACAGGATTCAGTCTGTGTTATGTAACTGATGGAGGTCTGAAGAACACAAAGTCTAACAGGCTTTAATGGTTTATAATAAAGGGTTATAGTGGGATTTAACAGTTGGAGGTTGGGGGGACCCTAAATTCTGGTGTTGCTGTGCAGCACAAATAAGTCACATAAAAATCTGTATTATGAGCTCCAGTAGATTTGTGATCTTCATGGACAGGCTTTGGTCAGCTCACCTGCTACTGGTGATTCTAAGCTTTACTTCTCTTTGTGGATTTAGCCAACTGGATGCTGCTCTATAAAAGCAGATGTTACCTGACCTATCACAGCTGCTTATATAAATGTGGAATTTGGCAAGTCTCAGTAAAGAACATCATCTGCTTACATTCAAAGGATTAAAGTCCCGCTAGAAGTAAGCTCTATTAAAACAAAGCATCCAAATTGAAAGTTTAAACACAGTTATTCACTTACAGCTAAATTTACTGTCATTTCAGTGGTTAACTGGAACATAAAACAGCATGTCTTGAAAAAACTTTCACCCTCTGGAAGTCATATTTTTCCACCATCTTTGGTTCTTAAAAAATGATCCCATATATTTCAGCTTGGAATTCTTTCAGTTCCGCCTCTTTCTCCCTCACAATATTTCGGCTGCTACCCAGGACCTAAGATAGCAGCGTCCACAAATACAAGAGTCCAGAGTCCATCACAGTTATGCAAACTACCGAGTTTAGTCTGTGGTCATTGTCCTGGATTAACATTAAATGTGTTTTTAATCATTTAATGGCATTTTTCACTTTTAAATAACCAAGTCACATTAGCGACACACGATGTATGAATTCACCGCCTGATTGAAGCCAGAATGTCAAAGACACTGACTCATCTGGCTCACGATCTGTCACACTTCACATGATATTGTAATATGTGAAGTACAGAAAGGAAGTTATAAGTTTCATTGTCTTTGGCTGGTTGTACTGCAGAAACTAATGACGATTAAAAGTTGCTGAGAGGTCAAGGAGACTCGATCATCGCTCCTGCGGATGGGTAAACTATATTGAACTTTACATGTAAAGTTAATTATCCACAGTAGTACTATAATTTCCCCCAATCAGTCATTACCTCCCTTGTCCTCTCTTTCTTGCATTTATTTTCTAAGTAAAGTGAGCTCTACCTTTAGCCTTAAGCCTGTCTGGTAATATTCACTAAACACTGCACTAAAAATAATCTGCAACTTAAAATGTAGACTCTGGACAAGGTCAACACGAGAAAGCAAACATTATAAGACCATCGTAATGTTAGTGACAAGGCTTTATGTATCTTTTGGTTTGGTATAATGCAAGATGTGATTCACTGTATCATTTAGAGGCAGTGTGGTTGAGCGCAAACCCTAAGGAACCATTCATTCATTCTAGTTTAAAGCAGTCTCAGGTGTCAATAAACAACAATGTAAACACATATTAAATGCTGTTGTTATTGTTATTTGTTTGTTTGTTTGTTATGAGAATGAAAGGGGGGGGGGGGGGGGGTTATCTGTGACACGTGTTTTTATGTGTTTTTCTGTTTCCTACACGACTGCACTATATATACTGCACACGGGTGTCAGCGGACCCGTTTTCCTGTCCCCTTCCCTCCCCAGTGTGCCAAGGACAGTATTTTCCCACTGGCCAGAGCACCAGAACACTCATGGGATGGGTGGTGATGGAAACCTGGCATCAAAAAACTATTCCACATGGTCACAAGCCATGATGGATAACTTGGCCGCCAGTACTCACCCAAGCTATTTCAAGACAAGTCACTCAGTTGCCTCAAAGGCTGTATTTTACTCCAGGGGAACCAGGCTTTCAACTCCATTTTGGGCCCGTCATAATGATATGCTTGCCTTGCTGTCCAATCATTTCTGTCTGTGCATCATGTAGCTAGCCTTCATTAAAGGAAAGTGGCAGCCCTGCCTTGTAGGAAGGGACGAGACCAGGGAGTTAACTTTATGTTATGAAGTTACTAAAACCAGCTAGGCTTCTCTGTGTTCAGAAGTAAAGCATTTCTGGAGTTTTAGCTTTACTATTTCGGGACATAAACACAAAACACAAAAATGTGTTAAAGAAGTATCTCATATAGTTGAGATTTTGTAATAATTGGTGTGTAGTAGTAATCTATGATAAAAAAAGAAATGTCCAGATAGGCTTGCAATGATGGGAAAAAAGCTAATCATTCACACGGGGGTATCTACAGCAAACTCTACATATTTTATTTGTTTATATTTTTATACCAGTTTCCCTTATTGATGAAACTCCCAAGGTATTTGCTGATGTATAATGGCAACAAAAACAACAATAATAACACTGCAACAATAATTAATATTAATATAAGTTAGTATTGGTAGCTGGAATAGCAATAATTCATTGCTCTTTAAAAAGAGTAGAAATACTACAGACTCAGAGTAAAAATTCAATACTGGAAGTAAAAGAAATACTGCCTTCAACATCATGCCTAGATAAAACCAGATAAATATTATGAGCAAACTGAATTAATGTTTAAATGCTAGCTCTTTAAGTATTTACTCACTCTCATATCTCAAGTCTTTGCTGTTCCAGATAAATGGTCCCAAATTGTTAATTATTAATATTAATATTTATCTGATTGTAAGTACTGATGCATTAATGGGTAACTGGGCTTCTTCAGCCTCAGAAGTACCTGTGCCCCTAAACAAACTCGCTTTGGTCAATATACAAATTCATAATGTGTGAAGTAACAAAATGTGTAACATAAACTCTTATTAGCTAAATTAATTTAACTAAAAATAATAAAGTAAAAACAACTGAGTTCTCTGTTGCTGAAATGTGTAACATCAAGTAAGACGGAATAAGTAAAGTAAATATCAAATGGGTTCAGATAGGGTAGATAGACACCCTCTCTACTTCTTAAACTAGCCTTAAAAAAGTCTTGACAAAGCTTATAGTTTAGTCTGGATCAGGTGACCCTGAACCATCCCTTAGTTGTGCTCTTACAGGGTAAGACAGATGGGGGACTTCCAATGATGTGCTGAACATTTCTTCTCCTCTTTTTTCTCTCTTCCCCCTCAGCCTGTCACAGCAGATTGCTGCACCTCTCTGAGTTTGCTTCTGCTAAAAAGGAGTTCTTCCTCCCCACCATTGCTGACTGCTTACTCACAGGGGAATGTAGGAATTTTACTTTATAGTGCAAAAAACTTTAAGATGACTGTTGTTGGGAAGTAAGAGAAATACAATCAAAATGAGGGGAAAATGAAAGTTTGTAAAAATGTAAGAAAGCTTCTTTAGAATAAACTATGTTATTGTAAACTATTAGTTATTAACAACATGTACATATAGATCTATATCTACAGATATAGATATATATAGATAGATATATCTACAGATATAGATCTATATGTGTGTGTGTGTGTGTGTGTGTGTGTATGAAATGAGCTGGAGATAATGCACTTTGATCATATACTGGCAGTAGTTTAATTAACTTTGCTATTCTTGTGTCTTCCTTTGTAACCAGTAAACATTAGATGTGGGAATCACCAGAGACCCGACGCTACAGTATTTATTATTTACAATACTTCACTCATGATATCTTATTACTGCCATTTGTTTTTAAATTTTGCAATATGCGGAGCATTGCAATAACCTATATTGCAATTTATCACCTTTTGTCAACTGCAAATAACATCCTTAAAGCTACGCTTTGACAGTATTTACTTTATCCAATAAGATAAATATTGTGATACTATGCTGTATCTCTTTCCCTGACTCCTAGTAAACATGGCATCCCAATAATGTTAATCACAGAGCAAATGTTTGAAACATTTCTGTCCTGTAATAGATCTCACGACTACTAAACAGCACTAGTTTAACATCTCAGTTTGCTCACGGAGACACGTAAGTATTAATTTCTTACTAACAGAACAAGCCATTGTTGTTTTACTTCTGGTATAACACATCCTATTCCACAGAGCACATGTAAAAATAGCCTCAGAGTACTTTTCTGGCTTGTCTGACCACATTTGGGGTGGATACTGGCAGTAATGTCAGGTTTGGGACTGGGTGTCTCCCACGCTTCCCATATATATAAGAGGGTGGCAGTCTGCCACATGTGATGTGTGCGGCACAGCTGGTTTTTGAAGTTTACTTTTGGGGTGTAGCACAGTGGCCCCACACACAGTTTGAAACACTAGGTTAAAACACAAGGCTACTGGGTGGGGCAACAGGTCATTACACGTCCTGTAATTAAGCCTTGTCATTTCAAGTCAAAGCTAATGCAACTTGGAACAGAGAAGTGAATTATTAAAAATAGAATTAAAGCAAGGCCAAGGGTGCAAGGAGGCCAAAACTACTTTGTATACTTCAAAAATAGGCCGCCTAATTTGCATTGTGTGGACTTGGTTTTTTCACTGCAGCCTATGTCACCTGATGTTTCATCGTCATATAAAAACGGAGCCTTCCAGCTCATGCAAAACGATCTACGGAAAATAACTTTTTGCATTAATATATGCAAATAAATGAAATCTATACTATATACAACATCAGAGACAGTCCACGTACGTTTACTAGGAGTCATACCTACAGTACATTTCTAAAGCTGTAAACAAGAAAAAGGGGAAAAGTTAAATGTCATCACTAAAGCAATATTCATTTATTCCAACATCACATAGCTTGTTAACATCACAATTACTGTAGCCTTTTAAACACATCTAAGCCAGCATATAGGCTAACGATGAGAATGCGATCTCTCTGTATTTAGATTCACATGTTGCACAGTTCATAGCATCATACCTGCCTTGCTCGGGCCTCTTCCCGGAGTTGCAGTTCCTTAAATCCCCGTTGCTGTCTGCTCGCCGCTCCTCTCGGTCTGGTCTGTTACATTACGCCACAGAGCCGCTCGCTTTTGAGGGAGCGCTCCTCCCTGATGCTGCGCGTATTTCTCACACTGATTCAGCCTCAGTAAGCAGCTTCCTGCCCAGCATCCCCTTCAAATCACACCAGCAGTCCTGTAATCAGCGTACGCACCACCCTGTAGCTGATTGCAACTGCAAATAGCTGTTCTATTTTTATTAAGTTTACCTTTTTAATTACAAACCCCTCTTTTTTTTCCAGTTGCCAGCGCTGTTATTTGTATAATTACACACATGACCAGGTTGGTAATAATAACCTACAGATTTTTTTTTTTTTTAAACATAAATATTTGAAATGACTCCTCGAAAACATCTATTTACTTTTATTTATTTATTTTTACAGTGTGTTTTTTTTTAATGTATTTTCACACTTGCAGGTTGCGGATCAGTTACGTCTCCGAGTCAGCTATTGCGCGAGAGGAGACGATGACGAAGCAGAACTGACACCAGGTCAGTTTTTCTGGAACCAACCAAAGACGGAGGAAACGCGTCACTTCTTCGATGGTGACGTGGCAGCTTGGAAAAATACCTCTTCCCGGTTGTTGTGCTAGATAGGCTGCTCAGCTCCGGTCTCCTCCATCCGCTAGACGCACCTGACCCACGAACAGATACCTCTACAAGTAAATAAACCGGGTTAGGTGTAGTATTTGCTTTTTTTTGGGTTGTTTTTCTAAAGAGGTACCGTTTGAATTAGCTGCTGACTGCTGCCAGGCATGGAGACTCTCGGCAACTCGAACAAGAAACAGAAGCTAACCAACACTGCTGAAAGCTGGGTGAGTTTTTTCTCTCTCTCCCAAGATGTGTTAATTCAACGCACCGTTTCATTATATCCGTCCACATCCACAAACAAGTTGCTTCTTCTGAGCTAACTGCCTAACCAGGCTCAGTAAGCTAGTTAGCGACACTTTTGTTACACGTTAGTTGCAAGATAAAGCTAGTCTTACGGGTAAAGCTTTGGGTAATAAAAGTAATCACGAATCAGCTGCTACCACCCCCGGTAATGAATGCAGGGGCTTTGACTGATTTGAGTTACAGCATTTCCAGGTGTGATAACATTACCTTGGTGGTACAGGCAGACTGTGCTGTGCTTCTTTGTGCAATTTCTCTGCTACATAACGCTGCAGCACAGTATTGTCATTCATCACCGTCTTCCACATTTGAATACACAATGTAATTTCAGAAAAACACAACAACCCGAAATTTTCTATTAAAGCTTCTGAATTGTTAAATAATTGCCTAAATAATCTGTCATCTGTAATCTGCAAATAATTTATAATCTGTCAAACATGTCTCAAACATGAATGCTATAAAGTTATTTTGAGCCAGAAAGAACAATCTTAACACCTTTCTTTCTAGCCAAAAGGGCAGCAGAAATTGCAACAAGTATAAAATGTCACAGTCGTGTAGAGATATTTGAAGTGGCTGAAAAGGACTGGATTGACTGACAACCCGGGAAATGAATTGCAGCATGAATATTTCATCTTTTAAAATGTCTGATGTATTGAAGATGAAATAAGAAGTTTTGAGAGGAAATGTGGACAAAATGAAGCAAGGTGGAGGTGTGTCGCAGGTTTATCTGGTTTGAATGTCACACACTGTTGCAGCTCTGTCACAGCATGGTACTAGCAGTGTGTATCCTGTAGCTGCAGCTTAACATGTGGCAACAATAATAATGGATAAACAAGAACAGTCACCCGATGAAGCCAACAGAACCACATCATCCACGAAAAGCAGAGATGAGATTCTGAGACCACACCGTTTTTAGTAAATTAGGAAAGTTTTTGCATTGATTAATAATGTAAATCATCCTTACCTCCTGCTCTGCAGACAATTCAATTCAATTCAATTTTTTTTAATAGCGCCAAATCACAACAAAAGTCGCCTCAAGGCGCTTCATAGATACAGAGAAAAACCCAACAATCATATGACCCCCTATGAGCAAGTACTTTGGCGACAGTGGGAAGGAAAAACTCCCTTTTAACAGGAAGAAACCTCCAGCAGAACCAGGCTCAGGGAGGGGCGGCCATCTGCTGCGACCGGTTGGGGTGAGAGAAGGAAGACAGGATAAAAGACATGCTGTGGAAGAGAGACAGAGGTTAATAACAGATATGATTCAATGCAGAGAGGTCTATTAACACATAGTGAGTGAGAAAGGTGACTGGAAAGGAAAAACTGAATGCATCATGGGAATCCCCGGCAGCCTACGTCTATTGCAGCATAACTAAGGCCTAACTATATGCTTTAGCAAAAAGGAAAGTTTTAAGCCTAATCTTGAAAGTAGAGATAGTGTCTGTCTCCCGAATCCAAACTGGAAGCTGGTTCCACAGAAGAGGGGCCTGAAAACAGAAGGCTCTCCCTCCCATTCTACTTTTAAATACTCTAGGAACAACAAGTAGGCCTGCAGAGCGAGAGCGAAGTGCTCGAATAGGGTGATATGGTACTACAAGGTCATTAAGATAAGATGGGGCCTGATTATTTAAGACCTTGTATGTGAGGAGCAGGATTTTGAATTCAATTCTGGATTTAACAGGAAGCCAATGAAGGGAAGCCAAAACAGGAGAAATATGCTCTCTCCTTCTAGTCCCTGTCAGGACTCTTGCTGCAGCGTTTTGGATTAGCTGAAGGCTTTTCAGTGAGTTTTTTGGACATCCTGATAATAATGAATTACAGTAGTCCAGCCTGGAAGTAATAAATGCATGAACTAGTTTTTCAGCGTCACTCTGAGACAGGATATTTCTAACTTTAGAGATGTTGCGCAAATGGAAGAAAGCAGTCTTACATATTTGTTTAATATGTGCGTTGAAGGACATGTCCTGGTCAAAAATGACTCCAAGGTTCCTCACAGCGTTACTGGAGGCCAAGGTAATGCCATCCAGAGTATGAATCTGGTTAGATACCATATTTCTAAGATTTTCAGGGCAGAGTACAATAACCTCAGTTTTATCTGAATTAAGAAGCAGAAAGTTAGCGGCCATCCAGGTCTTTATGTCTTTAAGACATTCCTGCAGTTTAACTAATTGGTGTGTGTTATCTGGCTTCATGGACAGATAGAGCTGGGTGTCATCTGCAAAGCAGTGAAAATTTATGCTATGTCTTCTAATGATGCTGCCTAAGACATAATCTAAGGTGTTGAAAATTATTCAAATAATAGTTTTTCTTTAAAATTTGTATTCACTCCACTGACATTAAATCTGTATTATTTCAGGGAATGCAACGGGCAACTAATGTCACCTATCAAGCTCATCATGTAAGCCGAAACAAGCGTGGGCAGGTTGTGGGCACAAGAGGAGGCTTTAGAGGATGCACTGTTTGGCTGACTGGTAGGCTGAAAGATGTTATTTGTAGAGATTTTAAGTTGGACTTAATGAAGATGTCATTGTTTTTTTAGTTTAACCCTTTGTTTTTCTTCTGTGTAAAGGTTTGTCTGGTGCAGGGAAGACCACAGTGAGCATGGCTCTGGAGGAGTACCTTGTGTGTCATGGTATCCCTTGCTACACACTTGATGGGGACAACATCCGTCAGGGGCTTAACAAAAACCTGGGGTTCAGCCCAGAGGACCGTGAAGAGAACATTAGACGTATTGCTGAAGTGGCCCGGCTTTTTGCTGATGCAGGGCTCGTCTGCATCGCCAGTTTCATCTCTCCCTACAGCAGGGTGAGTGGCTCCTCAAAGAAGGCGTTAGCTGAATGAGACAAAGAGATGATGACAATGAGAAGTGTGCATAGATCTCAGTGGTATTTCAGTAAATTAGGCTCTTAATTTGTCACCATCATCAGTACACCAAGCTAAGTTTGGCTCTCACTTTTTGTCTTTCATATTTATACATGGTTTTGTATGTTATTATCATCCATCAGGATCGCCTCAATGCCAGAAAGATCCATGAGGCTGCTGGGCTACCTTTCTTTGAGGTGTTTGTGGATGCCCCACTGGACGTATGTGAGCAGAGGGATGTGAAGGGGCTTTACAAGAGAGCCAGAGCAGGGGAGATAACAGGTACAGTATGATTACTTCCAAGGAAGTTTTTTTTTTTTTTTTGGTTGCGTTTGCATACGTGTATTTCTGTCTGTAAACATGAGCACTGAAATATTTTGGATGAATTCAGAAAAAACTTTGTACAGATGTAGAGCTGCGTCATGTCAAGAGTCCAATAAATTTTGGTCAATTAAATTCAAATTAATTCAAGTTAAGGTCCACTTAATGATTAATTGGTAGAAAACTTTTTAAAAAGACTTATAACTTAGAAACTGTGTGTCTTACAAGTGTGGCCGGTATTGTCAACATACAGAAAGTACCATATAAAGATTTAAATTATCACGCCACATTTGACCTCTGACCTCTCCTTCAAGGTCAAAATTATAATAGTATAAAGAGCTATTTATGAAAACTATGTTTCTTACTCCCATTGTTTGTATTGACAACAGACCGGCATATAGGGAATGATATATGGGAATTGTAATTATAACATTATAATTTACACCCAAATATCATGTCACATTTGGCCTCTGGTCTCACTTTTACATTTTACACCAGGCTTTCTTTCAAGTTGACCTCCAAAATGTATAAAATATAAAATATCATAATGTAGTATAACATCTTATTATAAGCTCAACTTATTAATGTCCAGTTATTTACAAATCATTACCTATTATCTATGATCTACACTTACATGTTTATACAGTAAACATCTAGCATGCTACTCTTTACAGAGTTTTACTGCGCTACAAAATTCTTAAAGTATATTTAAAATGAACAAAGAATACAT